>NW_025999999.1:14907132-14914384 GCF_001458135.2 Marmota marmota marmota | reverse complement strand
ATGGCAATATGTAAATCAATGGATGTGTAAGTGATGTGATTCTGCAATCTGTGTATGGGGTGAAGGTGGGAGTTCATAACCCACTTGAATCAAAGTGTGGAATATGATATGTCAAGAAATTTGTAATGTTTTGAACAACCAACAATAAAAAATTAAAAAAAAAAAAGGCAGCATTCACATGCTGAATCGCATGACAATAAGAAAACCCGAAAAAAAATGTCTTAAAGTCAGATAATTCTCTAAATAGTCCCATATATTGGTTCAAATATTTAAAAGTTATGTCTACTTTGTGGTATCTTAAAAACCAAGGGTTGATTTACAAATAGCTAGTTGTTATAGTTCAAAATGTCCTCTTCTCCCATAAAGACTATTTAATTCTAGCCTCTAACATAAAGGCTACTTGATTCTAGCCTTTAATCTTAGCTCAGGCCAGTTACAACATTGGTAAAGCATTCATAAGTTATCAGATAAGCTTCATTATAGAGTGACTCTATAATACTATCAAACTCATAATTTAGGTTAATTTTGTTCACATATTTCTGAAGTCTACAGGGGATTGTTATGTCTTATGTTTCAATTTGTTTACAAGATGCAATTCTCACAACAAAACATTTCAAATCAAATTATTATAGTTATTTCACTATTAATTGTGCCTTCTAAGTTGATCTATATTTCAGCTGGAAATTTGATAACTTATCAATGTAAAGACCACAAGGGAAAATGACTATGAACAGTATACACCATCTGCATACTAAAAAACAAAATAAAAACATTCAGAAATTTTATTCTAGAAATCTCCAAGACACAGTTTCCTGATACTTAACTTCCACAAATGTATATTCCTGGACTTAACTCTACCCACCTCTCAAGAGGCTGCAGTGGTGCACGTATAACACTGTGCTCCTAGTATCCAAGGGTTGTACCAATTATAAATGTTATTTTTATTTCTTTTTAGACCCTTTTGAGTTCTCTACTGTCAGAACCCTATAGCAGAGTTAGGCATATAACACACATTTGATTATTTTTAATAAACTTCTAGTAACATTAATTTTGAAGCTTGTACTGTGATATATGTTTAGCAAAGAAAAATTTATCCCCTTAGTTGAAAATGTTTTAAAATGTGTTTCATCCCCTTCAAGTCAATCAAATTCTGTGTTCAAAACACATTAACTCATAATCTGTCCTGGTTTTAATTCCTTCTTCCTTCATCATCTAAAAACAAAATCATTATAATACAGGTCCTTGAAGGGTAGTTTTTAACTTTACCCTATGCCATAATGATTGGGATTAATCATTCAAATGAGGGGAAAAAAACTAAAAAACAACCTATTTTCCTAATATACCATGTGTAAGTACTCTTTGCTAGCTTTTAAGGCTCCCCATGATATAATCTAACCCTATCAATCCGGATACTGCTTAAATGTTGTATATAAGCACAGAGCCAAACACAAGACATAGTCTATTCTCTCAAGCTTATGTGCAGTGACATATTTTCACAAATAACTATTATAACTGGAATATGATAGTGCCCTAACAGAAATACAAAAAAAGTGCTTATGGATTTTTACAGAAGATAGAGAAAATTTCCAGCAGCAAAAAGCAAAGTTCATTTTATAACAGCAAATTTCTCAGCAAAAACACTAAAGGCGAGAAGGACATGAAATGATAAATTTGAAGCTCTGAAAATAATTGCCAATCGAGATGACTATAACCAGTAAACTTACCTTTCCAAAGTAAAGAATAAATAAAGACCTTCAAGGCTAAGCATAAATTAGAGGAATTAATGACCACTAAACCAGATTTACAAAACATACTTAAAAGAAATCCTAAGAAACAATACACACAAAATCACAAGAGCAAGGAAAAGAATAAATCTCATCAGAAAAATAAAGAAATGAGAATTAAGAATTAAACATGAGGGCCCAGATCCACCCACATGGGCCTCTGCAGGGCCCAGGCACACAGCAGGCCTGGTCCACCCCTTTGCTGGTTGGGCAGACACCTCCAGAGCCTAGCCTTTGGCGCAGGACCGACCCTTCTGACCAGCAGACTACAGCCTGAAGGTCAAGCCCAGCGGCCTAGATCCACCCACTCCAACTTACGCAGGACCCAGACCCAGGATGCAGTAGCATTCATTGAGGGACACCAGCAGGGTCTGGAAGCCCAACATCAAGGTGAGGTACAGACAATATGCACAGGTACTACAAGAATATAGGGAAGAAACTGTAATATCTCAGATCCACACTGCAAGAAAGGAAGACACATTCACAACATGAAAAAACAAGGGAGGAAAGTGCACCAAACAAACCAGGAACACTATAATAACAGAACCCATGGACACAGAAGTCGATGAAATGTCAGAGAAGGAGTTCAGAAGGTTCATAATTAAAATGATCTGTGAATTAAAGAATGACATAAATGAGCAAATACAGGCAAAAATTGATCACTCCAACAATGAGATAAGAGAGCAAATATAGGTAGCAAAAGATTACTTCGAGAGAGACCCTGAAAAAAAAAAAAAAACAGTCAGAAATCCTTGAAATGAAGGATACAACAATAAATCAAATAAAAAACTCAATAAAAAGCATAACCAACAGACTAGATCACTTGGAAGAAAGAATGTCAGATAATGAAGACAAAGTATACAATCTGGAAAATGAAGTTGATCACACAGTGAAGAAACATGAACAGAACATCCAAGAATTATGGGACAGCATCAAAAGACCAAACATAAGAGTCATTGGGATAGAGGAAGGCACAGAGTTTCAAACCAAAGGAATGTACAATCTCTTCAATGAGATAATATCAGAGAATTTCCCAAGCATGAAGAACGAATTGGAAAAGCAAATATAAGAGGCTTACAGGACACCAAATGTACAAAATTACAACAGATCTACACCAAGGCACATCATAATGAAAACACCTAGCATACAGAATAAGAATAGAATCTTAAAAGCTGCAAGAGAGAGGAATCAGATCACATATAGGGGGAGACCAATTCGTATCTCAGCAGATTTTTCAACCTAGACCCTCAAAGTTAGGAGATTGTGGAATAACATATACCACGCTCTGAAAGAAAATGAATGCAAACCAAGAATCTTATATCCAGCAAAACTAAGCTTTAGATTTGATGATGAAATAAAAACCTTTAAAAGAATTTACAATGAGAAAGCCCACACTACAGAACATCCTCAGCAAGATATTCCAAGAAGAGGAAATGAAAATCAATGATGAAAATCAGTACAGGGATTACAATAAAGGAAAATCTAATCAGAGGACAAACCAAGTCACATTAAATACCAAAAATAAACAAAAATGGCTGGGAATACAAATCATGTCTCAATAATAACCCTGAATGTTAATAGCCTAAACTGACGAATCAAAAGACAGACTAGCAGATTGGATTAAAAAAAAAAAAAAACCCAACAATATGCTACCTCCAAGAGAATCATCTCATAGAAAAAGACATGCACAGACTGAAGGTGAAGGGTTGGAAAAAAATCATACCACTCACATGGACCATGGAAGCAAGCAGGGGTTTCCATCCTCATATCAAATAAAGTAGACTTCAAAGTAAAATCAATCAAAACGGATAAAGGAGGACACTACATACTACTCCAGGGAACCATACACCAACAAGACTTAACAATTATAAATATATATGCCCCAAACAACAGAGCAGCTATGTTCAAACAAATTCTTCTCAAGTTCAAGAGTCAAATAGACAACAATACAATAATTTTGGGTGACTTTAACACACCTCTTTCATCACTAGATAGATCTTCCAAACAAAAGCTGAACAAAGAAACTATATAACTCAATAATACAATCAATAACTTAGATTTAACTGACATATATAGAAAATTCCATCCTTCAACGAGAGAATATACTTTCTTCTCAGCAGCACATGGATCCTTCTCTAAAATAGACCATATACTATGTCACAAAGCATCTCTTAGCAAATATAAAAAAGTAGAGATACTATCCTGCATTCTATCAAATGATAATGGAATGAAATTAGAAATCAATGATAAAATAGGAAACAAAATACACTCCAACACCTAAAGACTAAATAATATGCTACTGAATAAACAATGGGTTACAGAAAACATCAAGGAGGAGATTAAAAAAAATTAGAGGTGAATGAGAACACAGATAGAACATATCAAAATCTCTGGGACACTATGAAAGCAGTTCTCAGAGGAAAGTTCATTACATGGAGTTCATTCCTTAAAAGAAAAAGTAATCAACAAATAAATGACTTAACACTACATCTCAAAGCCCTAGAAAAAGAACAAATCCATACCAAAAGCAGCAAAAAGACAGAAAGTATTAAAATCAGAGATGAAATTATGAAATCAAAACAAAAAACACAATTGAAAAACTTGACAGAAAAGTTGATTCTTTGAAATAAAATTGACAGACCCTTAGCCATGCTAACGAAGAGAACAAGAGAAAAATCACTAACATACGTGATGAAAAAGGAAATATCACAACAGACACTACAGAAATACAGAAGATAATTAGAAATTATTTTGAAAACCTGTATTCCAATAAAATAGAAAATATCAAAGGCATCGACAAATTTCTAGAGTCATATAATTTGGCCAAATTGAATCAGAATGATATACACAATTTAAACAGATCAATTTCAAGTGACAAAATAACAGACACCATCAAAAGTCTACCAACCAAGAAAAGCCCAGGACCGGACGGATACACAGCCGAGTTCTATAAGACCTTTAAAGAAGAACTAATACCAATACTCTCCAATTTATTTCAAAAAACAGAAAAAGAGGCAGCACTTCCGAACTCATTTTATGACGCCAATATCACTCTGATTCCAAAACCAGGCAGAGATATATAAAAACAAACAAAAAAACTTCAGACCAATATCTCTAATGAACATAGATGCAAAAATTCTCAATAAAATTCTGGCAAATCAAATACAAAAACATATCAAAAAGATGGTGCACCACGATCAAGTGGGATTCATCCCAGGAATGCAAGAT
This sequence comes from Marmota marmota marmota, assembly GCF_001458135.2. Classification (NCBI taxonomy): domain Eukaryota; kingdom Metazoa; phylum Chordata; class Mammalia; order Rodentia; family Sciuridae; genus Marmota; species Marmota marmota. Next base: position 14,909,372 of record NW_025999999.1, on the reverse strand, counting down.
TGGTTTAACATGTGGAAATCAATAAATGTAATTCATCACATCAATAGACTTAAAAATAAGAATCACATGGTCATCTCAATAGACGAAGGAAAAGCATTTGACAAAATACAGCACTTCTTTATGTTCAAAACACTAGAAAAACTAGGGATAACAGGAACATATCTCAACATCATAAAGACTATCTATGCTAAACCCCAGGCCAATATCATTCTACATGGAAAAAAATTGAAGGCATTCCCTCTAAAAGCTGGAGTAAGACAGGGATGCCCTCTTTTACCATTTCTATTTAATAATGATTCTTGAAACACTGGTCAGAGCAATTAGACGAAAGAAATTAAAGGGTTACACACAGGAAAAGAAGAACTCAAATTGGCACTATTTGCTGACGATATGATTCTATAAGACCCTAAAAGATCCACCAGAAAACTTCTAGAACTAATAAATGAATTCAGCAAAGTAGCAGGATATAAAATCAACACCCATAAATCAAAGGCATTTCTGTATATCAGTGACAAATCCACAGAAATGGAAACAAGGAGAATCACCCCATTTCCTTTTTTTTTTTTTTTGAATTTTTGATAGCAGCTTTATTTATAATATCCCATAACTGGAAACAAGCAAATGATTCTAAAATGGCAAATAGTTAAGCAAACCCTGATATATTTATACCTCTGAGCTAAACAATAGAAAGGAATAAATTTTTTTTTAAATTTTTATTATTGGTTGTTCAAAACATTGCATAGTTCTTGACATATCATGTTTCACCCCATTTTCAATAGCCTCAAAAAAAATAAAAATACTTGGGAATCAACTTAATGAAAGAGGTGAAAGCTCTATATAATGAAAATTACAGAACCCTAAAGAAAGAAATCAAAGAGGACCTTAGAAGATGAAAGATCTACCTTGTTCTTAGATAGGTAGAATTACTATTATCAAAATGACCATACTTCCAAAAACACTACACAGATTTAATGCAATTCCAGTCAAAATTCCAATGACATTTCTCATAGAAATAGAAAAAGCAATCATGAAATTCATCTGGAAAAATAAGACTCAAAATAGCTAAAGCAATCCTAAGCAGGAAGAGTAAAGCAGGTGGTATCTCTATACCAGAATTCAAACTACACTACAGAGCAACAGGAACAAAAACAACAAAACAGACTGATAGACCAATGATACAGAATAGAGGACACAGAGACTAACCCACAAAACTACAATTATCTTATATTAGACAAAGGTGCCAAGAACATGCAATGGAAAAAAGATAGCCTCTTCAACAAATGGTGCTGGGAAAACTGGAAATCCACATGCAACAAAATGAAATTAAACCCCTCTCTCACCATGCACAAAACTCAACTCAAAATGGATAAAGGACCCTGCGCCTAAGAGAAGAAAAAGTAGGCCCTAATCTCCATCATGTGAGATTAGGCCCCAACTTCCTTAATAAGACTCCTATAGCACAAGAATTAAAATCAAGAATCAATAAATGGGATGGACTCAAACTAAAAAGTTTCTTCTCAGCAAAAGAAACAATCTGTGAGGTCAATAGAGAGCCTACATCTTGGGAGGAAATCTTTACCCCTCACACATCAGACAGAACACTAATCTATAGGATATATAAAGAACTCAAAAAGCTAAGCACCAAAAAAAAAAAAAAAAAACCCAAATAACCCAAACAATAGATTGGCCAAGGGCCTGAACAGACACTTCTCAGAAGATGATGTACAATCAATCAACAAATACATGAAAAAAAAAAATGTTCATTATCAGTAGCAATTAGAGAAATGCAAATCAAAACCACTCTAAGGTTTCATCTCACTCCAGTCAGAATGAGCTATTATGCATACAAACAACAATAAGTGTTTGGTGAGGATGTGGGGGAAAAGGTACGCTCATACACTGCTAGTGGGACTGCAAATTGGTGCAGCAATATGGAAAGCAGTATGGAGATTTCTTGGAAAACTTGGAATGGAACCACCATTTGACCCAGCTATCCCTCCCCTCGGTCTATACCCAAAGGACTTTTAAAAACATCATACTACAGGGACACAGCCACATCAATGTTTATAGCAGCACAATTCATGACAGCTAAACTGTGGAACCAACCTAGATGCCCTTCAATAGATGAATGGATTTAAAAAAATGTGGCATAACAGAGGTTGTGAGGGGAAGGGGGGGGGAAACAAGGGAGAGAATTGAACAACAGCAGATGAGGTAGAGAGGGAAGATGGGAGGGGAGG
>NW_025999999.1:14880354-14900585 GCF_001458135.2 Marmota marmota marmota | reverse complement strand
AAAAAAAAAAAGAAAAAAAAAGGCGGGGCGCACTGAGCTTTCTTTGCCTCGGGTACTTACAATCCACTGCTGATTACACATTCAGCTTCTCCGCCCGGAGCGAAGCGAAAGAGGAAGCAGATGGGAGCAAAGCGCCCACGGCTCTGAGCATCCAAGCGTCTCTTTTTCGATTTCTTTGTTCTTCCTGCTCCTTGGCAAAGTGGTCCGCTACAGATTAACGGTGAAAGCTCTAACAGACTGTGCGAAATCTCTATTAAAGCCGCTGCTTTGAGCACCACGCTCAGCACTTCAGCAACCCCCGTACGCAGCGGCTATCTTAGCCCCCGGAATTTGATTATTAAAACTTCTCCCTTAATTCAATTCCCAAGATAAATTACAGTTCAAAGATTAATATGCTTGCTTGTTAAAGTCCATGATTCATGCCTTCTAATTTCATGTTCTGCTCATCTCCAGTAAAGGGGTTATTATGGAGTCTGCAACTTCACCTGTAATGACCTCCTACCCCAATGTCATTTTTCATAGAAATAGAAAAAACAATCCCAAAGTTTAACGGTACCACAAAATTCCTTGCATAGTCAAAGTAATCCCGAGCAAAATTTTGTGGATTTTGTTGAGGCTGGAATCATCACTACCCGATTTCAAAATATAACTACATCAAGCTGGAGTAATAAAATCAGCATGGAATTAGCATAAAAACAGCCAGCTAAATCAATGGAGCAGAAGACACTAACACACATCTATAGCCATCTGATTCTCCACTAAGGTGCCAAAAGCACGCATTGGCACAAAGAGTCTCCTCAAGAAATGGTGCTGAAAAAACTGTGTATCAAAATATGAAAGAATGAAACTAGGTCTCTAACACTTCACCCTGCACAAAAAATTAACTCCAAATGGATCAAAGGCTTTAATGTAACACCCAAAAACCTTGAAACAATTAAAGGAAAATGTATGGAAAACATTTCAAAATATATGCACCAGGAATGATTTCCTGAAGAGAACTCATAATAGGTTAGGAAATAAAAGCAAGAATTATCAAACAGAAGTATATAAAAAAAATCAGCAAACTACAGAGAAACTACATAATGAGAGAAGATCTTTGTTAGCTATTGACCTGACAAAAGTTTAATAGCCAGAATACATTTAAAAAAAAAACTCAAAACATCAAAATAATATAATTTAAAAAATGGGCAAAAGAACAGACATTTTTCAAAAGAAACAAAAATGGCCCAAAAAAGTATGAAAAAAATTCAACATCTCCAGCAATCAGGGAAATGCAAATTAAAACTATACTAAGATTTCATCTCACTTCCGAATGACAATTATCAAGAATACAAATAATATGACTGGGGTTGTGGCTCAGTTGTAGAATGCTTGCATAGCATGTGTGATGTACTCGGTTCAATCACCAGTACCACATTAAAAAAAATAAAATAAAGGTATCTTGTCCATCTACAACTAAAACTACTTTTGTAAAAAAAGGAATACAAATAATAAATGATAGCAGGAATGTGAGGAAAAAGACACACACATTGTTGATGGTACTGCAAATTAGTACAACCACTCAAAACCACTCTGAAAAGCAATATGAATTTTCCTCAAAAAAAAAAAAAAACTAGGAATGGAACCACAAGACCCAGCTATTCCACTCACTGGTATTTATGCAAACTAAAAATCAACATACTATAGCAGTACAGGCACATCAATGTTTATAGGAGCACAATTCACAAAAACCAAATTATGAAACCAGCTCAGATGTCGGTCAATGGATGAATGGATTAAGAAAATGAGATACATTCACACAATGGAATTTACTCAGCCATAAAGAAGAATGAAATTATGGCATTTGCCAGTAAATTGAAGAAATGAAGAACATCATGCTCAGTGAAATAAGCCAGACTCAGAAAATTAAGGGTCAAATGTTTTCTTTCATACTGGGAAGCTCGATCAAAATAAGGGGGAAAAAAGGGTAGGGATTAGATAACAGAGATTAGGGAAAACCAGTGAAGTAGGAGTAGATCAAGAAGGAGAGAGGGAGGACAGACAGAAAGGGAGAGGAAATGTGGAATGAAATTAACAAAATCACAGGTAATTCCATCTTTATATGAAGAAAGCACCAATCAAAAATAAATAGGTGAAAGGAAGATCAGTAGAGGAAAGAGAATAGGTAGAAGAAAAGAAGGGAGAAAAAAGAGCAAAGAAAAGGGGTGTAATGGAGTAAGTCAAATTCCATGCATGTATGATTCTGTCAAAATGAACCCAACTACTATGTAAATTATAATGCTCTAATTTAAAAAAAGGAAAATAAAATGGGCAAATAATCTGAACAGACACTCCCTAAAGAAGTACAAAGTACCGATTAATAAATATGATAATTTTTAGCCATCATAGAAATGCAAATCAAAACTATCTTGACATCCCATCTCACCCAATTCAGCATGGCTATAATAAAAAAAAAAAAAAAAGGAAACAAAAATCCACAGGCGGGGGAGGACCTAACGTTGGCAACATATGAAGGAAAAAGGAAAAAGGAACCCTTATTGTAGGTAAGAATGTGAATGAACCAGTACTGTCACCATGGAAAACAGTGTTAAGATTATTAAAACTAAAATTTGAGGTATTAAGATCCAGTTACACCATTCCTGGGTGTATAACCAGCATACAAGAGACAGCTGCACAACTGTCTTTATTGCAGCACTATTCACAATAGCCAAGATATAGAATCAGCCTATGTGCCTGTCAACTGATGAGAAGATGAAGAAAATATGGTACAAATATATAATGGAATATTATTTGGTCATAAAGAAAAATCATGTCATTTTCAGGAAAATGTATGGAACTGGAAGTTATAAGCGAAATAAGCCAGACAGGGAAAGACAAGTACGCATGTTTTCTCTCATATGTGAAAACTAACAACAAGAACAAAAAAAGTAGAAGAGGAATTATAAGAGAAAAGCGAAGGGGAAGGGACCCTGGGGAAGTGGAGAAGAAGCGGGGAAGCAAGAGAGGATAGTAGGGGTGGGTGAATATGATTAAAGCAACATATATTCACCTATGGAAATGTTACAGTGAAACCCATTAATTTGTAAGATCAATATGCATTAATGTTTAAAACTTCAAAATCTTCTAACAAAATTTTAATTTGTACATATTTGAAGATAAAAACAGGCAGCCAACCTTAAAAATGAACCAGAAATGTACAAGCCCTCCCTTTCTCTTCTTCATACCACTGTTTTCCCTGTGGTAGAAACATGATAGAATGTAATATAATGGCTGAAAGCAGTCACCAAGGTCTCTTTGGAGTTTGCCATAAGAATAAAATGCTTATTAATAGTGGAAAGATCCCATAATTTTGCTTTACCAACTGATATGTCTCATCCACTTTTTACAGCAGAACAGGACATGAATGTAATTTTTTTTTTCTTTCACTGAATCTAAAAACCTTGTGGTAACAAAGGTTAGTAATCAAATCAAATCCTACATGTTTATCAACGCAAAAGCCCAGTAAATAGAACCAAATTCTTGAAATTTCTCTTTCAAAACCAAATCTTGTTTTGAGAATCATAAGATTCCTAGCGTTTAAAAATGACCAAATAAAGCAGATGTTGTAAAATTGCTACTTGCTATTATTCTTTCCTGAATCTAATTTTTTTCATTTTCCTTTTCAGGGGAGTGGGAAGGAGCTAAATTTTATAATATTTTATAAAATGTGATCTATGAGAGAGCAATCTTGATGGAGAAAATCACATTTGCCCTTGCCTTATCACTTACTTTATAGCATGGCATATTCAAACAGTCATCTACAATTATGCCAAAATCCATTACTCTCAACAGAATAAGTTGAAAAATTAAGGATGAAATAGCAAAACTCTTACACCAGGAAAAAAAAAAAGTGACATCACAAGTTGGACATTATAATTTTCCCTCTACAGTGGTTTGTCTCTAACTTCTTTCAATGGGTGGTTTTAACAACAAGCTAAACTGCAACCTAGAAATCAAGATATAGTCATTGCAACTAAGAAATAAAATCACTATTGCTGAGCTTCTACAAATAAATGTAGGGTAATCACTGTCAATCCCTGGCAGTTTGCTTAACTTTGACAGCTTGCTTTCTTATGCTGTCAGATTTTCAAAATATGGTGAAATCAAATGGCTATGAATTAAAATTAGGTGCTTTCCATTTCAGCAAATATAATCAGCACCTTTAAGTTGATAATCAAGTGTTAACTTTTGAGTAAGACTAACTTAAGTCTTCTTGATCTTATTTAACGAAGCAGCAAAAAATTAGTAGAAAGAACACAGTTCTAAAGATGAAATGACAAAAATATCTTTCCCCACCCTGTAAACAAACTGGGGGGGGAAAAAAAAAAAGCAAAGCAAGGTCAGCAATAAGTCAAAAAAAAAAAAAAAAAAAAAAAGGAAAGAAAAAGAAAACCATCATTAAAAAGAAAACTAGTAAAGTTGTTAAATAAGCTACATTATAATTACCTAAAACTCTACTTACATAATACTACAACAATTTTTCAGAGCCCACTGCAACAAAAAAGGACCTTTGTGAACTTTCCTTGGAGGCAAGGTTTTGTTGCCTATTTCTCTTTATCTAATTTTGATACGAAACAAGAAAGTAAAATATTTCTCCTACTTCAGACCCTTAGTCTCCAAGATGTCATAAAACCACTGGAAACCCCAGAAACATTTAAGGATATCAGGTTCAGTCTGAATCAAAATGTCTTATAATAATTTTGTCCATTCGTAGTTAACTCTTGACTTAGAAAATATTTATACGAAAGAATGTACTTTTTATTCTTCAACAGGGTGAACTAATGGCTAAATCAGAAAACTAAGTATGCTTTTAAGCACTCTCTTACTTAACTGCAACAAGCTGCCCCTCCCCATTTCCTACATACTATGAGCTCTCAGTAATCCTGGCACTGCTCAAACTGGAAGTAAATGGCAGAGATTGTTGCCAAGGAATGATAGTTACTTTAGGAGTACTGATGAATAATGAAAGGGGTGTTAAAACGTTCTGGTACACTTACAATGAAAAGAGACAATGAAAGTTATGGAAATAGTAATTTTTAGAAAAGTGATTATAAGGTGATAAAAGATATGATTTTTCAGTTGTGAGTTCATGGCAACATTCTTTAGCCCAAGGGGAAAAATAGTATGGCAGCTGCTCTCTGACTAGCATCAACTCTCCAAGACAGGAGTTGGGTATTTATTTTTTCATATTAAGTTATACTTTTGAAGAACTAGGCTGGGAGCAGAGAGGGAGAAACAGTATCAAGAGAAACACATTCCTATCAAGTTTGCCAATACTATTTCAGGTGAATCACTCTTCTCCAACAGATGAAAGGGAGAATCTCAAAAGTCAATTAAGACGGCTGAGATGTAAAACAGATCAAGATTCAAAGGTTCAAATCTTCACCAAACCTGAGCCTTCTGCTACATAATACTGGGGATAAAAATGATTAAAAAAGAAAAAAAAATATTCTAATAAACATGGTAAATGAGAAATGACTGATATCATAAAAAATTTCAAAAAAATTGTATTAACTACCTTTACTCAAAATAACAATAATACTATATTTGCTGACCATTTTCAAAAGATATAAAATAAGTACAATATTACTCAAAAATTTCTTATTGTTAATTTTTCTATTCTTATTGATTTCCAAAACAGAATCTGACCATGCATATGCTAGACATGAGGCACATGTTGTTTTGATATAACATCTTAATTTTAAGATATTAATAATGAAGATAAATGTTTTCATATTTGTAATATAAACTCAGAAGAATGACTTTTAATTAAAAAAAGAAATACAGAATGATTAAGAAAACCAAGACAGAGAAGAAGTTACCCTTTGTCAAAGGAAGTGAATCCAAAGAACCCTAGTCCTACTTTCTCGGAAATTTTACCATCCAATATCATTTCTTATTCTGTCAGATTTTCAATATATGGTGAATCAAATGGCTATGGATTAAAATTAGATGCTTTCTGTGTACCAAAACTTTTCATTTTAGTGCTCTAATTGTATCATCCATAGATTATTAATAAGGATACAAATACACGCACAAAAATATAAACTGTTAGAAATGATAGGGTAGATTGCTGACCACGCCCCATATATCCATTTGATCGACTGAATGAGTAAAAAAGTTATATCAATATTTAGGAGAAAGGAGGTTTAAGCAGAGATACAATAAATAAAAAGACCCTGAGGCTCGAATTTGCTTGATAAACTCAAAAACCAATGGTGTCTAGCATCCACCTTATTCTAAGGAATACACAGTGCCTACACTTAGATGATCCTAAAACTCCACCAGAAGATTGCCAGAGCTAATAAACAAATTTGGCAAAGTAGCAGGTTACAAAACCAACATTTAAAAAAAAAAAAATCAATGGCTTTCCTAAATACCAACAACAAATCCACAGAGGGGGAAAAAATCAGAAAACAATTCCATTTGCAAACAACAAAAACCTAAACCAATCAAACAACCTAGGAATAAATCTAACCAAAGGAGTAAAAGATCTACAATGAAAATTATGGAACAATGAAGAAAGAAATTGAAGAAGACCTCAGAAGATGAAAAGACCCCCTATCTTCATGGATAGACAGGATATTGTTAAAATAATCATACTACCAAAAGCAGAATACAGATTCAATGCAACCCCATCAAAATTCCAATGACATTCGTCACAGAACTAGGGAAGAAAAAAAAAAGAGTCCTAAAATTCATCTGGAAGAATAAAAGACCCAGAACAGCCAAAGCAATTCTAAGCAAAAAAGCAATCTGGAGGCACCACAATACCTGACTTCAAATAATACTACAGAGCTACAGTAACAAAAACTGAATAATATTGGCATAAAAACAGACACACAGACCAATGGTAAAGAACAGAAGACACAGAGACAAACCCACAGTCATCTGATCCTTGACAAAGGTGCCAAAAACATGCACTGGAGAAAAGATAACCTCTTTAACAAATGGTGCTGGGAAAACTGGTTATCCCTATGTAGAAGAATGAATCTAGCCCCTTATCTCTTCCCCTACACAATAACCAATTCAAAGTGGGTCAAAGACTTCAGAATTCCACCGGAAACTATGCAACTCCTAGAAGAAAAGATAGGGTCAACACGCCAGCTTTTAGACACAGGCAAAGACTTTCTCAATAGAACCCCAATAACTTAGGAAATAATGCAAAGAATTAATAAATGGGAAAGCATCAAATTAAAAAGCTTCTGCACAGCAAGGGCAACAATTAGGAATGTGACGAGAGAAAGACCATAAATGGAAGAAATCTTTGCTATTCTTCTGAAAGAGGATTATCATCTAGAATAAAGAATTCAAACAACTTTTTTTTTTAGAGAGAATTTTTTAATATTTATTTTTTAGTTTTTTTTTAAGAGAGAGAGAGAGAATTTATTTATTTAGTTAGTTAGTTAGTTAGTTAGTTTTCAGCAGACATAACATCTTTGTTTGCATATGGTGCTGAGAATCGAACCCGGGCCGCATGCATGCCAGGCGAGCGCGCTAAAGTTTGAGCCACATCCCCAGCCCAAGAATTCAGACAACAACAACAAAAAAAAACAAAACAAATAACCCAATTAAATAAATACAGACACTTCTCAATAACTAACAAAATACACGAAAAAAATGTTCAACATCATTAACAATTAGAGAAATGCAAAACAAAACTACATAGAGATTTCATCTCATGGCAGTCACAGCCAGGTGCAGTAGTGCACACCTGTAATCCCAGCAACTCTGAAGGCTGAGATGAGAGATTCACAAGTTCCAGGTCAGCCTCATTAACTTATTGAGACCCATCTCAAAATAAAAAATGGAAGGAGATGTAGCTGAGTGGTAAAAGTGCCCTTGGATTCGATTTCTAAAACAACAATAAAACCCCAAAAAAGTGGTCATCAAGAATACAAACAATGAGGGGCTGGGATTGTGGCTCAGCGGTAGAGCACTCGCCTAGCACGAGCGGGACCCGGGTTCGATTCTCAGCACCACGTAAAATAAAGACATTGTGTTGTGTCCATCTTCAAAAAAGATTCTCTCTCAAAAAAAAAAAAAAATACAAACAATGATAAATGCTGGAGAAGATGTGGAGAAAAAGAAACACTTTTACACTGTTGGGACTGTAGATTAGTACAACCACTATGGAAATCAATATATAGGTTCCTCAAAAAACTAGGCATTAAGATACCATATGACCCAGGTATACAATACTCCTCAGTATTTTTCCAAAAGAAATTCATCATACTTTAATATATGATCCAGGCATAACCATATTTATAGTCAGCACAATTCATAGCCAAACTGTGGAACCAGTCTAGGTGTTCATCAACAGATGAATGGATAAAGGAAATGTGGTACATATTCACAATGGAGTTTTATTCATTCATAAAGAAGAATAAGATATATCAATTGCAAGAAATGGATGAAACTTGAGACCACTATGTTAAGCGAAATAAGCCAAATCCAAAAGGTCCAAGGTTGTATATTTTCTTTCATCTGTGGGAGCTGAAAGAGAAAAGAAAAGGAGGTGGGGGGAAGAGGATCTAATGAAAATCAATGGGAGATCAATAGAAGAGAGGGATCAGGGTGTGGCAGACTAGAAGTGTTGGGTAGTGATAACTGGAATATGTAACAACAAATGCCATCATTATGTACAACTAAAATACACTAATAAAAAATGTGGAAAGAGGAATAGAAATACACAGTGACTAAGCACCAATGAGAAGAACCTAACTTAAACTTGAGTATCTTAAATTTTGTTTCTCCTTTCTGATCTGCAAAAGTAGTAAAGCAACATTTTGCTTTTCTTTCGGAAACAAAGCAAGATTTTTGGATTTTATTTTTAAAAAAGTTATTTTCTGAAAATGACATCTGATGGAAGTTATCATGCTAAGATTAAATATTTTTTCCTTTACTGTCTTAATTAGCTGGTTTTCAAAATAAAGACAGTTTCAACATAAAAACATAACAAATTAAATATATCACTATATATTCAAAAGCTATACTGAAATAAAAATTACACATATATGTTGAGTTGGTCCAGAGCATACTAGGGAACTGTAACCTTGGATCCACAACACTGAGAAATAAAATCTAGTTTTTTAATTTCAGAAATAAAGAACAACACTTTGAGTGGCCAGGCAAAAAGATTAAGTCATTTATAATGAGAAAAAAATGGACTGACTTCATAGTTTTGATCATTCAATTCCAAAAGACAATAAAACTACCTCTTAGTTCTACTAACATCCTCAAGAAAAGGAAGTCAAATCCAGTGATTTTATACCCATTCAATCTGTTCAAGTAAAAAGGCTACAAACACAACAGGGACACTACTGTTCCCATTTAGTATGTTTGAAGAAACTAGAAGATTAACTTAAACCATATAAATATTGACTACAGCAACTATGGCAACAATACTGCTCATGAACATTAAGACTAAAATAAAAATGAAGATTAGGAATTAGCACAACAGTGTATGTTACTTGTCCAGACACTATCAAAAAAAATTAGAAGGAAAATAGACCCCCAAAACGCAGGAAGTAGAATAAATTCACTGGTTGCCTCATCTGCACAATGGTACATGACTGACATTTTTACAAAACACCACATTCATTAAAAGTAGAATATACATTCAATTGCACACAGAATATTTAACAAGACAGACCACATACTGCATCATAAAGTTTCAATACATTAAAAAGGATTCGAGACACAAGGTTGTGTTCTTCCCCACATGGAATAAAATTAGGAATTAGTAACAGAAAGAAGGAACACACTGCATATCAGAATTTGTGAGATGCTAACTTAAAGAGAAAGTTATAGCACCAAATATCTTTATGAAAAGAGAAGGAAGACTCAATGACCTCAAGCTCCTTCCATGAAAAATTAGAAAAAACAGCAAATAAAATTCAGAGTGAGCAGATGAAAGAAAATAATAAAGTTCAAAATGGAAATCAATGAACAAAAATAGGAAAAAAAATCAAAACCTTGAGAGGAGCAATAAAACTGACAGACCTTTAATCAGAATACTGGGAGGGGGAGAAAATACAATTTACTAATATCAAGAATGGGAGAGGTAGCATAACTACAGATTCTGTAGATATTAAATATAAGAAAATGTTATAAACTTTATGCCTTTAATAACAACTCAAATGAAATTAACATATCCTTTTACTTACACACACACACACACACACACACACACACACAACCAAGTTTACTCAAGAAGAAAGTGATAACCTGAATAGCCCAAAACCTTTAAAGAAATTTGAATTGCTTTAGAAAGCATTCAAAAAAAAGAAAAAATTCACCATTGAGGATGTCTGGGTGAGGAGTTATCAATAGTAAAGGATGTAAATTTTGTTTCAATTTCATATAAACTGTTCCAAAAACAGAAGAGAAGGAGCATTCCCAACTTACTGTATGTTGAACAGCATTACCCTGAAACCAAAACTAAACAAAGACAGGTTCTATAATATTATTATGGCAAACAAGTCAATTAATCTGATTTTTAAAACTTTTACTAAAAGTACTTTTCTTCATGGAAAGCAATTTTGGTCTTATTATCTTTATTATCTGGGTTTTAATCAAGTTTAGGAAATAAGTCTAGTATAAAATTATTTTTTATTAATTTGTTCATTGGATTATACCAGTATTTTCTTTCTTTCTAGAATGTCTAGTTTTCTTTCTCATAACTTTTCACTTTTCTTACATATATTCCCATCTTTCTGTTTTAGATTTGAGAGAACTTCTACTTTATCCTACATATCACTATCTTTGATCTTTGTGTTCACTATATTACACAGCATTTTCCACTGAGTTTGATTTAGCAAGCATATTTCTAAAACTTGTATTTTATTCATTGTTTCCTTTCTTAATCAGTCTGATCTGTTTTATGAATATAGTACATATTCTTTCTATTCTTTGTTTCTTCCAGGATCATTTCTTTGTTCATCATGGCCATTTCAATAGATTTTGAAGAAAAAAAAAATTAAGAAATTATTGTTCTTGGTTCCTATTATATTGAACCATGAATATCAATCTCATATAGGAAATTTGGCAGAATATTCACTATGGCTATAAGAACAATTCATTAAGTGTTACAGATGATCTTGCCTTTCAGAGAAGCATTCAATTAAGTAAACCAGAATAGTTAACCTGTTACCACTACAAATAAGAATATGACAGAAACAGTCATAACAAGAATTCAGGAAAGCATAGGTTCACAATGGATAATAATTATAACTAAGTCTCAACAAGCTTTTATATATGCATAACCAGATGTTGTCTCACAGAACCGGATTTTAAAATTCCTTAATGATTTGCTTGGGGGCGGGGGTAATCCAACCATCCCATTAAAAAAACTCTAGAAACCATCTTCCAAAATAAAAATTAGAGAGCTAACAAGAACTAAATATCAGACAACATAAACAAACAAAAGACTAAAGATTTTGCGAGCACTTTCCTAACCTGGGCTAATAGGCTAAGTTTCTGGCAAGAGTCAAATCTAGGACCTGACAGGAATGGGACCCATCATGCTATACCCTACTAATAAAGGTTAACTAGAGATAAAACAGTCTTCCAATATTCTGTAACAAATCTTTGTACCACCTAATGAACCAGAAAAATCTCAGGCCATGAACATGGGATTGATTATAGTGGTCCCCCTACGTACCAACCACAGGCAAACAAAAATCCTCCTGAAGAAAGACCATCCTAAGTCTCAAACAATTCAGTAATAGCATCTCTGAAATATTATTTATTAAACTTATACAAATTAAATAGATAATTTGCTAAATAAGCAGTATACTATTCTTATATTACACAAATAACTAAAAAGCCATTATAATTTTTAAAAATACTTATTCTGTTTTTTCAAAAGCCCATAAATTTCTACAAAGACTATATAAATACAAAACATTATCATGGTCAGCTCAAACTTTCTGCAGTGTGATGAAGTCTTCAAAACATATTTTGCACTTCAAGACATCTCTTTTCTTATCACCCCCAACATTACAAAGGAGCAACCTTTAAACTATACTGGCCATGTTTAAAAACTTAACAGCAATGGCTTTATTTTTCAGCATGGCCTACTTTAGCGAAGAAGTGACCTCCTCCATGTAACATTCTGAAATAACAAAACCAAAACTCCAGCATTTTATAATAACCTATAGTAGAATATGTATATGCTATTTAATATTCTTTATAATCTGAGTTCATTTCCTAAAATTTAATTTTCTTGTCAAGAAATGGAAAAGATTTCAAATACTGTCTTAAAAGTACTACTACTTACTTATATACTACTTTCATAATTTCTAATTTTTGTTACCAAAATGGATAAAAATAATCCTTTCAATATCTAGATAGCTATAAATAAACATCAATATCTTCTTTCTTCTCTCATACCTATAGTATCTGGGAGGTCTAGCAGTTCATTGTGCTGCAAGTCAAGGTTGGTTATCTGTGTGCAGTTTCCAATCTCCTTTGGAAGATGTTCAAGTTGATTGTGAGCTACATCCAGCGTAATGAGGTTACATAATTCACCTGTAAATTGACCAACATAATAATTTAATAAGCATTATTAAATCATATCAGGTAATACAAGTAAGCAAGGGAGGAAATTTTATGATTTTTAAATATAAATGGAAATATAATATTATACAGGCAACTTTCATTTCAAAATGGTAAATCAGTGAACATACTTGGATTGTTAGTAGAAAAAACTATCATAATTACTCTTTCTGAAAAAATTCAAAGTTGAACATAAAATTTTAAACTGTTATTTCAAAATGACATCTAATAAAATGAAAATATTGCTTGTAAATGATTACTTCAGCAATCTGTGTCATGTGGGGTTTTTTTCCTTTGTGTCCTGAAGATTGAACCCAGGGCCTCACACCTACTAAGAACGTACTTTACCAATAGCTACATCCCAGCCTCCATATCATATATTTATGTAGCAAATTCAACCACAAATGTTGATTGACATGGTTCAAATTTTAAAAGCTGACTAATGTTTTTAACAAATTTAGCACAATGATAGATACATTTTTTGTGGGGGTGGTACCAGGGATTGAACTCAGGGGCACTAGACCACTGAGCCACATCCCCAGCCCTATTTTGTATTTTATTTAGAGACAGGGTCTCACTGAGTTGCTTAGGGCCTCACTTTTGTTGAAGCTGGTTTTGAACTCTTGATCCTCCTGCTTCAGGCTCCCAAGTGGCTAGGATTACAGGCGTGTGCCACTGCACCCAGCTCAGATACATCTGGAGTTTAGATGGAGGAAGACCTTATACCTCAAAATATATATGCTTTAAAAAAAGCATATATTCTGATGTTACATAAACATTTTTATAAATAAAAGTGACTTCTCAATTTAACAGAACTTTAAAATTATAGAAAAGAAAATGTTTCTCCAGTACATTCTGTTAAAAGATTGAAGCACATTATCAAGCTACATATTATAAATGCAAGTAAATTTCATCAAATTAAACCTTTTGTGCATCAAAGAATACTATCAAGAGAGTGAAAAATGCATACTACAGAATGGGAGAAAATATTTGCAAATCATGTAGATAAGGGATTAATATTCAGAAAATATAAAGAACTTCAATAAAACAAAATAACCAAAAAACCCCAAGGAAGACAATTTAAAAATGGACTAAGGACTTCAATAGATATTTCTCCAAAAAATATATAAATGGTCACACATGAAAAAGTATTCAAATCTCTAATCATTAGGGAAATTCAAACTAAAACAATGAGATATCATTTCACACCTATTAGAATGACTACTATTAAAAAACAGGGGGCTGGGGCTGTAGCTCAGTGACACAGCACTTACCTAGCATGTGTAAGGCCCTGGGTTCAATCCTGAGCACCACATAAAAATAAATACACAGAACAGATATTGTGAAAAAAAATCTTTAAAAAAATGGGATGACTACCATCAAAAAACTAGAAAATAAGTGTTGGTGAAGATATGAACAAACTGGAAATCTGGGGATGTCTAAAGGGAATATAAAATGGTATGGGTGCTGTAGAAAACCATACAGTAGCTTCTCAAAAATTTAATATGCAATTAACATAACCCCGCAATTTCATTTCTGTGTACAGACTGAAAAGAACTGGCATCAGGGACTCAGATATTTCTATATCAATGTTCACAGTATTTTTCACAGTAGCAAACAGGTGGGTCTAACCAAATGTCCATCAATGAATGAATAGCTAAACAAAATGTGGTATGTAATAATGATGCAATATTATACAGTTTTTTAAAAGAATGAAATTCTGATGATGCTAAACATGAACTTTGAAGACATTATGCAAAGTGCAATGAGCCAAACATAAAAGGACAATTATATATATATATACCCACTAATATGAGTAGCTGGAATAGTCAAATTCACAGAAAGTAGAATAGTGGTTACCAGTTTCTGAAGGGAAAGAGGAGCAATTTATTTAATGGGTATAGATTTTCAGTCTCAGGTGATGACAAAGTTCTGGAGGTGGGTAATGATGATGGTTGCACAACAATGTGAATATACATAATACCAATGAACTCTACACTCCAAAATGGCTAAAAGGGTAAATTTTATGTATATTTTGTAACAATAAAAAAATTATGGAACACAGCTAAGCCAATGCTGACAGGGAACTCTATAGCTCTAAATTTTTATACTAGAAAATAAGAAGCATTCTCAAATCATTACATTCTTATCTCAAAGAAAGAAAAGAAGAAAAAAAAGCCCAAGCAAAAGAAATAAAAGAGTACAAATCAACTGAAAACAGGAAAGAATTATATAACTCAATGTAAATACTGGTTCTTTAGGGGAAGAAAACAATATTGATAGCCCTCTAGTGAGACAGATTTTAAAAAAATAGAGAAAACATATTATAAATATTAGCAATGAAACAGCAATGACTAAGTCTTCAAAAATAAAATATTACAAACTTAATCATTATAAATTCAAAAACTTAGAAGACCAATTACTCACAAATTACAAGCTACCAAAACTCGAGCAAGATGGGGAAAAAAAAAAAAAAACCTTAGTAGTACTTTAATCATTAAATAAATTTTATTTTACTCAATTTAAAAGTTCCCTCTCAAAGGAAATCCTATATCCAGTGATTTCTTTAGAGGCTTACCAATGCTTCATAAGAATTCATACCAATTTTATGCAATCTCTTAAAAAAAGCAAACAAACCCACAGAAAAAGGAGTGAACATTTCCAAATTCATAAGAGTAGCATCATCTTGATATTAAAAAGACAGTACAAAAAAGGAAATATAGAGCTCTCTTTCTCTTGATCAAGTGAGATTAATTCTAGATATATAACACAGCTTAATATCTGAAAATCATTTAATGTAATTCACTGTATCAAAGTCTAAAGAAGTAAATCATTGATGATTAATGGAAGGAAAGCTTTTGACAAAATTAAAATGGATTCATTTAACAAACTCTAATTAGGAATAGAAGGAGAATATCTCAATTTGGTAAAGAATTTTTATATAAACTTACAGCTGACTTTTGTTTCCCAGCCTGACATGTAAAGAACTTGGAAATCATCCCTCCTGTCCTCAAAACAAGCAAAGGAATGAACAAAAGAACATCAACAACACCTCTTACATACTTCAGAGACTTGAGGAAAAAGGGCAAACTTCTGACCCCCAAAGTGTAGAGACATACAATACAGAAATTTAGAGTGTACCAGGAGTAGAATCCATGGCAGGAGCTTTAAATTTACATTTAAAAGGTAATTGACTAGGTGATGAAAAGAGTGCAGAATAGTTGAAGAAAACTGCATGTGGAGCCAGGCAGAGTGGTGCACACCTATAATCCCAGCAACTCAGAAGGCTGAGGCAGGAGGATCACAAGCTCAAAGCCATCTGCAGCAATGGTGAGGCACTAAGCAATTACTGAGACCCTGTCTCTAAAATACAAAACAGGGCTGGGAATGTCGATCAGTGGTCGAGTGTCCCCGAGTTCAATCCCCCGTAAGCCCCCACCCCCACATAAAAACAACAACACAACTGCACATGGAATATATGAGAAAAAATGGGAGTGTGGAGCCCTGCCACTCATGAGCTTTGCCTGCAGAAGTCCCACCCCAGATTCTCAAAATGAAAAGAAAAAAAAATCATCTTCTACTTCTCCTAGGCATATAATGCTGCAGAAAATCAAAGACAAACATTTTTTTGAAAGAGGCTGGAGGAGGAGATAAATCACCGTATATATAGAAGAACAAAAATAAGAATTACATCAGACTTCTCTCCAGGAACCATGCAAACAAGAAAATAATAAAGTGAAGTGATAGATGTAGAAAGAGAATATCTTTTCTTTTCCTTTAATCAATCTAACATACAACATTTTGTTCAAAATAGTAATAGCAATAATATATTGGGAGATTACAACTTACAGTTAAATGAAATGACAGCAACATTAATAAGGGAAAGATGGGAGAAATGGGAATAATCTGTTATAAGGTACTAACACTATTAAGTGGACTTATATTAGTAATAAATGTATACTACAAACTCCAGGTAGTGCATGCATGCATGTGTGCGCAAGCACACACATAAAAGATGTATAATTGATACACTAAGGAGAAAATACAAAATACTTAAAGTCACAGAGGGCAGAAAAAAGTAGAAGGCATAAAAAGAACAAGTTCAACTCACACAGCAGAGTAGCAAATATAATCAATAATCTTTTAAATCAGCTAATTCATATTGAAATGTAATGTTCTAACTGCATCAAAATACAAGACTGTCAGTGAACAAAAAAAAAAATCCATTCTTTTAAATATAAACACAAGCAGACCAAAAGAAAAATGATAGAGAAGAAATGCAACAATAACAATGAAGACAAAACTGGAATGGCTATAATTTCAGACAAAGCAGACTTCAAAGCTAGGAAAATCATCAGGGATATATAAAGCATTACATAATAATAAATGACTAGAATGATTCTCCAAAACACAGCAACCCTTAGAGCATATGTACTTGCTTATCTTCTGTCTCTATTATAATGCTTAGTGCAAAACCTCACATTAATTGAAAGAATGAAGATAACAGGAAACTTTGATACTAATACTCTTCATATCAGAATAAAACCTAAGATTTTTCATCACTTTTTCAAAAAATACTTGAAGATGTTTCAATTCCCACAAAAGTAATTTACACTAATCTAAAGAAAGGTACATACATCCAAAAGTGTAAAGATACCATGCAATTTTAAAAAGTAAACTGGATGAAGAATATGGCTAACTTAAATCATAAGGAGTAAGTGTGATTCAATTCAGGTTAAATTACTATTTTGCAGAACTTCACAATCTCAGTGCTGACCTTCTGGACCAGATAATTTGTTATGGGAAGCCGTTTTGTGCTTCAGCAGCATCCCTGCCCTTTACTCATTGCACACACGAGTCATGAAAATCTAAAGTGTCTCCAGACACTGTTCAAAAGTCCTCTTTGAAACACTGCCCAAATTGCCCTCAGGTAAAAATCAGTGCTATGTTAGAATAAAAGCTCTATATTGTCCAGTCTTTGTCAAGAGAAACTTAAAATATGGATTTCCAAATAAAATCTTATACTCTTAAATGCTAATAACTATTTCATAGGTTTAAACAGAACAAAACATTGTTATCAGTCATCTGTGGATTTATCTCATTGCTCAGGACACAAGTTTAACATCTTCACAAGCAAAGAAATTATTAACATTAGGACAAAAGCATGACTTTACCATTCAATATTAACACTAAGAAGTGTTTAGAACTTAGTATATAATTACCCAGACTCAAATTATGTCATAAGTAACTTAAGTCTCTTTTGACTTGTGTAAATCACCATGTGATAACAATTATTTTGAGCTTAAATTCTCCTCAAGAAGCTACCCTTGAGCAATACAAGTATATCAGAATATCATGTTCATATTGACACACTGAAGAGCGTCACTCAAGAACACTAATACTTCTTTCTTACAACCTAGTAATTCTTAAAGGAATTGAAAATTTAAAACACAGGAATGTAATTCTGTAACATCAGCACACAAAATTTGGTCCATGAGTCCATGAGGTATGAGGCACAATCAACTTACAACTAAATTATATGATATTCTAAGTTAAATTTGAAAATTTTTTTAAAGATTTTCTCCAACATCCACACCTTAATATTAAAAGACTCATGAAAAACTCCCAAAAGTTTTTATTGACAAAAACTTGAGTTTTTGTCAATAAAATAGATCTAATAACTTCAGAGAAGTTTCTCTTACAAAAGGCCATCCTAAAACTTTAAAAATATTTTCAAAAGTAATTCGGATTTCTCATTTAATGCAATTAAGACATTTTTCAGCGGGAGGGCTAATATGGTTTTAAAACCTCTCTTCTTTAGATTAACATTAGTAACTACTCAAGCTTCTTACATTCAAATAATCAGAAATATTTAAAATTTTTAAATATGATAAATTCTACAACAGAAAACACTATTAGTATAAAGGTCTATATTACATTTATAAGGAATAGGATATTAAATATTTAAGCAACAACATTTTATACAACTATTTCTACCTATTTCTATACTCTGTCCAGTTATCTAATACTTTTAAACACTTGTTTTACCACATGACCCACACATTTTATAAAACCAAAATGTTAAGTCCACCTCAGATGATTTTAAAGGATAATAATCAAAATGTTAACAGTGACTTGTCTTTGGTTAATCCTAGAGTTTTATTTTCTCCTTTATGCTTTTGTTTCTCTTTGAAATTGAAAGTGTATAAAAACAAAGAGGTTCAAGAAATAGACACTAACAGTCTAGTCTCTCTCACATCACACATGGAGAAGTGTTTTCTGAACCACAATAAGTTTCCTGTCTGTGAAGTAGATCAGTTAAGAGAATGCATCATGCTATCATATTGATGATATTGGCTACCAAGATTATCGATCTTTATAACTCATATTCCATAGTTACTAAGAAATATGCTGACTTTAAATTAGGTTCTCCACATAAATTTTCCTAAAGAGAGAATAAGGACTTCATTCACTCTTCATTCTACAAATGTTTATTAAGCACCTATCATATTCTAGATTCTGTTCTATTAGCTTGAGATACTACAGAGAAAAAGAGAAAATTCTTGCCTCCATAGAACTTACAGTCTAATAAGTAAAAAATGAATAACAAAGAATCAATGTCAAGAAGTATTAAGAGCTATAAAAGAAAATAAGAGTCTAAGAATATGATTGGGGGGAAAAAGTATAGATATGCTGATAGTTGAGAAAGTAATCCAGATGAAGCAGCATTTGAGAAGAAGTCTGCATAATAGGAAGGAAGAAGCAATGGGAACATCTGGAGGAAGGGTATTCCAAATTGAGGGAACAGCAAGTGCAAATACTCCAAGGCATGAAAGTAGGAAAGTAGTAGGAGATGAAGTGACTGGGAATTATATTCACTAAGGGTTTGTTGGCCAGCATACAGACATTAGCTTTGACTAAGGAAGTAGTATTAAGGATACTAAGAGTGGTATGTTTTGTTTTGTTTTCATAATTAATAAACTTCATTTTCCAGAGCTGTTGAGAGCCACAGCCGAAGGGGCCCCAGCAAACTTCCAGCTGCCGGCTGATGATTGGCTCACAGCGGCCCCAGCAACATCTAGCTGATTGGCTCCTCTGCGGTGATGCTCATTGGGCTGTTTCCCTGCCCTTTCAGACCATGGAGCTGCTCATTGGGGGACTTTGTTGGCTCCACCCACGTGACCCAGCCAATCGGCCTCAAGAGCAGGAGGATTGTGGGAGGTGGAGAGAAGCTTGGGTGGGAGAGAGAGGCTTGTGGAAAGCCGGTGGTGGCAGTTGAGGCTCTGAGGGTTTTTCCTGAGAGGATGTTTTGTTTGGCGTGTGTGGTTCTAAAAATAAAGTTAGTTTCTTTTGACAAGTGGCTCCTGATTGTGCCCAGCCAGACTGCGGCATTTGGTGGCTCGCACGGGGAGCGACTGAGGGTAAGTGAACTGCACGCCCCTGAGGGCAGGGCGAGAGGATGGGTAGCCATTTTAAGATTCTTCTTTTGTTATTTTGTTTCACTTTTGTTTTAAGTTGCCTTAAAGAGATGTGGTGTAAGATGGAAGAAAAACCGCTCACATCTGAGGAACAGATAGGGAGAAAGGACGGATGGACATTTCAGGAGGCTATTATAATGATTTTGTGTTGTT
>NW_025999999.1:14787695-14876612 GCF_001458135.2 Marmota marmota marmota | reverse complement strand
GGTGGTACAATTTTTCCAAAAGGAGCCGTCAATTGGCTTGGTGTATCTTCCTCCCTTCTGCTTGTCATGATTGTCCAGCTAAAATTTGGGGGCCAACAGAGGTGAGGCAAAGAACCTCACCCCCCCGCTGGTACAAAGACCTCTCCACAGGTGTGGCTGTATATTGGACCGGTAGTCAATGACGGGTAAGATCCAATTGCAATGGTACCAACCTAACAGGTAAGGACCATATGTACTACTGGACAACCTAAGGCAGGCACGGTCCCTAAGCCACATGCTTTTTGTTTAAACAGAGAGGGGGAGATGTTGAGAGCCACAGCCGAAGGGGCCCCAGCAAACTTCCAGCTGCCGGCTGATTGGCTCCTCTGCGGTGATGCTCATTGGGCTGTTTCCCTGCCCTTTCAGACCACGGAGCTGCTCATTGGGGGACTTTTTTGGCTCCGCCCACGTGACCCAGCCAATCGGCCTCGAGCAGGAGGATTGTGGGAGGTGGAGAGAAGCTTGGGTGGGAGAGAGAGGCTTGTGGAAAGCCGGTGGTGGCAGTTGAGGCTCTGAGGGTTTTTCCTGAGAGGCTGTTTTGTTTGGCGTGTGTGGTTCTAAAAATAAAGTTAGTTTCTTTTGACAAGTGGCTCCTGATTGTGCCTAGCCAGACTGCAGCACAGAGCAATTTTAGAGGTTTGCCAAAAAATTGTACTTCCCTACAGTTTCCCATATTCTAAAACATCTTACTTTAGCATGGTCTTTTTGTTTAAAGTTTATGAACCAACTGAATTATAATTAAAGCCAATAATTTACATTAGTATTCACTCTGTTCAGTTCCATAGTATGTAATAAATGTATACTATTATGTATATATAATTACAGTATCATATAGTTTCACCACTCTGAAAATTCCATACTTCAGCCCCTGTAACCACTGATGTTTTAGTTTCACTTTTGTCAGAATGTCATGTAGCAGATTACCTTTCCCTTAGCAATATACATCCAAGTCCCCCTCATTTCTTTCTCTGGATTGATAGTTTATCCATTCACTTACTAAAGGACATCATGGTTGCTTTCAATTTTTGGCAGTGGCAAATAAGTTGCTAAAAACAATCACGTGCAGGTTTTGTGTGGACATAAAAATTTTTAATTCATTTAGATAAACACCTAGAAGCATGTCTGATGGATATGTTAAGGATATGTTTAACTCTGTAAAGATAGTGCCAAAGTGTCTGTCTTCTAAAGTACTTGTACCATTTTGCATTACAACTAGCAATACAAAAAAAAAGTTCTCACTAGCATCTAGTTCTAATAGTGCCTTGGAATTTAGCAATTCTAATAGGTGTGCAGTGGTAGTGGTCATGTTTGTGAACATAGAGCTAATAGGATAATGATGTGACAATGTTGCGCTTAAAAATCATGGAAAATTATGATCTCTACAAAAATATAATGAAAAGCATAATGCCATAAAGTAAGTTTAGACATCAGTGTGCATATATATATACATACACAACATTATGGGTAAATAGGAGAAACAAGATGCTGGCTGAATAGGTTAGGGAAAGACATACTTAAATAATAGATGAGCAGAAACTATATAGACATTCCAAGAAAAATCTGATGGGAGAAAGGAAGCCAAAAAATTAAAAGTTCAGGAATTTCATTGCCAGATGTGTGTGTGTATATGTACTAGAAACATGTTTACCCAAAGACTTGTATTATCCTAATATAATAGCACTATATCAGCCTCAAATTAGAAACTGCCAAAGAACATTAGAATGGTTAAATTGTGGTAGGTTCACATTATTGGATATTAGGTAATACAAAATGAATAACTTTTATACAGCAAAATAGATGAAAAATGTCAAGTGGAAGATGTTTGACACAATACATATGACTCCATTTTTAAACAAGCAAGTAAGATGAATTAGAAGTCAAAATCCCAGGACACCCTTGATGAGGATAATGAGTTAGGTAGTGATGGAAAGAAGGGCTTCTTGGGTGGTCTTCTGTTCCATTTTCAACTTCGATACTGATTACATGATTTGTAAATGGTACTGAATTACACATTTGTGACAGAGGCACACTTTTTTTTTTATAAACATACTTCAACAAAAACTTAAATCATACTAAGTCCTTGCTCTGAACTGTGGCAGGAAAAAAAAAAGACATCTGTAAAATTTGCAGACTATGAATAATCAACATACTGTGGTAAAAATATTGTTTTTCTGACTGCACAGAAGTTCTCTAAAGTCTAAACCAATTCTATTTCAAAAATTTTATATTATTGTTTTGTCCTGCCTTTAGAGAAGGCAAAGGTAGCAGGCTGTATCCAAAACTTGGTAACCATGACATGATATTGCCCTACTTCAGACAATGAAGTGTTCTGGACAGATCTCTTCCCAAAGGATATTAACACTAACTAGATTCATATTGGGATTACTCCTGCTATTTCTACTTTTTGTGATATAAGAAGACAGTGTTCAGCACTCAAAAAGCAGTGAAACACATAGTATTTAATGTCTATAGGTTAGACAACTGGGATGTAAAACTAATGTTCATCAAACAAGAGCAATTTTAGGGAGAGAAAAGTTTTATCCCTCCCACTTTTAAATACCCCAGTAATTAAAATGCTTGAACACTAAATTCCTAATGATTACCTGTCATTCTCCTAGGTTTCTCTAGGACCATCTTGAACAGGTAATAGAGTACAAATTAAAATTTTCAACACAATGATAATCATGCTGCTCTAAAAGATTTGAATGGATGGACTTTAGAAGACAGATTAGTAAACAGTCTAGAGCAATTAGCCCACATAAAATAATACGAAGGCCCATCTAAAAAACAGTGGTGGAAGTGATATGAACAAGTGATATAAGAGAGGAAGAATAAGCAATAGAAATAGGATAGAACAGTGCTTCTCAAACTATACATAGTGAAAGTGCAGTTTTTACCTCCCCCTCCAACTGATTGTGGACATCTCTTTTCCCCTTTCCAGTACTGGGGACTGAACCCAAGAGCACTCTACCTCCGAGTTACATTCCCAGCCCTTTTAATTTTTTATTTAGAGACAGGGTCATGTTAAGTGGCCCAGATTGGTTTAAAACTTGTAATCCTCCTGCCTCAGCCTACTGAATAGCTGGGATTACAGGCATGCAATACTGTGTGCTCAACAAGGACCAAAATTGTTTTAAACATAAAATTACAAGTTTGGATGTTCTACTAATGTCAAATTGTTATATAAGATTCTAAATGCTTACTTTCAATTTTTCTTAATTTGCGGCAAATTGGTAACAAACAGTTGGAGTCTAGCATTTTTCTGGCGAATTGGTCATATTTTCACTAGGATTAAATAGAAGAAAAATACTATGATTTCAAGATAATGAACCTGAGTTGATGGAGAAGATAATGATGCAATTTGGAAAGAGAAATAATCTGAAGGGAGAAAAGTTTTGGTGAGAATATTTTGGTCATGCTAAATTTGTGATATGAATGACACATCCAGGTAATATATCTAGTGGCTAATTAGGAAAAAAAATAAAACATGCAGTCTGAAGAAACTGGTAGAATGTTAGAACATTTTTGCTCTCAGAGGGAATGAGGGTAAGTATCTGCAAATACTGAGCTTTTGGCTAATGATAATGGTGGCATCCGGTGGATTATTTTTTTAAAAAAATCACTATGAAAAACCATACAGTAGTTACATTGGAAGAAACAACACGTGAAAGGGAACTACAGTAGGCAGATTAAGATAGCCAACAATGATTCTGCCTCACTAATGATACACTGATTGAATAATTATCCTTTCCTTAAGTGACAGAATTCGGCAACTTGCTTTTTATCAACAAAATAAGACAAAGGTTAAGGGGGAATGTCATATTTGTGATTATGTTACAAAAGATTGAGACTTCTATTTGCCAGTGTTCTACTGATTTTTCAGCTTGCATGCCCAACAAAACAAGATGCCAAAGAAAGGAACTGAATCCTAACAATCACATGACCTTGAATGTGGATCTTTAACCCAAGGAACTTTCAGATACTATCCAAGCCTTAGCTAAAACCTTGACTGAGAAATCGTATGAGAAATACTAAATTAGAAGGTCCAGTTAAGCTACATCTGATTCCTGCACCAAATAAACTGAGATAATGATGGTGTTTTTAGGAGCTATGCTTCAGAATAATTTTATATAATAGGTAACTAATTCAGGAATCATAGATGATCCACTTTTTAAAAAAATTTTTAGTTGTCAGTGTACCTTTATTTTTATTTATTTATATGTGGTGCTGAGGATGGAACCCATTGCCTCACACATGCTAGGTAAGCGCTCTACCACTGAGCTATATAACCCCAGCCCAATACACATTTTTTATTATGAAGTTGCTCAAAACCCTGCTTGTGGAAAATAAATCAAAAAGCCAGAGACCTGTTCCCTGAGAAGCCAGAAGACAAAGTTCAGAGTAGCTGCATTTCAAGGTTGGAAACCCTGAAAAAGAGAAAACCATAAAGAGTGGAGTCGCTAAATCTTCAGTATACTTACCTGACATTCTGACTCCTAAAATAAAATATGTTCAAGAGGAGACTGCAAAGAGAGTGAGGGGGAAAACAACATCTCAAAGGCTAAATAAAAGAGCTGAGCAGATATTTTAACAGCTGCCAATTATAGTGCATAAGAGTCTAGAATGTCAGTCCTACCAAGATGGAAGCTGGTGCAGAGAAAACAACACCTAAAGGAATAAAGACCACCAAGGAATTTGTGTTAGGTTTAAGGACAGAACTAAATAGTATCACCCTGAGAAGAACTAAATCCAAGAGTGTGTGGTAATTTAAACAGTAATTTAATGCAAAACAAACTTTACCTCTTTTCAGAGGATCCATACTCATTACAATATCATCCATTTATACATCAATTACTAGACTGATTCCTACTTCTGGCCATGATGAAACTAGAAAATGAACAAAACATATAAGAAAATTATATATAGACAGTAGACATACACGACTGTGTTCTCTGATATCACTGGAAAACTATATGAATCTTATGGTTGACCCTTATGGTTACTGGCCAGAGGTAGTTCTATGTCACATGAAAAGAAGGGAAGAAATGCTGAAAAAAGGCCACTGCATTGTGGCAAAAGGCTTAAGTTTAAGATGGTTAAGGTGGCTACAGTTCTGGGAAAAATTTCAGAAAGAACGGCAGCAAACAGATTTATGTAATCTAAAGAACCAGTCCCTTTCAGTCTTCGCCAAAATTATGATCTGCATGTATGTGAAAACAAATTATGAAAGCCAGCAGAAAGCAATCCAAATAACTCCAAGTAATCACACAAGGCTGGGAATTGTTTGGATTCTCAACACTGGGAAAGACCCCATAACAGTATATCGGGGAGAGTTCTCAAAAAGGTATCATCTTAGTATGGAACTAAATCATATGCAGACAAAAAGCTGCAGAAACCACAACAAAGCTTAAAAACAAGCCACAGAAGGATTAAACTGACTCTGAAGTAATGTAACTGTATGCCAAACAATAGCCAACACTGTTTAATAAAAGAATACAACAAAATTTAAGAATATAAAAATTATAATACTGATATCCAACTAAAACTTACCAGGCATGAAAACAAATAGAAAAAATATGATCCAAACAAAAGAAAAATCATTCCATAAACAAAATAAAAACGAGCTGATGAAACTAGGAGACAAAAATATTTAAAAAGCTACCTAAAAGCTCTGTAAGTGCAAGGCAAAAGAAAACTTGAACAAAAATGACTCCAAAATGAAATGTACAGAGGTGAAAAATATCAGAAATGAAAATTTAATTGCATGGGCTTAAACAATAGATTTAGATACTGAATAAGGAGCAACAGGAAAACAAAATCTAAAATGCAGGCATGTGTGCATGAGCACACACACAAAGGAAAAGCACATCAATGACCTTAAAAAAATATATAGAGACATCTAAGAGGACAGAAAAGAAACGAATGGTCCAAAAAATGGGGGAAGTTACAAGAAATAATGGCCAACTTTTAAAAATTAATAAAAACCATAAACTCACAGATCCAAGAGGCTCATAAACTCCAAGATAAGAATAACAGCAAACCTCTTGTCAAAACTTGGGCAAGCCAGAAGAACATGGAGAAAGATCTTTAAAATAAGGGGGAGAAGAAAAAGAAAAGGAAACTGTCAAACTAATTTTTACCAAGAAAAATAACTTTTAAAAGTGAAGGCAAAATAAGCACTTTCAGACAACAAAAACTGAGAGAATTCATTATGTGTAGACCCTACACTATAATATATTCTTTTAATTTGTTGAAAGAAGTTCTTTAGACAAAAGGAAATTATTAGATAGCCAAATAAATAATGAAAAGTGTGAGAAGTGGTAAATAAGACACTTCTCGATAATCTTTTAAAAGAAACAGAAAAAAATGATGGCATATCAGGGCTGGGATTGTGGCTCAGTGGTAGAGTGCTTGCCTCGCATGTGTGACGCCCTGGGTTCAATTCTCAGCACCACATATAAGTATATGAATAAAATAAAGGTCCATCAACAACTAATATAAAAAAAGATGGCATATCAAAAAGCACAAGAATGAACTCATAAGTATTTACAGTAACAAAAGATAGAACAATTTGAGCAATAAAATGTAAAAAAAAAAAATAGTGAATTCTAATCTACAGAATGGAAAAAAATGAGTCTAAACTATAAGTAAATGATACAGGATAGTTCTTTCTTACCGAAATCAAGTTAATGAATGGAATAAGGGATTTTAAAAAATTCACCATTACAATAAAACTGTAATAATACAAACTGTAATAATTGTTGCAGGGAATATCCACAATGAGTGCTAAAAATAGTGTCCAAAAGATTAAGGAAAATCAACATATTTGCATGGGCTAAAATGAGCATCTCCCAAGACAATTATTAATTTAAAAAGAAAAAAATATTAACTTTACAATGGAGAAGCACAGAAATCACATTCACCAAGTGGACAGGGTCAAAAATCACCAGTAAACCAGGTGTGGTGGTACACACCCATAACCCCAGCAAATCAGGAGGCTGAAGCAGGAGGATCGCAAAAGTTCAAGACCAGCCTCAGCGACTTAGGGAAGACCTCAGCAACTAAAACAAGACCCTGTCTCAAAAAACAAAAAGGTCTGAGGATGTAGCTCCATTGTAAAGTGCCCCTGAGTTCAATCCCAGTACCCCCCACACATACCAAAAAAAAATAAATAAATCACCTGTAATATGACTTATCAACATTATATATCTCCTGATATAATTCACTGAGAAGGGCATCATAATCACTATGTTATTTTGGGCAAAAACACAAACTCAAAGTAGTCATGAAAAAATATCCTAGAAACCAAAAATAAATGATACATTCAAATTATCTGAGCAGCACTTTTTCTGACTTTGATATTTTAAAAGGAAAGACTGAATCAGTCCTTCAACTAAAAGACTTTCAGTCTTTCAATTTGTCACATATCAGAGGAGGTTACAGATACATGACTATTAAAATATAACATAGAACTCTGAAACAGAAATTGAATATTAGTTGAAAAATAAGTGAAATAAAATAAAATGTATAGTTTAATTAAAAGTATTCTATCAATGTTAATTTCTTGGTTTTGATCATTATATAATGGTTATACAGGGCAAGCTGGATACAGGATATATGAGAACCTTCTGGTTTTACAGCTTTTCTGAAAATCTGAAATTTATTCAAAATTAAAAAAGGATAATTTTGAACTTAAAGAGAATAACAGTAATTTATTATTATGGGATTTATAATATCTAAAGAAGTGAAATATGAAAGGAAGAAAATAACTTCTGTGGTGTGGTTCTCAGGAAATATGTGAGGTAGTATATCACTTGAATGTAAAATCTATTAAGTTATCATAATGTATTATAGATACTACAGCAAACAAAGAAAAAGTAACAAAGATGTATAATAAGCCAACAGTGGAAAAATGGAAATTATAGAAAATACTCCAAAAGAAGGCATAAAAGGAGAGGAAAAAAGGAATAAAAAATTATCCACCAGGATAAAAAACACACACAAAAAAACCCTAACTACATGCTGTCCATGTTACATATAGAGACCCAAAAAATTGTAAAAATAAAAACATGGAAGGAGATATATATAATGCAAACAACAATCAACAAGGAAGCTGGATTGACTATATTAATACTAGATAAAATAGAATTTAGATAAAGAGTATCACCAGGGATAAAAACAGTTTGTGGGCTGAGGTTATGGCTCAGTGGCAGAGCGCTTGCCTAGCATGTATGAGGCACCGGGTTAAAGTCTCAGTAACCAGGTTATCAATTAATAAAATAAAAGTCCATTGACAACTAAAATAAAAATTTTTAAAAACACAGTTCATAATGATAAAATGGTTACCTTATCAAAAAATGTCTATATGTAACTAATAACAAAGTTTCGAGTTATAAGAAGCAAAAAATCAATAGCACTAATGGGAGAAAGACAAATCTATTATAGTCAGAGCTTTCAACGCTCATTTCAAAATAATTAATAGGGGTACAGAAAAAAATAGATAACATTACTAACCAACTTGACTTTGCTCATATTTATAAAATTCTCCAGGAAACAGCAGGGTATACAGACTTTTCAACTTCATTTAAAACAATTATCAAGATGGATCATATTTTATAAATAAAAAGAAAAAATCTAAGAACATCTCTCAAAAACTTGGAAACAGAACAACTCACTTTTAAATAACCCAAATAAATAACAAGGGTTATCTAGAAGACATTTTGAACTGATTTGTAACAAAACACAACATGTCAAAATTTGTGTGCTGCTTCAAAGAATATTTTGAGGAAACTTATAGCTATAAATGCTTATTCAATAAAAAGAATAAAACCTAAAATCATCCTAATTACCAACTTCAGAAAACAAAGAACATATTAAACATATAATATTAAAGAACAAAGAAACATAAAAATAGAAAAAAATAAAATAGTTTTCTTAAAAGATTAATAAAATAGAAACACTTCTACCTAGACTGAGGAAGCAAAGAGAAAAAGATCCAAATTTCCAATATCAATAATTAAAGAAGGATAACACTATACATATTATAGACATTAAAGGAATAAAACAAAATTAGGAACACTTTTAAGTCAATAAATTCAACAACTCATATAAAACAGAAATGCCTCAACAGATTCAAACCACCAAAAATGAACTGAGAATAGAAAACTTGAATAACTATCTCTTTTATAAATTGAATTAGTAATTTAAAATTTTCCCACAAAGAAAATCCTGGTCCCAGAATGTGTAACTGATAAATTCTACTCCATTTAAAGAGAAAATAATTCTATAAAAATGCTTAAAGAATATAAAAGAAGAAGAAACATGTCCCAGTTCATTATATGATCTGAAGCCACAAATGCCCTGATACCAAACACTGCCCAAAAAAGGAAAATAAAAGGTCAACATTCATAATTAATATAGATGCAAAAATCCTTTAGAAAATTAAGGTCAGTTGAACGGAAGATGGAAGGAGAACCTCATTGTTACACAGAATACATATATGATGTTGTGATGAGAAAAAGAAAAAAAAGTGTGTCACATTAGATTGGATAGAGATAAAGGATGGGAGAGGAGGGAAGGAGTAGGGGGGATAGGAAGGGCAGCAGAATAGACAATATTGATTGATGTATGTACGTTCCATGTATGTATTATATGTCAAAATACATTCTGCTGTCATGTATGACTAAAAAAAATAAAAATAAATCGTATGGTTACAAAAAATTTAAAATATAATAGGAAAAACAAGAAAATTCAGTTTTATATATTAAAAAGGTAATATTAAAATGTACCTAGCAGGCACTCAAAGATTGTTAATTGAATATTTCAGGTTTGTTTCAGAGGTTGTGCACTTTTAACTATTATAGTCATATGTCAAATGATGATGCTCTGAGAAATGTAATTTTGTGAAGCAATTTCCTTGTACAAACATTACAGGGTGCACGTAAGACAGCTTTGATGTCACTCACTATTCATAAGCTTATATATCACACTTATATATGTTGCCTATCACTGAAACATTGTTTCTTATGCAGCACACAAGACTTAACTGATCACATTAAAAATGCTTATATTTTAGAAGTTATTCTTGTTTTTGAACTTCTAAGAATAATTTTCAAGTACTCAGTTTAGCTATTAAAAAAAGAACACTTCAAACCTTACTAAAATGCATCTGTGAAACTACATAATTAACAAAACTGGAAATACCTGTCATACAAGTTTTAACAGGTTTAGAAGGGTTAGAAGTCATATCATTATATCATTTAAATTATATTTAAAAGACTTAAATTTCCTTTTCACTGCAAAGAAAACTTTGGGGGTTCTTTTAAGCAAGTACTTCTGCAACATGCTGTCTTTAGGATACAATGATTGCCCTCTTCTCTTTGGAATGCGCTGCAGCATAGGAATTATTTATCTCCTTTAATTCTAACAACTTCTAAAAATCAATCAAGTGCTTTTTTCTATATTCTCATTGCCTCCTTTAGCAATAGTGATAACTTCTACCACAAGGTTTTGTTTAGTAAAAGACTTGAAAATTTGATAACAATAGACTAAGTTAACAGCTCATTTCTAGTTCTCTAAGGTTTCTTGCTGATTCACAGTCAAAAGGAGTTACTTATTAACAACTATAAATCCCCTTTATTGATTTCTTTCTTGCTAAAGTGAGTTATTCATTGGCATTTGTACAAAAAACTTATTATTTAATGTTACCTGAGCCATGAACATGAAAATAATTCTATCAATCCTGGCAGTCATGGTAGAATTTTGAGAATTTTAAGATTAAGGTTTACAATGTAAAATAATTATAATGGTATGTATTGGAATATTACAACTTTATAATAAAAAATTTTAATAAAATTATAACCTTATATAAAAATACTACAATAAATTTATTATAAAATTATAATAGTATGACCTATGACTAAAATGTAAGATACTAGAACAGTGGAAACAGGTAATAGTACGAGGTTTCATTAACCCATTAAATTCTAAGGTTTTAATTGTGCATTTTCAATGAAATTTATAAAGGTACATTAACAGGTTGGAAATC
The DNA here is from genome assembly GCF_001458135.2 of Marmota marmota marmota. NCBI lineage: Eukaryota > Metazoa > Chordata > Mammalia > Rodentia > Sciuridae > Marmota > Marmota marmota. The sequence goes on along the minus strand of NW_025999999.1, from coordinate 14,865,526 downwards.
AAAACCTACAGCTTACATATATATTGTTTATAATGATATTAGTTTATAGTTATTCTATAAGGTTTTAGAGGTGTTCCACAATTGGGACAATGGGACAAGATGGGTTAAATAAATGGTATGACTATTACTAATAGTAATAGTCATACTATTTCAAGTTATAGTTATTGAAAGCCTACCAAAGGGTGCTGGTAGATAGATAAAGGGGAATGAAGGAAAGACAGAAGTTGGGATTAGGAAGGGGTTGAATGAATCAGACATAACTTTCCTATGTTCATAGATGAATACACAACCAGTGATACTCCAAGTCATGTACAATAATGGGATTCTAATTGGGTAAGTTATGTTCCATGTATGTATAACATGTCAAAATACACTAAAAATAACAAAAAATAATTAAATTCTAAAAAGAACAAAAGAATTTTAAAAACTCTATATACTTATAAAAAGTTTTTAAAAAGTAGGTCCTAATCTCCATCGTGTCAGATTAGACCCAATTTCCTTAATAAGACTCCTATAGCACAAGAATTAAAATCAAAAGTCAATAAATTGGATGGATTCAAACTAAAAAGTCTCTTCTAGGAAAAGAAACAATCTGTGAGGTCAATAGAGAGCCTACATCTTGGGAGGAAATCTTTACCCCTCAAATATGGCACTAATCTCTAGGGTATATAAAGAACTCAAAAAGCTAAGCGCCAAAAATAAATAAATAAATAACCCAATCAATAAATGGGCCAAGGACCTGAACAGACACTTCTCAGAAGATGATGTACAATCAACCAACAAATACATGAAAAAAATGTTCATCATCACTAGCAATTAGAGAAATGCAAATCAAAACCACTCTAAGATTTCATCTCATTCCAGTCAGAATGGCAGTTATTATGCATACAAACAACAATAAGTGTTGGTGAGGATGTGGGGGAAAAGGTACACTCATACACTGCTGGTGAGACTGCAAACTGGTGTAGCAATATGGAAAGCAGTATGGAGATTCCTTGAAATGGAACCACCATTTGACCCTCTCCTCGGTCTATATCCAAAGGACTTAACAGCAGCGTACTACAGGGACACAGCCACATCAATGTTTAAAGCAGCACAATTCACAATAGCTAGATTGTGGAACCAACCTAGATGCCCTTCAGTAGATGAATGAATAAAAAAAAATGTGGTATACATACACAATGGAATATTACTCAGCAATAAAAGAGAATAAAATCATGGCATCTGCAGGTAAATGGATGGAGTTGGAGAATACAATGCTAAGTGAAGTTAGACAATCCCAAGAAACCAAATGCCTGAATGTTTTCTCTGATATAAGCAGGCTGATTCAGAGTGGGATAGGGAGGGGGAGCATAGGAGGCAAAGAGGAACTCTAGATAGGGAAAATGGTGGGAGAGGAAGGGAGGGTGCATGGGGTTAGAAATAGAGGTGCAATGAGATGGACACCATTATCCAAAGTACATGTATGAAGACACAAATGGTGTGAATATACTTTGTATAAAACCAGAGATATGAAAAATTGTGCTGTATATATGTAATATGAATTGTAATGCATTCTGCTGTAAAAAAGTAGTACACTAAATCAAACAACTGATTAAGGGTACAGATTTTATTTTCATAGTGATGAAAATGTTTTAAATTGTTTGTAATGAATAAAAACTCTGAATACATTAAAAACCCTGAACTACAGACTTTAAAAGTATCAATTTACAGTTTGTAAATTATATTTCAATTATGTTGTTAACACTATCTCATTGCAATGAGTGCAATGGCTTTCAACTGCAGCTGCATATAAAATAATAGTTTGTTCTTTTTTTAAAAAAAAGTAAAATAATTCCCTGGACCTGCCAGAGATCACTAAATCAGAATCTAAATCAGAATGGGATTAATATCATTTGTCTAGACCAGTGGGGGCCATAGAGTGAAAACTGAGACCCAGGTCCAAAATCAGAAAATTTCCTAGTTGCAGGATCTTCTATAAATTATCTAATTGCTACAATTTTAGTTCCTTCGGCACTACGAGGAAGGGATACCCATTTTATTGGGTATCGAAAAGATTTAGTGATATACATATAAAATACACAGGATGCTATGGTTTGGATGTAGTTCATTCAAGGGTTCATGTGCTGGAGGCCCAGTTCTCTTTAGTGGTAGGTATGAGCTGATATCTAATGGGGAAGGTCCTTAAGCCATTGCAAAGTTGCCCTTGGAAGGAAACAAAGTATTTGCTGTGGGACCTCTGAATTCGGCCAGGAGGGTTGTTGTAAAAGAACAAGCCTGGCTACTCCCAGACTCTCAGGCTTCCTGTTTGGCAATGTGATAGCTCCCTCTTGCCGGCACTCCCAACATTGCAATGTCATATACCATAAGGCCTTCTTCACCAAGGCCAATCTTATGCCAGCTCTATAGGTTAGAATCTGCACAACTAAGAGCTAAATAAACCTCTTTTCTTTACTAAGTTACCCTGCCTCCAGTATTTCATTATAGAAATACAAAACAGAATAATATACATGAACAGATCAACACACAGTATATGACATATTAACAGTGTGCTCCAACAACAGCTATTATTACTGTTTGTTATTTTTACTAGATCTTTATTTTTGTTCACTATAAGGAAATGAATAATGCAGACTTCTGCATGTTTATCCCAAATTCAACTAAATTAAACCTTATAAACCATTACTCCTACTAAACATTATATTTAAAAGCAATTTACTTTCTACCTGATACCCTACTTGTATTAAAACAAATGTATGATGTTTGCATTAAACACACACACACACAAACTTTAGTAATGTTAAGTAATGGTGGAAGGGCGCACATTAACAACTTCAATGATTGTTTTTAGAATTACAAATATATGAATAAAGGCAAAGATTAGGTAGCTCCAAATATAAACCATTTAATAAAATAAAATATGCCAATTTAAAAAGATATGCTCAATTTTCAGTAAAACTGCTGCGTGTATATTCCCAAGAACAAACTGAAGTTAAATTTAAAATTCTGTTAAATAGGGCTGGGGTTGTAGCTCAGTGGTAGAGTACTTGCCTCACATGCATGAGGCCCTGGGCTCAATTCTCAGCACCACATTAAAAAAAAGTAAATAAATAAGGATTGTGTCCATCTAAAACTTAAAAAAATTTTTTTAAGTTCTATGAAATAATTCCTCACTTAAATATGCTAATTTCCAGGTAATTTGATAGCAATGCTATGGAAAGAAACCCTTAAAGACTTGTGAATTAAAGTCAAACGTTTTAGGACTAAGTATAGCAAAAAACGCAAAACAATAATAATACAAGCAATAATATTTATAATATATATAAAAATTCACTATTTGTTTTTTCCAAGTCCGTACTTCTACTCAACAATAAGCCATAAATGCAAGTCACATTTTAACAATATGGTACTAAAATGAGTCATTCAACAATTTCATTTCTATGGGAAGATATGGAATGCAGCATTTCCACAAAGAAATTCCTGGGAGTATTTTAATCTCTCTTGAGCAAACCATACTTCCTTTGCACATACAGTGTATTACTTCAGAAAATATATAATATAATGGCTAGTCTAAGTATTTTTAAATTAATATTTTAAGTGTCTAATTAGAATTAAATGTAATAGAACATGTTACCCAAGTTTAAATGCATCTTAAAAAAGAAAACATTATTTCCCTGAAAAGCTGTAGAACCTAAAATCAAAAATTTCCTGTATCATCTACAAGATCAATTTTTAATGTAAGAATATATTTAATTTATCTTTGTGTAAATAAACCTTTAATAAAAACTTCCCTTTAAAGTTTCAAAATACACTTTTTATTCTGTTTTTTTAAAAAATCTAATAAAAAGGACAAAGACAGTACCTTTAATTTTCACAAAAATTGATGCCAATGAATTTTAATAAAGACAATTGCCATTTACTGACTTTACACATCTATATTCCTTACTTTTTCATCCTCTTAAAAAACATTTCCTTTGTTTCGTTACAATTCAGCTTTCTATACAAGACCAGAATGAAATCAAAATGCTAAGTGTTGGATTTATAAGATCTCTCTTCTTCTAATTTTTCTGTACTGGATTTTTTTTGTTTGCTATTAAACTTAAAAATTAGGCAAATAACTTTCAAAGTCATTTTTGAGATAAGGTCTCATTATGTTGCCCAGGCATACCTGGAAATATTGGGCTCAAGCTGCTACTATATTAGTTTTTTTTCCCCCATTTTTTAATTGCTTCATATTAGTGATACATTAGGATTCATTTTGACATAACTATAAATTAGAGTATGATTTGTTCCAATTTAGACCTAAATACCCTTATCCCCTTCCCCTCCTCCTATTCCCTTTCCCTTACTGATCTTTCTGCTATTTACTTACATTTTTTAAAAATTAGTGTCTTATGGATATACATAATGGTAAGATTCACTATAGTATATTCATATTAGATGATTTTTAATGAAAATGCAAGTACTTTCAAAATTTATAAAACGTTTTTCTATTTTCCTATGACACTGCTGTTTTGCAAAGCTCTAATGTGACAACCTTTAGTAAGACCAAGTAGAAAAGTGATGTGAATTTAGTCTTCAGATAAAAAAAGGAAAGTCAGAATGGGCAATTGGAGCCTTAATATATCTAGTATAAATATATAGATACTTTAAAAATAGATAAAAACTTAAAAATTAGGCAAACATCTTTCAAATTCATTTTCTCCAAAATCAGAGCAGATTCAGTTTGTGATAAAGGTCTAATTACATCTACTTTCTATCTTACTTTTGAAGCTTACAAAGTAATCTCAAGTCATGTAGTATTAAGTAAATCACAGGGAAAATGGAATTTAGAAACAAGTTTCAGGAACTTTCTGATATGGAAAAGCACTCAACAAAATTACTAAGCATAACAAATACTAAAAATAATAGTAATAATCCAAATCCTCTTACCAATTTCAGCAGGTAGTTGTTTGATTTTGTTCTCGCGAATGCTAAGCATGCTGAGTTTTGACAGGTTTTTGATGTCCTTTTCCACAGTAGTAATACGATTAAAGCGAAGGTAGAGAGTGGTGAGAGAATCTAGCCTATACACCACTGAAGGAATTTCTCTCAGTTTATTATGCCGTAAATCAAGCATCCGCAGCTTCTTCAAGTTATCAAGAGAGTCAGGCAAACTGGTAAGTGAATTTTCACTTAGAGCCAGTGTCATGAGATTTACTAAACAGCCCACCTCTGCTGGGAGGGACTGCAATTTGTTACTGTATAAATAAAGTTCTGTTAATTGAGTCAACTCTTTGATTGATGATGGCAATATGTGTATAGATCTCTTGGATAAGTCCAAACGCATTGAATTCTCTTCCCGGCATTTGTTGAGCTCTTTAATCACTTCTGCGTTACTGGATTTTTTCCTAGTCCCAGGTGCAGGATTTGGCCGTTTGATCGTATTGTCAACTGAAAAAGCCACCCCTGGTTGGGCAGCACTGGAGTCCTTTTTTCCATCTTTGGCATCTTTCCCTTTGGTTTTAGGTTCTTTTTCTTTGCTTTCTTTCCCAAAACCTCCAGAGGCCTTTGCCTCCTTTTCTCTTTCCTTGGCTGATGGTACTTTGGGATCTTTCTCTTTAGAGTCTTTTTCTTTTCCTAAACTACTACTCATGATGACTCAAGCTTAGGAAAAAAAAAAAAAACTACATGAACTTTTACTTTATTTGCTAGCAATTGAATTCAAAGATGAAGAGACAAAGAGCCTACACAATTAAACAGGTGTTGGCTTGAAAAAGTAATCAGCATGGAGTAACATCCATCTGTTACATGGTGGATCTAAAAGCACTATGCCCATTTCTGACAACTCATTCCAACTGGTAAAATGGTGCTGGTCAATGATTCATTAGAATTCCTGAAATATAATAGAGAGTATTAAATTACCTTAAGTTATAATTTATATTAAGTAAATAGCCTCTGAAAAACTATCTTACTATGAACTTTGCCATGTTCCTATTACTTGATGCAGTATTTATTGAACCCTTTATAATGTAAAATCCACTGACAACTACAAAAGTTAATAGGGCAGGCCCTCACTTCTAGGAATTTGCAATCTAATAGAGGTAAATGATCACAAATTACTGTTACAAAACTATGAAAGTTAAAGTGAGAAATCACAACAGCAACTAACATTTACTAAGGGCTAAGTACAAACACTAAAGAATTTACAAATATTTATTTTAATATGTATATATAACAGCACTATGAGATAAACTGTTATCCTCATTTTATACAAAGGGACACTAAAGCACAAAAATATTTTTAGATAACTAGCTTTGTTATCTTGGGGAAAAAAGAGCCAAAATTTAAAATTAGGCAGCATATGTCCACAGCCTATATTCTAACCAGTACCCTAAAATTGTTCTATCTATAACTACTTATAGCTTAACAAAACAGAAAGGATTTCAAAGTTGATAAAAGAATGGACAGTAGTGTGGCAAAAGAACAAAAACAAAATGATATGCATGGAAAAAAGCAAATAGTTTAGGGGAAAGATTATTAAAATATGCACTTTTAATAAGGAATCTAGTTGATTCTTATACAGGTAAATCTGAGGGACCACCCTTGAGAAACCATGACAGAGCAATCTCAAATGATGTCTATATTCTAGAAAAGTGAGAAAGATCAATAGCACAGTTAAGTACAAAAGGTTCACTGGTAAAAGGAATCCACAAAAACTTCACTGGTAAAATGAATCCACAAAGACCAAAAAAGTAATAAAAGCTTTGGAAAAGGCATCATTCCTCCCTAAATATTTTTTTAAATTTAAAATAAATGATTCCTAGTTTTAACTCTTGTTAACTCTATATAACTGATAAAACAACTTGAATGGAATGCATCAAGACTCTGGGTTTGATCATAGGACAAGAAAAAAATAAATTTATTTATTTATTTTGCTATGGGCCCCTCACCCATACAAATTTACAGGTTAGATATCAGCTATAGAACTTTTAGGAAAATCATTATCAATGAAAACAGCTGAGAAACTTAGGCTAATTGGCCCTTTAATAATGGGATAGAATTCAAACAAGGAGAGGTAGGTGGTACATCATGAAAGGGAAGGTTTTGCCTAAAGAAAGAATGAATGGACTTGGTTTGCATAGACAATGAAAAGGTAGGGCTTTGCTCAAACAAGAGATATAACAATGATAATAGGAGCTGGGTAGAGAATTAATGATCTATAATTTGAAACTGCAAAGTATGAACTTACATTGGTATATACAATTAAATAAATATGCTATTATTTGGCTAGCATACCACGAAAGCCCATTTCACATTATTTACCACTATGCCCCCTTCAAACCATGAAGTGCTTTTACTCAAACCATTTAACAATGAATAATGGAAAATATGCAATAACTTACGGGATACAACATTGTTTATCTGTCTGTACTTAAGAAATGTCATCAGGAGCCAGCCAGGCATGATGACACATGCGTGTAAATCCTAGTAGCTCCTCAGAGGCTGAGGCAGGAGGATCACAAATTCAAAGCCAGCCTCAGCAATTTAATGAGGCCCTAAATAACTTGGCGAGATCCAGTCTCAAAAAAATAAAAAGAGCTAGGAATGTGGTTCAGTGGTTAAGTGCCCCTGGGTTCAACTGGTACTAAAAACAAACAACAACAACAACACAAACACTGAAAGGTCATCAAGTGACACTGCCAAGTTTCTGAAAATTCACTTTTTACTTACACACAATTTAGAAGGACAACAACTCCTATGTTCCTGTGTAGAAATCAAGTAAGATTTAAAAATACAAATGTCCAGGCTCCATCTCAAACTGCTCAATCGGAATCTTTAGGGAAAGGAATCCAGGAAATTCTAAAACCTAAAACAAAAGTGCCTCTATAAAAGCTTATCAAGAGGCTGGAGCTCAGCGGTAGTGCATTTGCCTGGCTTGTGTGAAGCACTGGGTTCAGATTCTCAGCACTGCAAATAAATAAATAAAATAAAGGTCTATTAACAACTAAAAAAAGAAAGCTTATCAATTTTGGGAAACACTTGATCAAATGTGGGATCTGAAAACCAGTAAATGTATTTCTTAAATATAATTCTAAAACAACGAAGGTTGAAGGTCAAGGACAGGTCAGAAGATAACTACAATAATGAAAAAACAATATTACTAATAATTTTAAGGTCCTACTGAAGACTAAGGGGAGTTCCCATAGTTTATCAATACCATCCGCTATATTTGAACTTCAAACTACCAATACTTGAATTATTTCAATGATTTTACTATAGCAGTGATAGATTTGAACTGAATCACATGCTCATCCTGCAGCTCCTATACCTAATGAGATTTGCTAGTCCATAACTTAGTTACAGTTCACCATGCTTTTTCTTTAATTAATCAACGAGGCTGGGCTATTAACTAAAAATTTTATACTTCCAATAAAAATATAGTTTGTTAAGGAGAACTGATTTGACAGCCCTAAGTGAATTAGGGATCTATATCTGAATGAAGTGACACTGCCAAAATTTTTGAGAGAAAATGTATTCAGAGTAATCTTTGATGTTTCTTGGAAATAAGTTATTCAAGAGTTTGGGATTTATTTCATCACTTTAATTGTATGTTTGGGGGAACAACTACATTTATACAAAATCGGAATATTGTACCCATTCATGCAACAGTATGAATGGTACTCAGTCTCAAAATTCTTAAAATCAAGGGGGGGGGGCATAAAATTGTATCAATTAAGCTGAAGTCAGCAATGTGTTTTTACACTGAGATCTTTACCACCCCAGGTAACTCTTATTTTCAACCAACTAATAACTACTATATATAGACCACTTGATATGGGCTTTTATTTATCTTATTTCATACTCTCACAACCAGATGTTCAGGCAGATATTAAACAAATTCCCTACTCATAACCAAATTAACTCTCTTAAATCCATTTTACTGTTAATCCAAAATGGCATCAAACAAGAAAATGGCACTGAATTCTGCCCTGCAGAAGTCTAGGCTGAAGTAACTTTCACTAGCATATAAATCTGTTTCAAATTATGAAAGCAATTTTAAATTCCTAAATTAAGAGTGCCTCTATTCTCAATTTACAAACAAGAACACTGACACATCTAATAAGTGACTAAAGAAAAATACAAAAATAGGTATGCCTGATTTTAAATTCCACATTCTTTGCCTTATGCCATGCTGGATTACAAAGATAAGCAGACATATCATGATTGTATAAGGATGTTTATTAATTTAGAATTCCAATATTTTCTAAGCCAAGGATTCTATCACTAAGCTTTCTGTCACTGTAAGGAATATCTGAGATAAAAAGCTTTAAGGAAGAAAGGATTGTGTTGGCTCACAGGTTTCAGTCCATGGTTGCTTGACCGTTACCTTTGGGCCTGAAACAGTACATCAAGGCAAGTGCCACATGGAGGAGCAAAACTACTCACAACATGGTTGCCAGGAAGCAAAAAGGGAGAAAGGTACCAGGGTCTCAATATTCTCTTTAAGGGTATTCCCCCAATGATCTAACTTCCTCTACTAGGTTCCATTACCTCCCAAAAAGGGCCATAAGGGGGGACCAAGCCTTCAATACATGAAACTTTTGAGGCCAATAAACTTCTCCTGTAAAGGGCCATAGGTTTTGCAGGCCAAATTGGTCTCTGTTACAGGAACTTGAAGTCTGTTATTTTAGTATGAAAGCAGAAGCAGACAACACATAAACAGGAGTAGATGCGTTTCAACAAAATTTTATAGCAAAACAGGTCTCAAACTATATTTGGCCATTGTTCCATAGTTTGCCACCCCTTGTCCTGTCACTGTTTCAGGTTTTAAATCATTACTTTCAGGAACTATATTTTTATGAAAATTGGACACAAAAAGTATTTTTTCCTTGCTCTTGTAATATACTCACATTACATTTTGCTATTTCCAAAAGAAATTTCCTATGATTTAGGAAGAAGAGACAATAAAGAAAGAAGAGAGAAATCACAAGCCTATTAAGATCTATTCCTGGTATAAAGACTATGCTAATCATATGTGTCATAATGTTTATGCAAAAGAAAAACAATCAATAGGACACACATACTAAATATATCCCTTAGTTTTTTCTAAGGTGAATGCTTTTACAACATTAGATCTTGAATTATAATAGACAAGACTTCTGGTCCCAGACAAGATAGCTCAATTATATTATTATTATTATTATTATTATTATTATTATTATTATTATTATTATTATTATATTCTTTCCACTGAAAATAACCTAAAACCCTGGATAAAACTTATAAAGCAACTAGCTGAAGACTATGAAAAGTAGAGAAAAGAAGGGAGACTGACAGGGGGTGTTGGGACTTTAAGAATTATCTGAAAGTGAGTTCCTTGGGATTTGTCTTCATCTCCTACATATCCTAACCTGGGCAGTAGAGAAACCCACAACCAAAAAATACCAAGAGGCAAAAACAAATGAAAACATTTGAAGAAATATCTGCTCTCTCCAGCCAAAGAACTGTGAAAAAGGTAGCTTTCCAAGATAGTGCCCTTTTGACCATTCCTTCCTTACTCGAAAAAGTAAAAGAAGTCATGTCCCTCTACCTCCTCAACTGGCACTAAAACCACAAAGACTGTGGAGTGAAACCCTGCCAACCATCCAGCTTTGTAATTACTTGTACAGAAGCAGTATATATTCCCCTTCACATCATCTCTGTGGTTCAGGAGTATGAAGTAGAGTCCTGCTGACCATTTCCAAGTTGCACTTATCAGATTATAAGGAAGAGAGCCCTGCTGATCATCCCTTGTTTTGCACTAAGCAAATATTGGCAAAGAGGTAATATACCACTCCTTCCCAATCAGAGAGAAGGGAAGATTAGGAGAGTAAGGAGCTGAAAAAAAAGGGATTCTTTCAATCTATGTAGTATTTTCAGGCATAATCCATAGTAGCTCAAGCATGAAAGTAACTAGTCTTAAGAAGTGAACTATAGGCTTTGGGATGGCCCATAGATCAGAGTTTTGAAAATAAACTGGAACCAAAGACCATAGAAGTGGGTCAGGTCAGGACATGTGTTCTGAACCAGTTTATGTGCTAAAACAGAAAATTTAAACAAATCAGAATTAAAAATAATAAGTCTCAAAATGACCATGATAAAACTAAAAATAAAAATCCATAAACCTTCACCTATAATTGGGGATTTCATCGCCCCATTCTCAGTAGTATAAGACTAAAATGCAGAAAATAGCAAAGATTTAGAATTAAAAAAAAAAAAAATACCACAAATCAACTGGATCTAGCTGAAATTTCTAGAATATTCTACTAGTAAAAATAGAATACACTTTTTTCCAAGGTTACAAGAATAAGATAAACCCCTATCTTGGCTCATAAAAGAAACTTTAAATTTCACAGAATTAAAATCATAGAATGTTACCTGGCCACAATTAAACTAAAAATCAATAGCAGAAAAATAACAAAAGTCTAACAGTCTGTCTGTAGATCAAGGAAGGAACAGGAAAACTAAACTATATACTGAGATGAATCAAGATAAAATCTATTTAGATACGGCAGCACCTAAAGGGAAATTTATGTAACTTCATGATTAGAAAAATGACACATAATCCCATAATCTAAGCACAAGACACTTGAAAAAGAAAAGTAAAAGAAGCTCAAAGAAAGCAGAAAGGATATAGAGAACAGAAATCCATGAAATCGTAAACTAAGGAGAGGGGACCAAAAAAAAAAAAAAAAAAATCAGTAAAACCAAAAGCTAATTCTTTAAAAAGAATACATGAACCCAATAAACATCTAGGAACTCTGACAAAGCTAAAAAGAGAAGTCACGAGTTACCACTATTAGGAATAAAAGAGGGAATATTACTAAAGACTACACAAACATTAAAAGGATAATAAAATACTGAAAACAACTCTACAGACATAAATTTGACAACTTACACAAAATAATATTTGGAAATCACACACTACAAAAACTCAAGATGAATTAGAGCATTTAATAGTCCTAAAATACTAAAGCATTCTGAAATCAGTTTCAAAATTTCCAAAAAGGAAATTACCAACTACAGATGGTTTTACTAATGAATACTAATGAACATCTCAAGAAGAAATAACATCAATTCTGTACATCTCTTCCAGGAAGTACACATTTTTTGAGGTCAGCATCACCCTGATACCAAATATAGACACAGGACAAAAAAAAGAAGAAGCTATTTACCAATAGACCTCATGTTTCATAAACAGAGATACAAAAATATTCAGCAATATATCTACAAATTAATACAGACTTTAACACTCTTATTAAATATAATAATACTGAAAGTCCTAGCCAGTGCAATAAAGCAGGAAAAAGAAACAGCATACAGATTAGAAAGGATTAATTTAAAACTATCGTGCCTTGCAGACAACATGATTGCCTATGTGGAGTCCTCAGAACTATTAAAGAAGTTCAGCATGGTCACAGAAAAAAAAGTCAATATAAGCCATATTTCAACTGGTTAGAAATAAACAACTGAACAACAAAATTAAGAACACAATCCCATTTTCAAGAGTTTCAAAAATTAAAATATCTATGTATAAGCCTAATAACATGTACAAACTGTTAGTTCAAAACTACCAAACACTGGTGAAAGAAATCAAAGGTCTAAATAAATACCGAAGGATTTTCTCTTAAAAGTTTTTTTTAACTTTTTCACATTTAGATCTGAATCATTGAGTTAATTTTTATATAAGTTAATTTTTATATATGAGGTTTATATACCTTATACAAAATAAGTCTAGTTATTCCAACATCATTTCTTCAAAGGCCGTCTCCATTGAATTCCTTTTGCACAGCTTTCAAAAATTAGTTGGACAACACCAAATGCTGACAAGAAAAGAGAGCAACTAGAACTCTGTTTCATTGCTGGTGTGAATGCAAAATGATAAAAGCCACTTAGACTGTCTCTTACAAAACTAAATGTATTCTTGTATAAACCAATTACTGTCCTCGTATTTACCCAGATGAGTTGAAAACTTACATCTACATAAAAACCTGCACACAAATTTTCATAGCAGCTTTATTTTTTGTTGTCCAAACTTGGAAGCAACCAAGATATTCTTCAGTAGGTGAATAGATAAACCGTGGCACATCTATACAATGGAATAAAACTTAGTGATTAAAAGATATCAGGATCTGAAAATACTTGAGGGAAGACATTTATAAGCTGAAAAAAAAAACCAATATGAAAGGCTCATATTGTATAATTCTAACATGGCATTCTCTGAAAGACAAAACAAACTATGGAGATAGTAAAAAGATCAGTTATTTGTAGAGGGTTGTGGGAGAGAAAGGGAAGAATGAGTAAGTGGTGCACCAGAGTTTTAGGACATGAAAACTGTTCTGTATGATACTTTATTGGTAGATACATGTCTTCATATATCAAAACAAAATGTATAGCTCAAAAAAATGGACTTTAATTAATGATATGGTATCAAAGAGTTATGACACCCAAAGTCAAGTCCTTAAAGGGGGAAAAAAAAAATCAACACGCGGATTTCATCACAAAACTCTGTACAGTGAAGACCCAATTAAGAGAACAAAAAGATAAGCTATAGTCTGAGAGTTCTGTGTTTATAAATCACATATGACAAAGGAGTTACATCCAGAATATATACTTATTTTAAAAACTCTTAAATAATAAGACAACAATCTGATCAGAAAATAGGTAAAAACTCAGACACTCCAAAGAAGACATAAATGGCAAATAAGCACAAGCAAAAATGTTCAACATCATTAGCCATTAAGGAAATCCAAGTACTGGTACCACTAGATGAGCTAAAGTAAAAACAATGATACCATAAGCTGGTCAAAATGTAGATAAACTGGATCTCTCATTCACTGCTGACAAGCATATAAAATGGCACAGTCACTATAGAAAATAATTTGGCAGCCCCTCCTAAAGTTAAACACACATTTACCATATAACCTAGCACTTGCACTCCTGGGTATTTCTTCTGGAGGAATGACAATTAGGCATTTACATGTTGACTGCAATCTTATTTGTAATACTTCAAAGCTGGAAACAAACCAAATATATTTTAATAGGCAAATGAAAAAACTGTGGTGCATTCATGCAATGGCACATTATTCAATAAAAAGGGATAAACTATTACTGACCTCATTCAAAAAATTAGATGGATCTCACTATGCTACATAAAAAAATCAATATCAAAAGATTACATATTGTATGACTCTGTTCATATACTATTCTTAAATGACAAAATTAAAGTGATAGATAATGAGTTAGTGGTGTGATGACTTGGGGTTGAAGTGAAGGTGTGATTATAAAGGTAACAAGAGTTTCTCAGAAGTGATGAACAGTTCTGAACTTTATGGTAGTGTTCATAAGAATCTATACATGTGATCAAATTTCACTCGCACAGGTGAGAGAAGAGTGCATGGAAAAACTGGTATAATCTCAAACCCAGGCTATAATTTGTGATTTAGTTCATAGTATTGTACCAATATCAAATCTGGGATTTCAATAATCATAGCATAGTTATAGAAAATGTTAGAATTAGTGCAAACTGAGGGAAGAGTAAAAGAGAACTGTTTTTATAAATAATATAAATCTAAAATTACTTCAAAAAATTACACAAACAATACAAAGCATACATTGGACAATACAAATCTACAATATGCAGTTCTAAAGCAGCATTTGCACTAAGCTCAGTAGTATATATCTGATTCCAGCTACTCAGGAGGCTAAGGTAGACAGATTTCGAGTTCCAGGCCAAGCCAGGCAATCTCAAAATAATTAAAAGAAAAAAAAAAAAAAGGGTGGAGATGTATCTCAGTAGTAGTGTCTGCCTAGTATGTGCAAGGCCATGAGTTCAAAGCCCAGTGCTAAGAGGAAAAAAAAAAAAAAAAGGTGTTGATTGATGCATTTGAAATAGAATTTTAAAAACCATTTTTTTGGGGGAAAACATTTTAATATTTTTTTAAAGAGTAGCAATTCAAATAGGAAAAGACTTTTTTCAATCAAGTTCAACATTAGATAAAAAATAACCTTGCTCACAAATGCTATTCAATTTGAAAAGGCACATATTTTGTTAATACTACCAAGAAAATTTTTTCTTTTCCTCAAGTACAAATACATACAAATATACTTTCATGAACACAATGATTATTTATAAAAAAATGGTAAGTCTATCAGGAATATCCTAGCATACATTCCACCGTCTTCCAGATAAGGCTAAAGATATTAGAACTGGTTCAAAAGCTGGGTTATTATACATCAAAATACCCAATAACTGCATTCTTATTTGCCATTAAATCTAGTATAAAATGACTGGGTTTTTAGTTTTTAAAAAATTAAATGAGAGTAGGAAGAAAAATATTTGTGATGCTGTCATAAATGCTGCCACAACTCTGAAATTTATATAGAACGTATAACTTGTCAATATCCAATAAGTAGGGTTGTGGTGATATGTCACACCATTTTCTGGAATACAGGGGTTACATTAAAAGGACACAATTTCAAACAGTTTCCTTCCTTGGAAATAATTTTACTGCTTTGTAATTCAATTGTTTAACTTTAAATGCCTCCTAACCATGACATAATAGATATACACTACTGTAAAAATTTTTTTTAAAGGGAGGGATGGGGTTGTAGCTCAGTGGTAGAGCACTTGCCTAGCATGTGTGAGGTACTGGTTTCGAGTCTCAAGCACCACATATAAATAAATAAAACAAAGGCCCATTAACAACTAAAAAAAATTTTAATTTTAAAAATATGTACACTACTATAGGAAAATAATAAAAAGATAATTTACTAGGGCTTGGATTATGGCTTAGCGGTAGAGCACTCACCTGGCATGTGTGAAGCCCTGGATTCGATCCTCAGCACCACATAAAAATAAATAAAGGCATATAATAATAATAATAATAATAATAATTTACAACTAAATTGTGCCTGGGAGAAAAAGAACTACAGACTATTTTGTAGCACAGTCCTGGTAATGTATTTTTTTAAATGCAATCACAAAAACTATCTATTTGGGCATTTTTATAATGGGTCAAGTATGGAAGACACCAATAAGACATAGGTAAACAGTTTCTAAATAGTAGTCCACAGAAGACCTCAAGCAAAAGAAAACTGTAATTATGTCATTCATCTATTTGAGAAATATGTATTGAACTCCTCCCATGTATCAATATTACGCTAAGTGCTGAGTAAACAGACCTAGTTCTTGCCTTCAAAGGACAAATAATCAGATAGAAAAACAATGAAGAACACTCCATGAGAAAATTTTTTACATGTAAGGACTGAGATTCAAGAACATTATGAGACAAACTAAATTGAACATAATTTTTCAGAATTGTGAATAATAAAGATGAAGCTGCAGTTGAGAAAAGGATCTCAACTGTGTTGTACATTCTATAGTTTTCAACAAATGTACAGCGAGGTATCTGGTTAAGTTTCACTGCCCACCCCCCCAATTCCCTGTGCACTCCCCGGCTATCTGAATTTCCTTCCTCCCTCTCTGATGAACCCCTGACAAATATTTTTCAAGTGCCTAAATTCTGTGCTGAAAACACAAGCAAAGCACTTTATCTATGTCTTGGTCAATGAGAAAAGTATAGTTACAATAGTTTTTGCACTTTTCAGGAAGTAAAAAGTAATATCTACATAATAGAAGGAAGACTACTTTTTTAAACTTGAAACATTTAAATTTATTCATTATTTCTGATAATCATACCAATCTTGGTGAGAGTCACAAATGATACATTTGTATTGGTTTGTACTTGCACCTATTATATTCATGATATATGTGATTATATACACACACATTTGTATTCTTATTTTCTAGTATTGTGCCTAAGCATTTTCATATTCACATGCAAAATATAATTCTTCATTGTTTTCTAAGTGCCACTGTACCTAAGCATTTACATGACACAAAACATTCTTCTCATGTCTCTTCTCAATTACTTCGGATATTATGATGATTTTAATTAGATTACTATTATTTCAGAATACTAATTTTCATATAAATATTGTCTGCTGTACTTGAGAATCACTAAAAGCAAAAAGTCATCAGAGAAGATGGAAATAATTCAAGAGATGTTTTAGAGACAAAATCAAAACAAGGATGAATGGGAATGGGGGGCACAAAATAATATCTAAGCTGCTGGCTTAAGCAATTAGGTAGATGCAGAACGGATATTCAAATTAAGGAATATAAAAAAGAGCAAAGTAGCATTTTGGACAAGCTTACACTAAAGTTCTTAGTTCGTATTTGAAAATATGGATTTGGAATAAAGAAATGTCTGAGCTAGAAATAAAGATCTAACTTTGGTGTCAACAACAAAGGTCTGAGATGAGAGTATCAACGAAGAGCATGCAGAAGAAAAACATATTAATACTTTGGTAAAGATAAACATTTAGGGATGGACAGATGGAAAAACAGAGATATACATGAACTAGAAAAAAATATTGTCAAAGTAGCAGCCAGTTCAGCTAGTTGAATTTTAGTAGTAGTCAAAAAGATCTAACATATTAGCAGAAAACTAGAAAGGAAGGATCTTTTTCCCTTTCAAACAGGAAATCAGAACGGATTTCAGTTGCAGACAAGTTCATTTGGGAATAAGAGGAACAGGAAGAAGTCAAGGGTGATAATTATCTCAAATTACATATAGCATCATATTTGTTTGGCAAAGCAAAAGCAAATTAATCTGCTGAGAACAAGAGAGGTAGGGTTTTGAAAGAAGTAATGATGACATAGACCAGAGACAAAATTACAGAGTTTGATAAATTTAGGTATTAATTTATAGGAGCGCCAATCTCCAAAGCTGCGGCTTTTTTTCTGCCAGTATTTGGCAATCTAAATTGTATTCTTAAATTAATCTAAAGTTGAGATTTAGAGGGCAAGTGTGGCAGAAAAATAAGGGAACATGCAATTTAGATTTTAGGCTAGAAAGGAGAAAAAAAGTCAACTTAATAAATTATTAATTTCTAAGACAACTGACAGAACAGGAAAGATCAAGAAACTAGTTTACTAGAGTAAATTAGTCGAGTAGTTTATTTAGGAGTCCAATGTTCTTCCAGAAATATATACATCCAGAAATTTATACCCACAACACTAACACAGGCCAGTTAAAAAAAACTTAAAATCAAGCTGGGCACAGTGGTGCATGCCTATAATCCCAGCAGCTCCAGAGGCTGAGACAGGAGGATCAACACCAGCCTCAGCAAAAGCAAAGCGCTAAGCAACTCATTGAGAACCCATCTCTAAATAAAATACAAAACAGGGTTGGAGATGTGGCTCAGTAGTTGAGTGCCACTGAGCTCAATTGCTGATACCCCCACACACACAAAAATCAAATCATGATGAAATGTCACTATACAACTAACAGAGCACATACAGAGGGGAAAAAAATAGTAATAATACCAAATGCTAATACAACATTATCTCATACATTGCTGGTGGGAAGGCAAAATAGGGGTATAGTCAGTATACAAAATAGCAGTTACTATACTTATAAAACTGAACATATCCTTACTATACAACCTAGCAACTGTACTACTCCTTGGCATTCATCACCAAGAAATGAACACATATTCTTGCAAAAATCTGTATTCCACTATTCAAAATAGTTTAATTCATAATGATACAGAGTGGAAACAACCCAAATGTCCTCCAGTGAATACATAGTTAAACAAGCCTTAATACAGCTACACAAAGAAACATAAGTCAGCAATAAAAATGAATGAACTATTGATGCATATAAGAAACTTGATCTCAGGGACCTTGAGCTTAGTGGAAAAGTCAATCTCAAAAGGTTACACACTTTATAATTCCTAAATAACTTCTTTGAAACAACAAAACAGTAGAGATGGAGAAGACAGAAGTGGTTGCTAGGGGATGGGGTCAAGGTAGGGTAGGGAGAGTTGACTTATTGGTGATAGAACCAGAATGTATCTTGACTTTGAGAGTTGTTAAATGAATCTATATATGGGGTAAAAATACACAGAACTATACACATACTCAATGAATACATAAAAAAGTGGGGACAGAAGTGAATAACTTAATACCACTGTCAATTTTCTAGTTTTGATATAGATATTATACTATTGTATTAGATGACAACATTGTGAGAAGCTGGGTAAAGTGTTATTTTTTGCAGCTTCCTGAGTCTATCACTATTTATAAATTAAAAAAAAAAAAGACTGTCAGTGATTTAATCAATCACACTATGAAATATTCATAAGGATCCCTAAATTACAGGGTTTGGAGTATCCTGGTTTGGTGAATACATCAAGGTGGTAAGAAGGTGGATGCACTGAGAGGGGATATGTGATATCTACATCTCATTCCCCACACTCTACCCCACACATCTATTTCATGACTGTTCCTGAGTTGTATACTTTATAATAAACCAGAAATTGAACTGCCTTCCTGAGTACTGTGAACTGTTCATCATTCACTGAACTTGAGAAAGGTGTTTAAAGTACAGATGATACAGACTTGTGATTGTTGTCTAAAGTAGGGGCAGGCGAGCTGGGGTTGTTGGCTCAGCAGTAGAGTGCTCGCCTAGCACGTGCAAGGCCCTGGGTTCAATCCTCAGCACCACATAAAAATAAATAAAGGTATTTTGTCCAACTACAACTAAAAAATAAATATTTTTTAAAAATAAAAATTAAAAAAAAATAAAGTGGGGCACTCTTTTGGCACCAAGTTCTTTAACTTCTGGAACAGAAATGAACTACAGGTGGTGTCAAAATGAATTATAAGACACCCATTTGGTGTCCAGAAAATAAAAATATTAGTTGGTGGGGGCAAAAAAACTCCCAAACATTAGGTGCCTGATTGTTGAGTGAAAACAGTTTACATCTAAAATTTAGAAACACATAAGGAATTGAGAAATATCAAATTTAGGGTGTTAGTTTCTCAGCTATGTTTAAAGGTAAAGACAGGGTAAGGTAGTATGCTAATTCAACGTTTGTTAAGTTGCTTCCATAAATTCAGTCCAAAGTTATGTTTCCCTTTTGAAGCAAATGCTCAAACTGAGTTCCTCCCCAGACTGTCTTGAAAGATTTAGAAAGACATCTTCATTAGTAATATACATTTTATATTGTATTTCTATATTATATATTATTACTATTTGATTTAGAAATTTCAAGACTAAAAATATGGCATAAAAATACTGAAGACATATACAAGAAGAAACTCAATGAAGTAATAATGATAGGAAAAGAAGAGGCGGGGCACAAACCAAATGTTTGACAACAGGGTACTGAATAAATTATGCTTCATCTGTTTTATATAATATTATGTAGCCATCAAAAGGGTCAAGGATATGACTCAGTGATAGTCCTCACCTAGTATGTCTAAGGCCCTGGGTTCAATCCCCAGCACTTCAGGGGGAAAAAAAAAAATAGACTGTTGTTACTATATGTGCTGATCTTGGACCTAAGGAGAAAGTTAAAAAAAAAAAAAAAAAATAGGCCACAGAACAAAAATATTCAGAGCAATAAATTTATATGTACTTCAACTGTGAACTCAGCAAAAAAGAGAAAGAAATAATTTAAATAGCACTATTTTGCCTTTCCACTCAATCTAAAGTAAGAATATGTGAATTATTTTTCAGGATACCAACTCATTTTCAAATTACTCAAGAGGCCAGGTTGAGTGGGTGGTAATAGTTTCCCAAATTATTCATGGGAAAATTTGAGTTGAAGGCAACAGAAAAACATTAAATAACCAATAACTGATAAAAATCACAGGAAACAAAAGTAACAAGAAATAGTAAGAATTGGTAAATTGGAATGTTCGTAATTTGCTGTAGTACCTAAGCAACATCTAAATAATCTACTAACCATCTCTCTATAAAATACAACTATATAAATTATCATATTTACATATACTATATATGCATAATCGTATGTAATATCTTGCAAAGTCACATGTAATATACTTTATGAGCATTTACAGAATTTTGAAGGGGCTATTCACAGACTGTTGTTACTATATGTGCTGATCTTGGGACCTAACTTCCAAAAATGCATCTTCTTCATAATATGATTTGGGTTTTTTTAATAAAAATAAAAAGTATAAATTTATGTGAGAGTTACACATCTGTGTAAGAGCAGAGAAGACATAAAAAAATATACACCATAATTAACTATTTAATCTCTCCCAGGAAAAAGACATGGGAGTTGGGATGATGAGAGAGAGGAGGAGGACATGGCAGGGCATAAAGTGGAATAAGGTAAAGAAATTTGAGGCCAAATTCTAAAAGTAAATAGATACTAAGTTAAAAGGGTCTGTACACTGCCACAGATTCTTCATCTAAGATTTTATGAGTACTATATCAAGAACACCAATGAAACAGAAATCTTGATAATCTTCAATTTGCAAGGAATGATGTATCTCTAAATAACAATCACCAAACAAAGAAGCCTGTACTTTGTCTGCCTGGCCTAGAAGGAAGTTTATGTCCACATGTGTCTCAGTCTGCCAGAACTCAGGAAAGACAAACCTGTTTTACAGCATTCAATTAAACTCTTTCCCAAAAAAGCAGATCTCCACTCCCGGTTTTTACCACCATCCCCCACCCCGCCCTGTCCTAATAGTATAAAATTTGCTAGATCAGTTCAGGGGAGTTTACCAACTACTTTCACATAATTACATTTGATTTCCAAAACAGTTCTTAAGGAGTAAGCACCCCGGGTAGCAGTATTCCCATTTAACAGATAACCAAGATTTAGGGAAATTATTTGTCAAATAGTAAGATATGAATCTGACAATAGTAGTTGCAGCAGCAAAAAATAATCTTTGAGCAAGTGCTATATGCCAAGACTGTGCTAAATGCTTTTAGCAGTCAGTTCATTAAGTTATTGAAATAATTCTGAGACAGATTAAGGCCCATTTATAGATAAGGAAACATTGGCTTAAAGAAATTAAATATGACAAAGTCATGAGACTATCATCTACAATGATATATGCCTCTTCTATTTCAGAATACAATAAAAAATATAATCATGTAAATAAGCTAAATTGGACACATGAACCAAGAAAAATGTTTGACGGAAAAAGGGTTGCAAAGGTTGGATGGTTTTCTATGGTTTAGGGAAAAAGATTAGCCAACAGAATACAGAAAACTCAAAATATCTATTTTTTAAAAATTACTTCCCCCCCCCCAACTCAGTCCTGATCCTACAGATCACACTGGTAGTTTACTGATTGTTCTGGCACTTAAAAATGTGTTTCAAAAATACACTTATATCAAATGCATAATTCATATAAAGTCCAATTACTTTCTACTAAGTGGTATCTTTCTGAGTACGCACGCTAAAAAAAGAAGTTTTATAAATTTAAATCCAAAACCATATCAGCTCTAGTCATTTAAGTGCACTTGTCTAATAATAGTAGACTATATAGATAAATCTTTTCATAACTGACCACTAGGAAGTGATGATGCAGCTCAATTCAGAAAAGAATTGAACTCATCTATCCTTGGCCCATTCACCTGTTCTTAAGACCTAGCCCTGATTATTATTAGTAGTAAAACTGGTGAGGATACATGCTTATTTTAAAATTATTCTCTCTTACTGGGGGGGGGGGGGGCCAGAGGGTGCACAGACAAAAGGTGGAGGAGAGAGAGAAAGAAGAGAAAATATAATTTAGATAAATGAGGAGGAACTGGATGTCTAGCAGCTTACATAGGTTCTTATTAAATTTGACTCACCTCATACTCAACACCAAAGTGATTCAATCCTTTCCCTCAATTCTCTCATTTAATGGAGATATCATTTAGCTAATTTTCATTTAAAAAGAAATGTGCTTAAAAGTGAAATACAAAAAAGAAAATGCAGTAAAGAGGGAAGAAGTGAAAGATCTAGAACTGTAGGGTTTTGGTTCTAAATCCCTTGATAAATTGCAATGCGATGTGAGCAAAAACTATTTCTAGGCCTCAATTTTTTCTTTTTTAACATGAAAAATAAGTCTAGCAGTTTTTTAACATAAAAAATAAGTCTAGCGGGTACATGATATGACTTCATAGGCACCTTAAAGCACTAAAATTAAGTCCTAATACTACTAAGTCTTAATAGAAAGTCGCTCCAAAGATGAAAATTTTAATATATACTGGGCAATGAAGAATTACATTCGGTGTGGAAGATCAATTCTAATAAAATTCTTAGGATTATAGAAAAAGAAACCTTGGAAAATAGAAGACACTAGCATTATTAAATATTCTGAGTTTATTTACATACTAGGACATTTTCATATTTAAAAGCACATTAGTCCCCAAGCCTTGGGAAATCATAATGTCATGTAAACACATATTTTGGAATATCCTAATGATATGTTAATCTGAAAATATTCTCTAATACATTCTCAGAATTTCCCAAACTGTATTTCCATAACATCTAGTTCCAATGGTCAAAGAGATCTGGAGTATGTTTCCAAACATAACTATACACTGCCTTTACGGAAGAAATTATTTGTGTTCTTTATATTCTTCACAGGGGGCATTACATTAAACAAGATTTCTCGAATTTATTTCAATAAAAAAAAAATTTCTGAGGAATATCTATTATCTCTCATAATGTTTTAAGCATTCACAGTAAATTTAGTAGCAAACATGGGTCATCTACCAAACAAATTAGAACATTGATAGATTTTTTTCAAAACCATTAAAAATTTGAAATTTTTAAAAGCATGAATTTATCAATAACAGGGGTGACAAAGACTTAAAATTAAAATCTCCAATAATATAGCAAGCATTAAAATATTCTATGAGTTTGTCAGATGTACTTTTATATTTGGAACTACAAAAGTAATATTGTCAGTCGCGTAGAAGAAATGAGGGGGGAAAAATACCAATCTCTCAATTGCCACCTGTACTCTTGCTAATGCAGAAAAGATAGGTAAAATGGAACCAAACCAAATGAATACATTCAAACCAGAGAACAGAAAATTTTTAAGCATTTCTTTTAATAGAGTCATTAAGTGAGAAAAATAAATTGACATTTTCCTTCAAAAACAAAATGCCACTCAGAATACCAAATTATTGCATAACTACTGTTATTATATAAGGTCTTAAAGTAAAACTATCGTACTGGCAGAATCTAGAACGTCAAAGTTCAATTTTCAGATCCAGTAGGAAAAGGAATCAACATTAAAACATACTAAAGAATTAATAAGTAGTCCAAAAATAGTGCCCAACCAGCGGCAATAGTCTCTAGTATCATTCTTAATGTTTTTTTAATACACAGGGCTTCATAAACACAAAGTGATACAATCAAACTAAAATGATAAAATGTGACTTTAACTTAAAAATTTCTGATCTATTAGCTGGGATGTAGCTCAGTGCAAGTACTTCCCCAGCAAGCATGGAGGGGGAGGGGGAATCTAATACACCCTCTGTAAATAAATAGGTTTTGGCTTTCAGAAGACTACACTGGCACGTAAGATAATTTTACTGTAAAGAATAAAATATGTGCTTAACAAAAGCAGACCAACAGTTCTTAAGATTTCTAGTTTGAAAAATGGCAGAGGAAAGATGGCCTCCTTTTCCTCTTGAAAATTCTCAAAACTGGGAGAGAAGAATGAGAAACAGAAATATGAACATCATCTTCAAATAACCAGGAAACCTCCCTAATCACATTATATAAGAAGAGTTGCCAAACGCAATAAAGATAATAAAAGAGGAATGCTAAGAAAATCTCAAGCCAGAGGGATAGATGCAAGCCTCAAATCTAAAAACTATCAATATCAGTTCGCTAAAGTACATGACACAGCCAGAACAACAAACCCAACAATCCCTGTGGCTTGGATCATCTGAAGCTTTCACAGACCTCATTTGGCACTGCTCAGAGAAGAGTCAGAACTGAACAAAGAAGTCATAGTTTGAAAGGACATACCTTTTCCTAAGAAAAATAAGTACAAACTATACCTTTTCCTAAGAAAAATAAGTACAAACTAATCAGGATAAATAGTAAAATCACTATACTTCAAAGATTTAAAAAGAGAATCCTTTGATAATCTAGGCAAGAGCATTGCTACATAAAAAAGCAGAGGGAGAGAGTTATCAATGTTTACAAAAAAAAAAAAAAATCCCGTGGAAAGTTATACTCTGCGTATGTATGTCAAAATACATTCTACTGTAATGTATAACTAAAAAGAATTTTAAAAATTTTAAAAAGGAAAAAAAAATCAGTAGAGGAATACTTATAGAGTCCTCTGGGGGGAAAAAAACGTATACCTCAAAATTTATGCCTAGTCTAACTGAATAGTTCAGTATAAAAACACCATCAAACATTTTTGAATATGCAAAAACTCAGAATGTTGTTCCTATAAACTGATTTTAGGGAAATACTAGATGATGAAGTTCAACCATGCAACAAATAAGAAAAGCTATGACAAAAAAAAAAAAAGGACAAGTTTTAAGCATAATCCATTTAACTACTGGTCTAAGATTATTTAAGATATGGTTATGGCTGAAGAATAAAATACAAATGTTACAATCCCTGACAATGTTGTATAACCAAGAAAAATTGAGGGAATAAATGGACTGAGTATGTGACATCTTCATATTGTACTGCTTTACACCATCCACTAAAAGATGAACTAATTATAACACCATAATATAGATGCACTAACTCACCCACTAAAAGAAAAAGCCTCAAGTCAAAAAACAAAACTATATAAATACAAGACTCCTGTACTCCAAAATTTGAAAGGAAGAAAAACATGTAGAGATACTCTATATAGTCAAAATGATGCAGGCATTACATAGGCACAAGGATTCTGATACTGGCATATTTTGGACCAACAATACATGGAAACACCTCTGAATCCACCAACAAGGACCTAGTTAGATGAAAAATTAGTGTTTTTTAATTAGTTCTTAGATAGAACTCTATGTAGTTATTTAAAAGAATGGGGCAATAACTATGTATTGGTATGAAACAACTGCATAAGAACTAGTTTTCCCTTATTCATATTTTTGCTTTTCATGAGTATTTGCAATTAACCACAATCCTAACAAATCAAAAAAAAATTCTATAACAATGCGTAAGTTTTAAACTGTGCACCCCCCTGAACTGTATGATGAAATCTCACACACTGTTTCATCCCACCTGGAATCCAACATATCTACACTATACCTGCTACTGAAATTAGCTCTGTTATCACTGTAATACCATTCTATTATTAGATAGTGTAAATTTCTTACTGTGCCCAATTTGTAAATTAAACTTTATCATAGGTATGTAAAGAAAAAAGTTTAGATACACAGTTATTACCCACGATTTCAGGCATCCACTGAGGGTCTTGGAACATGCCCATACAGGTAAAGGAAAACTACTGTATATCAGCAAACAGGCTAATAGTGAGGATTCTACCCAGTCTGCTGGAGTTCAGCTCCATAACCAACATGCTACTTAAAGTTTCTATGCCTTGGTTTCTTATTCTGTGACAAAAGAATATTACCTATTTCTCAAGATTGTAATGAAGATTAATAATCAATATCAAAATGCTTATTAAACATATCTTAGAACAGAAAAAGTACTATATGATAAATATTAGTTAAATGAGAAAAACTGAGCTCTAAAAAGCACAGTATGCTACCATGTATGAAAAAAAATGTATATGTACAAATTAAATACACACCAAACACACACACACACACACACACACAAAGCATAGATAAAACTTGTAGTGGTGTCCCAGAAACAAAAACTAAACAGAAGGTGTTTCAAAATTATCTGCTGACTGTTGTACCAGAAACATGCACTGACCAAAAATTAGTATTTAAACCATCTTTAAAAATCTTAAGGAGCATGGCACATGCCTGTAATTCCAGCTACTCAGGAGGCTGAGGCAGGAGAATTGCACCCAAAGAATACACAAAGATGAAGGGAAGCCACTTTTCCCTCCTCTACAATTATCTATGTAATTGTTACCCATGTACCTAACAGTTGATAGTATAAAGCAAGAGAAATAAAACGTGGCTGCTATTTTAAACACTAAGATGACTACAATAAAGAATTTCCAACTTAAAAATGATTTTTAGTACTTGTAAATTACAAACAAGTTAACTGCATTTAATGCTTCATTTTTTAATGTGTAAACCCAAACATTACTAGGTCTGATTATATAAATTTTTTCCATTACTTTTTCTATATAAACTATCAGAAATCTTCTGAAGACTTCTAGGCTTACTAATTATTTTATTTATCTACTATCTTGACAGTTTAGTTTTAATATAACTTATATAATGTATTTTGGGTTTTCAAACTAACTTTTGGGTAGTGTTTAAGCACTCCAAAGCAAGACTGCTCCTCATCCAAGATCAAAGAAACATTAGGGAGCACTGAACATTGGTTCAACTTAAACAGTTAACCAGAAATTTCTACAATCAGAAGCTACTCCACATATTGAAAGGCAGGAGACATCTTTATATTCTAACACAACAAATACAATCCTATAATTCCCATCTGCTATGAACTATCAGCTATCTTTTATATGTAATGTTACTATGGCTTATGTTGCACTTATTAAGGAAAATGGTATTTGAAATAGGGCCTTTGAGAAGTGATGAGTGTGGGGTCTTCATGGGATTAGTGCCCTTATAAGAAACCAGAGAGCTTTTTCTTCCAAGTAAGGCTACAATAGGAAAATAGCCATTTTGCAAGTGAGCTCTTACAAAAAGGGGAACTGGCTGACACCTTGATTGTGGACTTTCTAACCTCTATAACTGAGAAATGTACTTTTTGTTTAAGCTGTACATCCATAGTATTTTGTTATAGTAGGCCAAGCAGACCAAGACAAATTCCAAAATATAATTCTCACAAAGAAGCTTGATGTAAAAAATTCCCATACTATACATATGAAAATCATTTAGTAATCTGCTAGGATCAAGTGATTTATTATTTAACTCATACCAGATATCTTCCTTCTGTCTCTGCAACATTTATTTAACATTAGAGATTTTTAGTTACTCTTGGAAGCAACTCACATATTATCAATCTGCATAGTTATACAAACAGGATAATGGTTACAGTAGTGCTAATTAAAATTTTAAATTTTTATCACATGACTAACATTTATGAATGATCAATTTTCAAAGAATTTAAGTATAGTAAAATATAATAAAACTTCAATTATATTAAGCAATTTCAACTTTCTTTAATAAAACAAGAATCAAGATCTTCCCATGAGGGCTGGGGTTGTGGCTCAGTGGTAGACCGCTCGCCTAGCATGGGTGAAGCACTGGGTTCGATCCTCAGCACCACATAAAGATATATAAAGGTATTATGTCCATCTACAACTAAAAAAATATTTTTAAAAAAATCTTCCTATGATTGCTGAATTAATTATCATAATAAAATATACATATATACATAAAAAATGTCAAGTATAACTAAGCTTCAAGTGATAAAAGGCCATACAAGTATTTCATAATTTTGTATGCAGATAATTAGTCATACATTAAAGCATTATTCATAGCACTAAAACTCTAGAAGAATTTTACAGCTGACTTTTAAAGCAAATTTACTAAGTCCTTTTTTCCTATTACAAAAACCTTTAAACTAAAACATTACCTCTAATGGTTCTGTGCAGTTAGTCAGGACTAAAATTAATCCTGTTTAAAATTAACAAGCTGGTAAAGTATGTTTTATCAAATCCTTTACAACCATATTTTCCTGAACAACAATAAGTCAGTGGACTTCATTTTTAATAGTTCCTAAATAATTTTAGCATTAGTTTTCATAGAGTAACATTATACTGCAATGTATGGTCTGCACAATACTCTAAGAGAAATATTTAAATAAAGATTATTTTCACTAAGCCAGATGTGGTGGCACACGCCTGGAGTTCAAAGACAGCCTCAGCAGTTGGAGCCGCTAAGCAACTCAGTTCTGTCTCTAAATACAAAATAGGGCTGGAGATGTAGCTCAGTGGTTGAGTGACCTTGAGTTCCATGCTAGTACCCACCGCCACCTCCCAATTATTTTCACTAAAATTTTTAAATATTGTACACAAATATCAGAGAAATGTTTGTAACAGAATTATTAAACTTTCTTAGCAAAATTTTTCAAAGTTATGTTTTTAAAATAGGGACTCCACATTTTTAAAAAATTGTTCTAAGCCCCCAAAACAATTCTTTTCATGCCTTACATGCCACCACAACATATGCCACCTGACTTATGTCAGACATTCACTGACCAGCATTTTATATCTATTCATCTTTAGATCCTTAGTGCCCACCACAAGATGTGACAATGTTTCACATTTCCTTGGGCTTCAATACATTTTGTTCTTGACACAAATACTCCTGTTCTGTATATATTACTATAAACTATTACGTAACAGTAGGTGGGGAAATTTTAAAAAATACTGCAGCACTACCAGCCATTTAGTATGTTGAATTCCCACAGTTGCTTAGTGGGTGTTCTGAAACGAGGCCATATTTCTAGTATTAAGATTTTCAAATCACTACGTCCAAGTACAGAAATAAATGTCTTCAGGATTAAATCATAAAACCTTACTATTTTAAGCTGCCTAATATATAAGCATCTCATTTCTATGAATTTAGGACTATAATTAACACATGGTAAATAAACCAATTTTTGTTTTTAGCAACAAAATAACTAGCTCTTCTACCTATCCTTAAATAGTCGCAGAACTCAGGAGAGCACAATATTAAGATAAAATGCTATGTGGCTGGACCAGAAGTAAAGACATTCAGTGAAATTTTTAATTGTAATCCCAGAAACATATAAACCAAAGCTGAATTAAACAATCCACTTTAGGTCATCCAATTTCTTAGACACCACATAATTTTAACAAATAAGTAATTATACACTGCAACCTTATTTTCTCAGCTTAGGTGACCAGGAAATGCCAATGGAATAAAGCTTACTTTTTATAACAAAATAAAAGCTGCAGCAATAATTATACTATTTTTTCACATCATTGTAACAGGTTTTCATACAACACTGAGAGAAATATGTTCAGCGACTCAATTTTACATGTTTCATAGCCAAGTAAACAAACATAATTAAGTGTAAAACTCTACCTCTACAAATTGTCAGGTAGTAATATTAAACTGTACTAATTTAGTTTCTTCAGATAATTGTTTCAATTTATTTTGTTCAATAAATACTGGTGCCTACTATGTTTCACCTCATTAAGTAAATCTTTCCAATTTAAAAATAAAAAAGCCTTTAACATTAAAAGTGTTTAGCTGGGTGTAGTGGTGCATGCCTATGGAATCCCAGCTACTAGAGACTGAGGCAGAAGGATCCCAACTTGACACAATTTAGCAAGACCCCTTCTCAAAAAAAAAAAAAAAAATCCTTACAAAAGTCTAAAGATGGGGCTCAATGGCAGTACACTTGGATATCACGTGCAAGATCTTGGGTCTCAATATGAATACCAAAAGAAAAAAAAGTTTCAAATTGCATCATTTGGATAGAAACCTTTCAGAAATACATGTTCTTTTGTCATCTAACAAATGTACCAATTAACCTGTTCTTCACAACATTAAGTTCCTGTAAACTATTCTTTGGAAAAAAAAAAAAAAAAGTCTTGCAACTGTTTTTTAAATGTTTTCCTGTTGCTCTTATTTTCAACTCTCTCTATGGCCTCTTAAGAGTAATTCCAGTCCTTCCAACATTTGTTTACCAAGCTTTAAAAAAAAGTATACATTAAGTTAAAAAAAAAAAAAAAAGGCAGAATTAAAGCCTGAGGGTCTCTAAAGTGCAGGAAATATATATTTAAGGTAAGAAACATGATGGTATTTTTGGACTTTTTAGTGACATGTTGAGTTTGGTGCTCTAGATTATTAAAACTATTTTCTATTAAGAGCCTATAAGGTCTAAATATTGTATATAGTAATAAAAACAGGAATCCTTAATGCTCAACATGAAGCTTACAGCTCAACAAAACAGACTTTAAACACACCATGACAAAAATGTTGAGTGTTATAAAAGTGCTATTCGACCCTTAAACAGAACCTTTCAGCCTGGTGACACAAGCCTATAATCTCAGCAACTTGGGAGGCTGGAGGATCCCCAGTTCAAGGACAGCCTAAGCAACTTAGCAAGACCCTGTTTCAAAATAAATTGCAAAATATAAAAAAGGGATGAATATGTAGCTCAGTGGTAGTACCCCT
Organism: Marmota marmota marmota; assembly: GCF_001458135.2. NCBI lineage: Eukaryota > Metazoa > Chordata > Mammalia > Rodentia > Sciuridae > Marmota > Marmota marmota. Next base: position 14,834,372 of record NW_025999999.1, on the reverse strand, counting down.
GATCCCCAGTACCAAAAAAAAAAAAAAAAAAAAAAAAAAACTTCATTACCCAAGTGGGAATTATCATACATTACCAGGGCTCATTATGTTCTTCTTGGATTTAATTAAAATATTGATGAAAAATTCACTTAGGTGAAAGATCTAAATAATTTTAAAGAGCCCCTCATTAATAATACAGATTCACAGTTCAAGGTCCAAAAATTAAATTAGGAAGAAAGCAATAACTATTAAAAATATTAAAAATATAAAGCTCCTGGGATACAGTTATTCCCCTGTAATTTTCCAAATGGACCTTAACATTTTTCTGTCCTTCATCTGTCATATTTACTCTCAAGAGTTGGTTCAGGGCTTATCCTCCAGTAAGCATTGTCAGTTATACATGCAGTCTGAATCTTTATACACCTGAGTTTGCCAATATACACTGCTGTTAAAGCACTTGCCCACCGTATAACAAATAATTACTAACTTCCCCAGTTCATGCAACAAACTCTGAACTTACTGAAAGTAGGAAATATGATACATTTATCTCTGCATCCTCCAAGGATGAAACACACATGGCAATCAATGGAAGTTGTATGACATGAGTGAATATGAAACTGTAGTTGTTAAAAAAAAAATGTAATGGGGCTGGGGTTGTAGCTCAGCAGTAGAGTGCTCGCCTCACATGTGCAAGACCCTGTGTTCGATCTTCAGCATCACATAAAAAAAAATGAATAAAATAAAGGTATTGTGTCCAACTAAAAAATAAATATTTTTTAAAAATGGAATGGAATTAAAAAGTTAAAGACTAAATGTAAGACGAAGGAAATCTTGGAAGCAGGAAGAAGTGTTGTACAACACAAAACTGAAAACAGAAAGCCCAAATCTAACTGCTGAAATTATCTCCAAGTTCTAGAAATCCTGAAATCAATTGTCAGAACAAGCTATTTTCATGTTACCTCCAAGACATTAGAAAAAGAATTTATCTTTATCAGCTGTGAAATTACTTAATTTTAAATCACAGGACTTTTATCTAGTAATGGAGAGCAGAAAGAATGCCAAAGTAACTTATAAAAAGTCTTTCAGATTCATTTCACATAGGGACAAACTACTCCCTCTTTTAAGGTCTCCTGTAATGTTTTAGCTAAAGCAGTATGTTCATTCTTTCTTGTAAAAGAATCCTTACCTTTCACAGAATCCACTACTTTATGCAATCAGTTATATCTCTAGAGAAGTTATAATGAGACATAAAGTTTGAAATCTAGTTAGTTTTCTTTTAAATCTTGATAATGGGAACTGTATACTTTCTCAAGAAGTACCTGTTATCAACATCACAAAAGTTTACAGACTATTTTTTTATATGCTTGAACTTTGTTGAATTAAAGATGTTATGCTAAAAACTTGGGAATCAGGAAGAAATGTTCAATTACACACTATTTTACTTTAAAATAATGCAGTTATATATTTTAGAATGTAAGTTTTTCAGATATATGCATTTCCCTTCAACCTGTACTGATGAGCAAGAACATTTCACAACATTCCATAATATATCCAGTTCAAGCATACCACAGGTTATTTGTAACCATGAAATTTTTCAGGATTTTAAAAGTCAAGTTTAGACAGGGAAGTAGGAATATACAAAAAATTTAACTACTATATTAAAAAGAGAAAAAAGATTCACAGGGCACAACTTTGATATATTGTAACATGTAAATGAAACAATCAGAAGACAAAACTAAGCACTTAAAATAGGGGATATAAGGATAGCAGACAGTGCATGAAATATAGTTAGGTCTAACAACAATGTCTACCAACTTAATATTTTTTTAGGACTCATTTCTTGAGTATCACATAAAAGTAATGTATCACTTTACTGCTAAATTACAGCCAATGTCTAATTCATCTACAACAAAATATTTTTCAATTTCTTACCAGTCTTATCAGGAAGTATCAAATGATACTTAAATAATTAGATAAAATAATTAGATATTTATTTTATATCTAAATTTCCTCTTAATTGATATTTTATAAACATCCCAAAATTCTTGCACCAAGTCCAAGCCATAAACCTCAGAGCTCACTGAAGGTTTTATCAGTTAACTTTTTGTCTGGTTAGTTACTTTTTTATTGTTTTGGGTGCTTCATCTTGTTGTGTTATAAACAAAGACTTTTTATGTTTTCATACTGATTTTTATGTTTTCTTGATGTGTTATAAACAAAGATTTTTATGTTTTCATACACTGCTGTTAAAGCACTTTAATATTTAATATTCACCCTCCAAAAATATGTATCTTGGTATCTACATATAGAGGGCATTTTTTTTGTCAGAAACAACAGGGTTTATAGTTAAGTCTCTTTAAAAAAAAAAAAAAAAAAAAGTTCTATATTTAATCTGTTTAATGAACTTCCAGAAACATTAAATTACATAATAATGCTAATCTAGCATATAAACAATCATGACCAAAATTTAACTACCTGTTGAACAAAACATTCCAATTTTATTCACCCTCCCCCCACAATCCATTTAGGTAAACTCAGGCAAAAAAAAATATACCAATAACTATTCAGAAGCCATCTTTGGAAGTATTGGTAATTAAAAACCTAAAAAGTAATCCAGCTCTAAACTATTAATATCTTTTAAACATCACTGTTTAATCCATAACAATTTCTAACAAAAGAAGAATTTAGAAACTTGAAAATCATATTAACAAGGAGAGAGAACAAATGTCAACTGAGAAAATGTAATTTTTTTCAAAACAAAACAAGCACCTTAGGGAAATGTAGTACCCTTTACAGATAGGCCATGCCCATAACTTGAAACAGATTAAGAATGTAATTTTATGTTAGTTTAATGTTAGATTTAAGCCATTTGAAAGTTACAAATCTTAGACAAAAAACTTTATACATTTAGATAGACTACAGACAAAAATAATCATAACTATGAATAAATTTTACAGTATACTTTAAATCCAAGTAAGTATAAAAGTCTTTCATGTTCAGTCTAAGTTCCAAACGTTGAGAAGTCATTTATGTACCTCACTCCTAAAAACTATCATTGTCACATAGGAGGGAGGGGGGGGATTTACATTTGGGAAAAAAAATCAAATTTTAAGTGTAAACTTACTGAATGTTACAAATCATAAATAGTTAAGTCTCTTCAAATATATAGTAACAAATAGTTATAAGTGCATGGAGAGGTAAAGGTGGAGATTAATACCCTAATGAACTGAGGCCTTTAAGAAATGAAAACTATTTGTCAGTGTTGATGACAGACCAAAAAAAAAAAAAAAGAAAAGAAAAAAAAAAATCACTTGGTTACAGAAGTATACTCTGAGGGATTACTGTATCAGAAGCTGTTTTTCAGAATCCTAGAGTAGATAGCAGACTGCTCTAATGAAGAGTACAAAATTACACAGGTGTAAACTTAAGAGACTTGATAGTTATGCTGGAGACAATAGTCCACATCTACAACCTAATTTGGNCGCCCCTCCACACACTCTTGCTCCGTCCGCCCCGCCCCACCCCTCCGGCGCGGGCCCGTCACTCGCTAGGGAAGAAAAATAGGCGGAGCCAGGACCGTTGCAACTCCCCAATGAGAGTGAGGCATTGGCGCCAGCTTCCCTCTCTCCGCCCTTTTCCTTTGCTCCACAGCTATACGCCGTCTCCCGCCCACTGGGCGCCGCTGGCTAGTCGAGCCACTGAGTAAGCCTCCGGCAGGGTAGAAAGACGACTCCTAACCGGAAGTTACTGTTGAAGCTAAGGTAGCCATAGTTGACAATGGCAGCAGAAGTTTCCTGGCTTCCGGTCTCCAACATGACGTAGATTTTTCCTTCGCCTAATGTCACCGTTACCCCGGGCAACAGCTGAACGGTCTGGGAAGGGATGCTTCTGTAAGTAGGCCCAAAGACGGACCCTAGGTGACCAGACAATGTTAGACAAGTAAATTTATACTCAAGATTGCGTTTAGTTTCCTTGCCCTTATTTTGCTGAGACGTCCGGTCACTTACCTAGGTGGACAACAGTTTGGGGCTCCGAAAATCCCTCTCCTGTCCGGAAGTTGCATTTAGCACTTCCCAGTAGAGTCATCGCAGAGGGGTGGGAATAGTTTCCACCGCCCAACGCCGCGAGGAGTGCCTATTCTTGGCAGGAATTGCAAGGCGAGGTGAGAGTCCCCGGGCCCCACCCACAGGGATGGCTGAGGTCGACGGTCCCTGGGACATTGGAACACTGAGAAGGTAAGCGGGTGTCGGGGCCACTTCCGCTGGAAGAAGGTTTTCTTTCCGGCTGGCTCGGCAGTCCGCCCTCCCTCCGCCCCTCTGAGGTTCCCTTTGGGGCCCGACCGCTCGACAGATCGCATAATCCTAGCTCAAGTTGCCCGGCCAGAGGGCCCCAACCGGGTTAGAGCGCGGACTGTACAGCGGAGCTGGGGTGTGGGGACGGCTGGAACAAATTGGAACTCCTGACCACGCCCCCTCTTTTCTATTAAGTATGGTAATTCCATTCCCTCATCTTTGGAGAATGGAGAATTCGGGAGCTGAGGAAATCATTTTCCACTCCCAGCTGTAAAAAAGATGATTTCCCCAGCACCACGGCAAGACTTCTAAGTCTTATTTCCTCGTCCCTTGTCCCCTTCTAATTTTACTTTCTTTTTCTTGTCTCTTGTTTCTTTGTAAGCTTTAACTGAAGTTCTGGATAAGATATGCTGCCCTAATCCTGTGAGTTTACTATATGTTAAACAACTTAATGCTCGTGAATATTCGTAAAATTATCCTATGACTTTTACAAGGCTAATCTTGACATTATATTATGTAGTTCCTTCCGTAGGCTTCAGTCAAGAACTCCGACATCTTGATATTACCAGATTGAATGCTGTAACAGCAAGAAAACGACCAGAACTTTCAGGTAAATTGAAAATTGATTGTATCTAGCTAGTCCACAACGAGTGCAAATCTGCCCTCTTTTACCTCATTTCTCCCTCCTTAGTACTCATGCTTCAGCCACAATGAACTAATCATGTTTCTTTTGAGGTTAATTATTGTTGTAGCAATGACCTTTTGGATTGAGCATCCATGATTCTATTATCCTTAGAGATGTGTTTCCAGATTCTTCCCAACAGGAAGTAATTTTCTTTGAACTTATCTAAGCACTTTTTGTACATCTTTATGCCGATCACTGTTTTTAACTTCACTACCATGTGTTACCTAAATAGAATGGTTTTGTCAGATTCATCAGCCTATTATTTCACCCAGCATATACTACTTTGATACTTAGAAAATGATTGGATATGTTGGGTGTCTCCAAAATGCCCAAGACACTGCTAACCAAGCTTTCTGTTTTCTCTATTTATTACAAATTCTGCGTAGTCCCTGTTATTTAACTTACACTTTGGTTTCCCCTTTGAAGTCTTATCAGTATGATTTTTTCCCAAATGTTTTATCATAAAAAAGTGCATACATTTAAAAACTAAAAGAATGTATAATAAACATTCGTATTCCCTTCACTTATTCAGTAATTAATATTTTGACATATTTATTTCATCCCTCAATTTAGAACTGACCCCCATGCTTCTTCTCCCTGAGAATAATAATATTTTTAAGTGTTTGAGCCAAAGTGGTTTGTTGGGTTTTGTTTGTTTGTTTGTTTTTAAAGACGTCTCTTTTTTTGTTATTTCTTAATAACAAAATTAACCCAGAGGCTTAAGTTTAACATTTTTTGCAGGAATACCAGACAGTATTCATATTTTTCCAATCATGATTAAACTTTCTCAGCTGTACTACATATACCATTGTCGTTAGTTGCTGTTAAATCCATCCTACTTAGCACATAAAGAATTTGGCATTTAATCCTCCTGTGTATGAATAAGTTAGTGATTTCAGCTGGCAACCTAGACTGCCTACATTTAATAAAAGTTGCTGCTACTTTGCCTCTACTTGGAGCTGATGTATTGTAATCTGCAGCAAAGTGTACTGATGTCAGCATAGTTTCATGAGTTTCAACTTCTGGCAGACTGCTGTTGAAAGATGTGTGGGCCCTGTAATTCAAATACAGATGAATCTTGATGTTATCAATGCAGATACCAAAGCAACTGTTGCCCATCTGGCCATGATCCAATTTAGGCAATATTATTTTTCCTCCTGAAAAATTTTCTTGCAAGTTTTAATTGGTCCTAGTGTTTTTTGTGATAGCTTTTGGTACCATTAAGCAGAGCCTATTAAAAATTGCAACATCAAGATTATACTTAACACTTGGTTCATTAGGAACATTCTATCCAATGGAGAGTGTGTTATTAGTGGAATTTACTTCATAATCATAAGAAGAGAACTCCCATGACTGTCAGGTTTCTTTTCTGAATACAAGTCTACCCTAGACTTGTATTTCATCTTGAAAGATGAGTGAACGGAGGAAAGTGCACTAAAGCCCAAGAAAATAGTCTGAGAGGGCAAAATCTTTTAGATTAATATTGAATGTTTTTACCCATCATATTGAAATTTAAAATAATGCACTTGATCAGTTGCTTTCTTAGGTAGAAGGAAATTTGTTCATGTGGGACTATGAAAAATTTTTGTTTTGTTTTTGAGACAGTACTGTTTTGCCTTGGCTGATCTTAAACTCCAGGGCTAAAGCAGTCCTTCTGCCTCAGCTTCCCAAGTAGCTGGGATTACAGGCACATGCCATCATGCCCAGTTATATAATAAAATTTTAGCTGACTCTGGATTCAAGAAACAGAAAATAATATATCAAACTATAGAGACAATTTAGAATCAGATCTGGGTTTCAGGAACAGGATTATATTCACTGGCTGGGTGACCCTGAACAGTTTATTCATTCTCTTTATTATCTATAAAATAGAGCCTTAAAATCTCTTATATTGTTGAACAGAGTTAATTCAAACATATGTAAAATGCATTAGCTTGGTTTATAGCACATGGAATGTGGTCAGAGTATGATAGTTATTAGTAACTTCTAAAGTAGTCCAATATGGGCATATAGTAGGCATTAAATATTTACTGAGTATATTACTAAATCTAAGATAGTTCTCCAAGTTTAATTATGAAGAATCTAATTAAAAATCAAAGATTCTGATTCAGTAATTCTGATTTCTGGAGAGCTTGAGAAAAATCTATATTTTTAATAATAGTCCAAGGGATTTTGATGCAGATGATTTGAGGAGCAGGTTTTGAGAATACGTGTGTACAATTCTCTTTGCTTGCATACTATTGAAATAGCTAACTATTTCAAGTACTAAGCAAATACTTTTTCTAAAGATTAATTGCCAGTATTCTTAAGACTTCTGTCTAGTACTGAATTTTGAAGCCTAGGAGAGGTCATTAGGAAAAGGCATTTTGTATTAAGTAGGATATGTCATTTTCTACTAACTTTATAGTACTGTCTGCTACTGGAGTATACCAGAGCCAAAAGCATCATTCAAATTCTCCCACACCAGTTCCCATTCTGAGACCTAGACATATTTCAGACACTAGACCTCACACATTTTATTCGCTTGAGTCTGAATTAATTAACCAAATTACCATGTTATAACATTTTCTACCAGCAGATTCCAGATAGAAAAGAAAATACTATGGACTCCAACTCTATGACATATGATGTTACTTGGCATCTCCAGATGAACATTATCAATCCATTAAGCACTCTGCTAGCATGTGGGCAGTTGCTTGAGGGAGTGTTACTACTTTGCTGAAAAACATGTTCTTTCTGGGCTCCCCCTTTCACCTTTTTCTCAATTTATATCCAAAAATTTGCTATGCTTTTGAAAATTCATTTGTCGGTCAACCTTAAGTCTTGGATAAGACAAAAGAGTTTTTTTGGTTGGGTTGTTTTTTTTTTAAAAAAAAACAGTAAAACATCATCTTTTTCTTAGACACATTTACATCTATAGGTGGCCCATTAAACCAAGATCGTTCTGAAGAAACAATCTATAGGATCAACACACTGTCTTAAAGGGCCAGAAAAAGATACAAACAAACAAACAAACAAAAAACATAATGATAGAGAGGATCCCCAAACCATGGCCGACAGATGGGAACCTTTAAAACAGACCAGATAGGGGAAAAAAAATCTCCTTAAGTTCCCAACTCCCACTTAACCATGACTTCTACACCAGTGATGCCACAGATGTCCCCACAAGGGGACCAGATGCTCCCACAAAGGGGAACCAGAAGTGTAGAATCAAGGGTCTCTGTGTGCACACCGCGGGAGCTTATCAAATGGCCAACATGTCATGACTTTACTGTATTCAGTTTCCTTTTTCCTCAAAGTAGAATGAGGTGGAGCAATCCTTACAGTGCAGGGAAGGAAGGCGGGAGTTCCTCTAAGCAGAAGGGGCTTCGGCAGCTGCTGAGTGTCCCTCAGTCCCTCCCTCTACTTACAGGAAGAGCTTTTCTGGTTCAGTTCAACCCCAGGCATATTCACCCATTTCTTAACTTTACAGTAGTCAGCTCTCAAAAAGTTCACCTTACATCCTTGGCATGGAACTATAGTTGCTTGGAGTGCCAGGCCTGCCTAAGAAAGCTGAGCAGGGGCTGCTCTGGGGTCCCATCTGGTTCGCCAATATTTGTAACCGAAAGTTTGGTCCCTGTCCCCAATGCTAATTTAAATAATGAGTGCGTGGTTTTGAGGAAAAGGAAAAAGAAGTTTTATTGCTTTACTAGCAAAGGAGAAACACAGGGGACTCCTGTCCCAAAGTCTGACTCTGACAAAAGTTTTGTTGTTATTATTCCTACCATTCCTGCTTTGCCCATTTACAATGTGCACTAAGCAGACTGAATTTTCTTCAAAGGAACTAACAATAAATATTCACAAGAGAAAAATTCCCTTAATGTGCTTTATATAAATAGTATTGCTCCTGGTACCTCCTTTAGATCCCAGAGTATTTTTGTTTCTCAGTGCCCACTAGGCCAGGCACAGTGGTTTGTACCTGTAATCCCAGCTACTTGGAAGGCTAAGTGAGGAGATTTGCTTGAAATGAGGAAGGATTTCAGTACGAACCTGAACAACCGTAGCTAAACACCCCCCAACACCTCAAAAAAAAAAGATAATCAGTGCCCACTAAAAATTTAAAAATAAGATAGTTTGGGATATAATATATTGCAGTGGCTCTATATTTTACTGTAGTTGGAAAGTCACATAACTTTAATGTCTAGGCAGGTAAGGTTTAAAAAAAGGGAGGGGAGGAGCAGTAGTAAGGACCTACGAATTTGAGAGCACATGCTTACGGAACTGGGATATCACTTTCTAGCCCTAGCACAGTTTTGCTATGCAGGAATGTGAGCTTGGTATTGCCAGATTTGTCAGGTAGAGCTAAAATTTGGATTTTATATGAAATCTGCATATGGTTCAAATAGTTTTAAAACTTCTAACAAGGCAGCAAATCATTTAACTGGATATGACCATAGGTCACCAGCTTATGACATTAGAGTTTCTTACATGAAAACTTGATTTTGCTCTGAGAATCTCAGAATGCTTTTGAGAATCTTTCTTTTTCTCCTCCATATTTCAGGTGCCATTAAATCCCTAAGCAACAAATCACTTATCTCCATCAAAAATTCAAGATAAATTCAAAGAATTGAACAGCAAGCTTCTATTCCCTTGATTATAATTTCATATATTTTTATTATTTACTAACCACTTAAAAGACTTCACATTTTTTCAGCATTGAATTATAAAATAGGTTTACTTATCATATTTTCAAAAATGCTTAAAATTTGGCAGCCCATGCTGCTTTAAATTTAAATAAGTAAAACAGGTTTTTAGAGGGAAAATACCTTTAAATAGATCATGCTGTTTTATACGTAACATGGTGTTTTATAAATATTTCTAGAGTCAGAATGTACCTAAATTAGGAGGCTGGGTTTGTGGCTCAGTGGTAGAGTGCCTGCCTAGCACATGTGAAGCACTGGGTTCAATCCTCAGTACCATATAAAAATAAATAGATAGATAAAAATGTATCATGTCCATCTACAACTAAAAAAAAAAAGAAGAAGGTACCTTAGTAGTAATCTAGAACAAGTCCTTTATTATATGAAAATTAGACCTGGAATAGTAAATGTCATACTGTATTTCTAGGTACTTTTATATCCACTTTTTGCTTGAACCGTGTTATGAGGAAACCAAGCCTCTGATTAGTTAAGAAATGTATTCAATGTCACACAGCTAGTTATCAGTGTGTACCCCATTTAAAGAATAAATATAGAATAGATTGATGGGGGTGGGGACACTCTGGTGGAAGCCTTTAAGTCATACATTGGATTTTATTCTCATAACTTATTTTAAACACTTGGAACCCTGGAATATTCTGAAGCATTTCATCTCAGACTTGAAAAAATAGGATTTTATACAATTAAGATAAGCTAATGAGTTAAGATAAAATAGTGGGGGAGGGATGACAGTGAAGACCTAATAACAGGTTAGAATTAAGGATGATAACCCATTATTCACCATGGGGCTCCTAATAAAAATCAAGTGGAGTATGGAGACCTAGTGTGACCTATGAGGATACTTTTAAAAACAGATCCACATCCTGTCCTTAACATTTTTAGAAACCAAGACTTGTCTTTGCCATCCACAGTGTTTTTGTTTTAATGTTTCTGTTCCATATATGTGTACTTTGAGTTAACCAGGAATGGAGTTTGGATTTTAGTAATCTTATTCCCTTCTTTTTTCCCCTTGTATGACTACAGCCTACATTTTCCGGATGGTTAGATGAAAAAACAGGGTGTAATCTAAAGCTGATAGTCCTATTCAGCTATTTAACACATGATCTTGGTCTAATCAGTACACTCTCATGTGAGCTATGACACAAGCTCTCATGTAATCTGATAGAACATGATGAAGAGAAACACAAAACATAAGCTTTTAAAGTGCTGCATATTAAAATAAAAATTGAGATTTGAAAGTTCCAATTGTATATTCTTTTAAAAGTAATATTTAGGGATAAGGATATTTACTCAGTGATAAGAGCACTCACTTACCATGCATGAGGCCCTGGGTTTGATTCCTAGCACTGCCACCACCACCACCACCCCTACAAAAAAAGAAACTTAATGCTATAAACAACATCCATAGTCAAAAAGCAGTTTTTGCTCCTAAGAGATTGCTTTCAGGGTGATATCAAACATGACAACTGGAATGCAAAATCCACAAAATAAGAAGAGGGAAAGAAAAAGAACAGTTTATTAGACGTATACATTGGTCTGGTTGTTGCACTCACAAAGGAAAAACAAAGTTCTTTTAGTCAATATGCTGCACTTATTTTTTTTAATCTACATCATTCCTAAGATTTACTATTTGACACACATAGTTTATTTTCATCCTCCTTTGTAAAGGTCATTAATAGCTTTATAATTGTCCATTCCAGAAGATATGTTACTTCAAAATTCATTTGTTTCTATTCATCATCTACTCTCCTGTTATCTTTTTAACTTCTTAAATGTTGGTTTTCCTTTGGTGGGTCTCCACACTAAAGTACTTGGGGTCTCTAGATCATTCTTCCAGATCCAATATAGAAAGAACTGAAAAGGAATTAAACTTTGGAGTAAGGCAGATACACGTTCAAAGTCCGTTTCTCTACTTGCCAAGTATGTGATATTGGACAAGATAATTTTTCTTAGGCCTTAATCTGTTAAATGTAATAATTTATGTATATATAAGGAGGGATACTCTGAGAGGCAGGTGGGAGCATGGGTTATTCAATTCTAAAACCACCTTTTAGGCAATGAGAGCTATTCTAAGATTACTATAGAATGTCCCTTAAAATGTCCTACAGGGTTAAGTACATGACTTTCACAAACACTGTGCCATTATGGCTATTCTTAAGGAAACTAAAATTTAAGAGACACTAAGCAAGACTGAAGGGAAAAACCTAAGGTAAATGGTGAATACGTTTTAGGACAATATGCCTGTAGAGAGAATGGGTAGAAAATTCTAAAGTGCTCCTGCTTACCTGAAGATTTTTCTTTATTCTATTTTAGTGATAAGCCTCCATAACGTATACATGTTAATAGATATTTTTTTCTGAGAATCTAATCTTATGACAACATTGTAGTGATACAAATACAGTAAGAATTGCTGGCATTCATTGAGCTCCCATCAAATGCCACAGACTAATGTAATGGCTTTATATGAATTATATCCTCAGTACACTAACTTTCTCAAGTTGATGCCATTACAAGCTTTTATTTTACAAATAACATTGAGACATAAAGTTAACTGACTAATCTGACTTTGGATACTTTTCTCAACTGCTACACTATATTCTTGTCTCTCTTTTCCACTAAACCCACCATCTTTTTCCATTCTTGGGTGATTAAGTCTACTTGTATAACTGACTACTGTGTCATTGATTCTGAACCTCAAATTTTTACCTTCAAATTAGACTTCCACACTTGGTGAGTCTGAACTTAATTCATGGTATTCATCTTCTCCCCTGTATTCTCAACTCGAATTAATATCTGCGCTACCCACTAGCTCATCTCAGTCATCCTTGATCATTTCCTTATCACCCAAAAGGGAAAGAAGGGGTTGGTGGGTGGCAAAGTGGAGGACATTTGAATCTCAACTTGTACCTTTCTTCCATCTTCTCTTTTTTTTTTTTTTTTTTCCCCCAAACCAGAACCATTGGCTTTATTTGGGAACTTATTAGACAGGCAAATTGGAAACTCTGGGTGTGGAGCCCGATATTGGATATTTTTTTTTTTAATTTTTTATTGTTGGTTGTTCAAAACATTACATAGTTCTTGATATATCTCTTTTTAATGTTATCAGATTTAGTTCAAAAATTCATCATCTTATCTAAATAGGAAAACAGCTTCCTTACTGATCTCCTTGCCTCTACTGTCTCTTGTGAGTTTTCATTTATTTTGTCTAGAATATGTCTCCCAAAAGTGAATCATGTCACAGACCACTTAGAGCAATCCAATTAGCTCTCTCCATCTATAGGATATAAAGTCCAAATTCAAAGGCATAGTGTTAAAGGCCTCCATTTAGCCCATCACAGTACCTGATGCTCACTATATGCACACTGGACTCTATATAGACATTTCCTTAGAACTTTGCCTAAAACACTCTCACCTTGTTACATATCCCCTTCTTACCTAGTATGCTCTCACTCTGATACTAGCTCTAATGTCACAGTAATTCTTCAGAGACCATTTATTGTCCCCTAAACTGGGCTAAGTATTCTGTTATTGTTTGACTTTGTATTTTTGAGTGGGGTCTTGCTATGTTGTCCAGACTGGCGTAGAACTCAAGATCCTTCTGCCTCAGGTTTCTGAATATCTCGGATTATGGGCATACTTTTATTAAAGCATATTGTCTTCATCTACAGATTTTTTTTTCCAAGTTTATTTTTCCCCAACTAGCCTACCCCTCAAGGAGAGGAACTAGTTCTTATTCACTGTCTCCCTTATCTAGCTCTGTAGTAGGTACTTTAATGACAGTGTTTATTGATAGAGAAAAATCTGTTTGGATAGGCACTTAAAGACCCAAATTCCTTTTCTTACGTTACATTTATTATTTTTCTACTCTGAAAGAATAATTCCCTTGTCAACTAACCAGCATCCTTTATTATTTCCAGTCTTTACTATCCACTGTTCAATTTCAAATAGAATACAAGGTACAACATTAATTGTAGTCCATAAACTCATCAATTTGTGACCACTTTAGAGATCCATACTTTCTTGAACAAAGGACTACAGACTGTTCTTTCCAAATAGGTAATGGGTGTAAAAGTAAGAGCTTAATGAAAGATTCTGTTTAAAGGTCATCTCTCCTATTGGTCCACAAGATTCAAATCCAAGACACAAGAGCAAACTTAATCATAACAAATTATAAATCTTTATTTTCACAGCCTGAAAGGTCCTATTATTATTGATTACTTTTGTTTTTATGAAGATGGTTGCCTAATGATAATCTATTGTGTGTAATACTCTGGGATCTATTCTTATCTTTAAAATATTTCAGTGGCTTTTCTTATTTCCTTTAAAATCAATTCAGTTATGATTTGGTTTTCCAGACTGGTTGAAAATAACTTTTTTTAACATCACTCCCCTCCACTTCCATAATACACCCTGGGGTTTGAGTTGTTCCTTTGTCTCTTTGCAGCATCTGTTACCTGCATCTGAAATTGCTCTCTTAATCATCTCTGCCCTTCACAGTTGCTCCAAATTTTTGTTCACATGGCATTTTTACATAGATTTCTAAGTGTAGAACTTTTATATTAACATTGCATTATGGCTGTTTATGTGCCTATTTCTTCTCCCTTGCCCTGGTTCTAGGATTCTCAAACCTAGAGATTATGCCTTAGTCTGACTGGACTTAATTTCAATATAAAATGTATTGCCATATAAATACTTAAGTTTTGTTCTTAACCTTTTATTAATAAGAGATGTTAATATACGAATATAGAAATAAAGCTCAAAAATAAGCATTAGTTAACATTTTGGCCCGAAAGACTTGAATATACTTGAATCTCAAAACTCCCCACTTAAGAAATTCCTTGTGATATGAGACAAGAATAGTTGTAATTCTTGCCAAATCCCCCAAAACTATGCAAAAAAGATTTTCTCCTAAGAAATTTAAATGATTCCTTTAAATGCAAGTTTTGTCCAAGGTGGTCTAAATTTTTCACTTAGTAGTCTTGTGTTGATCTTTAAAATAAATTATATTCAGAATGTGGCCTGTACTAATTTCAAAATTAGTTATTTGTGAACAGTGGCATTCTTCTTAAATTTGCTTAGTCCATTGCATCATATTAGACATACCACATTTAAAATGACATTACAAAGTATGTTCTAATGAGTTTTGGTCCCATAAAAGAACTTTCAAAAGATTCCAGGATCAAATAAGTTTTAGAAATGATACAAAATGATATTCAGTGCTCCAATTGGAGATTAATCACAATAATTTCTAGAAAGTCCTGCTGTTAAAAAAAAAAAAAGGGTTTTTTCCCCCTTCCCAAGTCTCTCAAATTTACGAACTATGAAATCTCAGAAATGTCCATTAACATCTCTAAGAACTTGGGTGATTTATTGTATAGATCAGCAATATTTATAGCAGGGTTCACAAAACCTTCAAGATATCTGAAGAGGGGAATGGAGGTAAGCAAGGTTAAGGGTAATCAATTTCCAGATCCTAAACTTCCATGTTTATTTGGTCTTTGCTGACACTGAATTCCCTGATAAAATGGGCCTGTGCATAAACCCACATGCTTAATCTTATTTCTCATCTCCCCTTTCACAATCATCAAAGATGTTAGCAAGGAAAGGTTTCTTTCTAATCCTATGTAGAAATTTTTCTATGATGAAATGCTCCAGGGGGTAAAAATCTATTAGGAGCCAAATAGACCAAAGTGAACATTATAACTCTAGTAATACAAACGAAGAGCCAGGTTCTATTCTAAATTTATAAACATTTCTTGCAACAAAGAAGAGTAATTAAAATATCAAGCAAGAAACCATTACATTAAAGTTGAAATGGAAAAAGATCTGGGAAGAAAAAGAATAATATAAAATTTCTGATTTAAAAAAGCTTCATTTTTTAAATTAATGGTAGCTATTATGTTGAATATTTTTGACAATGTTTTTAAATATGCTAAAAATTATATCCTTATAATTACTTAAGCTCATGATAAAAATTTTATGTCAGTTTAGAAATATTTAAAAAGATAGTTTTTCAAAATTTCTTTAGGAGTATGCAATAGAAAATTTGAGGACCATTGTTGGGCACAGTGGCCCATGCCTATAATCCCAGCAACTCAGAGGCTAAGGCAGGAGAATTGCAAGTTCAATGCCATCCTGAGCAACTTAGCAAGATGCTGTCTCAAAAATTTAAAAAAGGTGGGGGGGCTAGAAGTATAGCTCAGTGATAGACTGTCCCCGAGTTCAATCCCCAGTACCACAAAGAACAAACTTTTAAAAAAAGGACTATTGGTGTATCTTCTCAAAAGTTCAGGATACTTTCATGATTTAGACTAATACCAAAAAAAAAAAAAAAAAAAAAAAAATTACTGGAAATTTTTAAGCTTTCCAGATGTATATGATTGATTTTGAAGTAGTTATCCTTCTTAGACATGTCTTCCAGATCTCCTAAAACAGCAAAATATTTCATGACAAACATTTGGTTTTCCTTCAAGTTTTTCTGAAGGTTTTAGACATCCAGCTTAGTTAGCTAGATAGGTTGGCATAACTTTTGCAATGCATGAGCCATCAGAACTATTATCTCTAGGAGAAATAACAAACTTTTAAAGTTTGGGAGGAAAGAAAGAAGGTGATGAGTTAACCCTACTTTTTTTGTAAGCATTAATGTAAGAACAGTTTTACTTCTGCAATTTAATATGTTTTTTTTTTCTTAGAAGGGGCCTTGACAATCTGCATCATTTTTTACTTTGCCATGGCATAGTTTTCCATTCTACAGATATTTCATAATTTATTTAACCTTTGACCTAATAGTGAACATGTAGGTTCATCTGTTGCTCAACATTTTGCTATTCAATGTAATGCTTTAATGAACATGCTTATTATCTTTATACACTTGTGTTATTGTTTTTTTTGGGGGGGGGGCTGATTACTAGGAGTAGAAAGTTTGGGTCAGAAAATTTGTTTACTTTTAGTAGATACACAAAATATCCCTCTAAAAATATTGCTATTACAGAATTCTCTCTCCCCATACTTTCTCTTGATGTGTGGATACTGTCAGACTTTTTACTTTTTGCAATTTCACAACACAACACATGCCTATAGTCCAACCCACAAAAACAGTCTTTGCTTAAGAGTCACCTTAATGAGACCATTAATTTTCCTATTGAAATAACCTCCTCCACTATATCTGAATCCCTTTAAAATATTTTGTTTTTCAATAGCAGTTACATAGTATTCTTTTGTTTCTCTTACCTTACTCCAAGCTGTAAGTTCCAAAAGAGCAAAAGCTTTTGCTTTTTTGTTTTGTTCACTGATTAACAAAACATGTGCCTGGCACATGGTAGGCACTCATTTATTGAATTGAATGACCATTGTAGTTGTATGATACACATAATTTCAGCCATCACTGTGATATTTCTCTTTGATCATGTGTCCCTGGTTTTATATACATCTCACATAACCACTCCTCTCTGAGGAGCAGCCACAATTCCTTCAAACATACTATACCAGAGAAAACACCTATGTTTGGCCAATAGCAGACCACCTGGGAGAAGGAAATAAATGCCTTTTCCTATTCTGGACTCCAAGAGCAGTTAATTATCAAAATAGTACAGCCCAGCCAGTGCTAGCCATCCAACTACCATCTTGCTTATTTTAGCCCTTCCCATCCTGCTTCTCTCCTGCCAATGCCTAAGGGGGTCTAGGGTAAAGATTCATCCCTAGTAGAAACCACTTAGGCAAGTGATTGCACTGGATCTTCCCCACACCAGTCCCAACCCACTCCCTGCCAGTCCTTTGGCCCACACCCTTTCCATTAACAATGGCATCTTAGTCAAACCAAGCACTGAGGTTTGGTAGAGCACCAAGTTTCATTGTTTTTTCTTCAGGCCAGATTTTAGATGTGAAAGAGGCATAGAAAACAGGGTAATTTAATTATGAGTTGGAGTTGCTCACTACATAAAACAATTAAGATTTTAAGTATTTTTTTTTTTACCATTTTAGTATTTTGGTGACAAATATAAAAACATTTAGCTGGTATTTACTTCACCTTTATAAATATCTGTAATATATCCTTTTTAGTGGCAGATCATGTCAGATTTGTACTAAATAAGGGCCTAATATTTTCATTGTGATATCTTTACTGAAAAGTTTAGGTGTTGTTTTTGATAGCTGTATTCAAAGCTGATCAGGAGTCTTCAGTGTTATTAACTTTCAGCCTAACATGGACAAAAAAAGGTAGTGACCATTAGGTAATACTGAAAGGCCTAAGTAATAAGAAAATTAATATAGAATTGTACATCCTAAGGAAATTGCATACTTACCTCATAAAATGAGTTGGTTTATTCCAGGCTTAGGCCCATTTCCCACTTCATCTTCTCTCCCCAACAATAGTATAAAGTTTGATGAAAAATTTCATGAAAGCAAATAGAGGCTCCTCAGGAACTTAAAGACATTTCAGAATAATTATTTGAACAAGAGATGGGAAGAAACTTGGAGGATGGAGAGTAGGAAGCTTTTATTAGGCACGTCAAAGTAGTGGAGCAGGAATGACAAAAGACCAGAAGCAGTTCACTTGATTATAAGTTACAGTGGGTGGAAAAGACGGGCATCAAGCCAGCATCGCCACTTCATAAATAATAAATCTTTCTCCTGTAGTGATGATGTTATGAAAGATGTATGGTAAGATTGCATCAGTATGGTGAAACATCACTAAAAGGGTGGGACTGTCTGGAAAAGCATCTGTATTTGGAAAGGGATCTTTCTACAACTTGTCCAGAACACCTTGAGTATAAGCTAGGATGTAACATTTGGAGCAAATGTTATTGGCCACACTTGGCATGTATGCTGGATATTCATAACTATATTCAGGCTGGTCCTTGAGTGCATGTAGTATGCCTATATTAGAAGAGTAAACTGAACACACTCACTTCTGTTTAGAAGCCAAATTACTGTGTTGCTCCCTTAAAAGATTGTACCTGTATATGCAGTAACATCCTTAGGATGCTTTTCATTTGTAGAAGGTTTAGAAGTAGAAACCAGCTGTTAACTACTAGGAAAAGTGGGAATGTTAGGAAATGTTCACCTACTACTTCCTTTCCTACCTACCTGCCTGATTCATGTATCTTTCCATTACTAGTAATGTTTTTTTGTATCTTTCTCCATTCAGGGAAAGACTATCATTAAATCAAGATGGCTGCATGTAAATGTCTTTTCCTCAGCTGTTTATTAATCATCTTAATCTAAAAAACAAAGCTCTACCAATATTTCCCTACCAAGGGAAAATTTCAAATATTCAGCCTTCCAGTTAACACCACCACTGACTAATAAAAACTGACAAGACCTAGACGCTTCTGTAAACTAACCTTGTTTGAATGAAAAGAACCACAGAAAATAGAGACATTATGCAAGGATAGGGAAGTCCACATTCTACAGAAATTGTGATTTTACTCTTTAAACTAAAATAGAAATGCCTCAAGTAATATACTGGAATATATTTTTGAATACTATTAATAATTGATTTCTCATTGAAGGAAAAAAACGTACTGTATCCAACAATTCAAATATGGCCGAACTGAAGTCAATGTTCCGGGAAGTTCTTCCAAAACAAGGTATCTGCGTCAGTTACTTAGGTCATTATTATAGAGACCTAGAAAGTGATAGTCATTGTCACATAGCAGTGTTAATATTCTAAACACCTACCAATTATTGTGTTCTTTATATCTCATTTACTATCCCCTTTACTGTATACTCTGAGTAGGTTGTACAGGAATTCACTTTTCCCAGTAAAAGAAAAAAAAATGAAGCAGATTCTTATACTTAGAAATATGAAATTTTTCAGTGGAAGTAATAACTTAATGGAATTCACATAAGTAAGGTCTGCAAGTGGGGGGAAAAACCTAAATCAAGTAATAGTAAGAAAAGTTTAAGGCTGAAGTTAAAAATGCAGCAATTTGAATATTTAAATTAATATCATACTTTGGTACATTTTTGTTCATTGTGTATATTCTCCCAAATTGTATTTCAAATTAAACATCTGACACAAAAAGGTATGTTTTATGGTAACTTAGAACCTTGCATACAAAGTTCAAAACTTGTCTTCCTTCACACGCCAATATTAAGAAATGGTACTTATAGAATAGACTTATCTTTCTGGTTACAAGCAAAACACAGTCTAAGATTAGGGGTTTTTCAGTGACAGGTTTTTAGATCTTTATTCTAGCTGCTAATCCAAACCACCTAACACCTGGATTATCTTCCTCAAAATTAATTCTTATTTCTTGTTAAATTTAGGGCAGTTGTCTGTGGAAGATGTAACCACAATGGTGCTGTGTAAACCCAAACTTTTACCCTTAAAATCTCTGACTCTGGAAAAACTGGAAAAAATGCAGCAAGCAGCACAAGATACAATTCACCAACAAGAAATGGCAGAAAAAGAACACAGCAGCAAATAACCCATTGATGAAAACTTATCATAGGGAACCACCCTACCTTGCCTACTTACCTACCACTTAATAACTAGAAAATATTTCTGTATCTGTATGCTGAAAGTGGTATTTAATAAAACTGGTAACATTCATGTTCATATAAATGAAAATAAAATCCCCAAGACTGATAAAACTTGTGAATTTAAATAGTGATTTCTATTGACCACAGTTAAAACTTTGAATTTTCTTTTACTTGTTTTTAGAATTGCAAATTGTTCTTCATTCCTACTGCTATCAGTTTTTTAATTATTGACACAAGTGACTGATTTTTAACTTTTATATACAAAAGATCTTTACATGTTTATTAAATACCGGAATTTAAAGATAACTTCTAATCTCAAAAGTATTTATTTGGGGCTTATACATTACCTAATTTAAAAATTTTTAACCAATTGTGTGTACCATATCATGTTTAATACTATCTTTCCTGACCAGAATGATCCTACCATAACCAAACTGGTTTCTTCACCTATTCTATAATCAGCTAGGCTTTTAATTATACTAATTTTAAGGACTAAAGAATTACATTACTACCTTTATCGTCCAGCTATCAAACCCAATTAAAAGCCTGAAATTGCTTATGATTATATAAGTCTGAGTAATACAGGCTTGAAAGACATGAGGTAAAAAGCTGTACCTAAAACTGTTAATATGTTGCTAAGAATAGTCTTTGTAAATTATTACTAAAAAAAATCCTTGGTTTGCTGCAGTCAATAGGCAGTTTAAATTATTGTAGACATTGAGGCCTTGTTGAGCAATTACGCTCTGTGAAACAGAAACATGATCATTCTTTAGATAATTATTTATCGGCAGCTAGGTTTTTTTTTTCCCCCAAACCATCGGTAAATGTAAAGCTTTCAGTCATTGGAGAATAATTTTGTATAAGCATACCATTTATTATATATATATATATATATATATATATATGTATGTGTGTATATATATACACACACATATATATACATATATACACGTATGTATGTATATATATACACACATATATACACACATTAAATTTCAATAAGCTGTAGATAAGATCAATAAATTATGCATGCATTTTTCCCCATTATAATCTTAAAAGTATTGTACTTTTGACTTAAATATTTGCAAGTTAAAAAGTTTGTGAAGAATATAGCTTAAATTCCATAGCCCAAATGTACATCCTTGTATGGTTTGATATTTGCTGCATGAAATTAGAAAGGGTTTTATGTTTTTGTTTTGCTGTGCTGAGGATCAAACTCAGGGATAAGAAATTAAAAAATTTTTTTAAAGACCAAAAATAAATCTACTCCCAATAAAGAATCAACACTGCTTCACATGTTTTATTTTGTTGTACATTCTTGTAGAACCGGGATCGTTTTTTCCAGTTTTGTAGAAAAATAGATGTTCCAGCCACCATTTACTTAACTGTCTAGTCTTTAAGACCAATCAGTATGTTCCCTGGAAAGATGAATAAGTCTCATGACTAACTCATTTTTTAAAAAATTCTTTAAAACAAATAACTTTTTTTTTTTTTTAACTCCCAAAGCACAGTATTTCAACAGCAGCAGCCAACATGGGGTTTTAGCAGCTTAACTTTGCCCCCTAAATAAAGCTTTGTATAAACCAGTGATTTTACTACAAAAAACACTGTCTTTGAAAGAAAGGAGTGAGTGGCAGTCAGACATCAATGCAAAACTTGGAATGATTAGGTCATAAACATGGCACTTACAAAAAGTAGCTTATTAGAATATTCCACGTAAGCGGACATTTTTCTGTCCCTCCTTTATCACCTCAAAAATTAAAAAAAAAAAAAAAAGAAAAAGAAAACACTTCCTTTAAAAATTCCCCTTAAATGTAAGTTTATAAAATTTCAGTAAAGAAATGCCTTGTACCCAAAACAAGTGCTTAAAAAAAAAACTAATAACTCTTACAATTCAGATACATATTTTTTTATAACATCTAAGACTGCAAGAGTTCTTATATGTTCTTATATTCAGTAGCTCTCTGGTTTAAGGCGACCTCCATCTCCTTCGCTTACAAAACGCTTTCTGCCCCTGTAATGAAAAATAAAAATATGAAAGAGACAAACTGACTATATTTAATGAAAAAAATGGAAACTTTGAAGGGTTTTATTGTTAATGAAAAGGTCAACATGTCTTGTTTTGAAAGACTTTTTTTTCCCTGCTACACATCTTATCATAAAATAGCAAATGACAGCAAAACCTGAGTAGTTTTGTTTAAAAGCTTATTTATAATTTTTTAATATATTTATTCATTTATTTTTATGTGGTGCTGAGGATCAAACCTAGTACCTCACACATGTGAGGCAATGGCTCTACCCACTGAGCTACAGCCCCAGCCCTTAAAAGCTTATTTATTGAAATAAGTTTTATTATCTAACTGGAGTTATATTTTTAAAGTTAAAATAGAAAAATAAGACAAATATTTTATTTAGAATATTTATTTCTGTTACATTATAAAAGCTAAACTAAGCCAAATACGAAACACTAATAATGTAACTGAGAATTACACATACTAGAAATATGGAACTTACACACTATCCATTGTAACTTAAATTTTTTAAAAAACTTTTTCTCAGCTATAGAAAACCCATAACCTGAATGTGGAAAAACCAATCAATCCAGTTAACTCTAGGTTATGCCCCGTTTTGGGATTCTTGGCATTTCAAACTCAAGAAGCCCTTCCCTATAATGTGACCACACTCCAGCTATAGGTAGTAGCAACAGTCCAAGAGGAACAACTAGCCAGCAACCTCAAGCAGTAAAGGGAAAAGAGATCCCATGAAAAATTAGCCTTTACTCTCGGATCCCAACTAACACACACAAACATGCAAAACCATTACAAATGTGCACTTAGCCCAAATAAGCAAAAGGATAGAGGATAAAAGTCAAAGTTGTTGGGAATACCCTGAAAATTTAGGTATCTCCTAAAATGACCCTCAAGAGTAAAGCCATAATAGAAATCAACATTTTCAAAGAAGCTGAAAAACTTAAAAAATAGTGGTATTGACCCCTTTTCACACTTAATTGTGGCTAAGTGGAAACCAGCCACATTTTATTGAATATAAAGGCTTTACACTATATACTATGAGATTTAGGTAGGGAAATAAAGAAGTAAACACCAAGAAATCTTGCCAAAGTTGAGTGATTTTACTGATGCCATTTGGCATGCCAGTACATTTATGAATGGTGCCATCATAAATGAAGGTCGACATTTCTAAACATTTCTGTCAAAGCCATTAAACTCAATCTTTTGCTGGGCACAGTGGTGCACACCTATAATTCCACTGGCTTAGGAGGCTGAGGCAAGAGGATCTTGAGTTCAAAGCCAGCCTCAGTAAAGGCGAGACACTAAGCCACACAGACCCCATCTCTGAATAAAACACAAAATAGGACTGGGGATGTGGCTCAGTGGTCTAGTGCCCCAGAGTTCAATTCCTAGTGCCCCCAAAAGAAATAAATAAATAGATGGATAAATAAATGAACTGAATCTTTCACCATTTTTTTTCCTTCTCTCGTAATGGCTTCTAAATTTTCTAAAGCAAACGACCATAAAAGGAAATACTTTTTGAAATTCAGTTTTCACAATGCACTTCAAAGTTCAGAAATTTTTTCAGATTAAACAATTACAAAATATTATGTAAAATGCAAGCAAATTAGTCTATTACTAAATGTACCTATTATATCATAAGTGTCATTAACAAAAATCCCTAATTCAAGTTACATCTTATTAGAATTACCTCCAAAGAAAAATACCCCTACATACACACACGCACAGGTGCGTGCGCGCGCGCGCACACATGCATGAATACCCACGAACATACTTTCTAACAATTAGCCTCAGTTCTTCATCCTATAATAAAGCAAAGGAAGCCACACAGTATGGAAAAGAGCCTAAATCTTTGGAGCCTGAAAATATCTGAAATCATATTTGTCCTCTACCATATACTAGTCATGTGACCTTAGAAAAGGTACAGTATACTTCCATAAGCCTCAATTTTCTCTCTTGTAGGTGATGATACCTACTCTGAAATAACATTTAACTACTTAAGAGTCTGGTACAACACAGAAGTGCTCCACAAAATTATTCTGCTTCAAACACTGGTGCTTCATGAAGTAGTCCTATACACACATACAGGGGGACAAAACAAGCTTTACCCTTGTTTCTCTAAAAACTCAAAACATGGTTCTTGCTCTTCAATCACTTCAGGGAAGATACTATTATTTTTCTGAAAAAGCTGTAATGACAGAAAACTCTTAGCTTAACCTTCCCAAGCACCTCATACAGGATTTTATATTGAGATAGTAGTATTTAAATAAAAGTACCTTGAAGGACAAAGATCTCTTAGTTGTTTGGAAATAATTCCTGCCTGAAAACATTCTTCTACAAATCTCTCAAGCACAGAGTATGAATGTGGGACATCCAGGTTAATGTCCGGAATTTCATTATAAATTCTTTCATAACCCTGAAACAATGAAATTATGTACAGAATTGTTAGTCCATATAAAATACATGTCATAAGACAGTAGAATGAATAGGACATTACTTTCCTATATACATATATGATTACACAACCAATGTAATTCTGCATTATGTTCAATCAGAAGAATGGAAAGTTATATTCCATGTGTATCATATATCAAAATACAGTCTACTGTCATGTGTAAGTAATTTTTAAGAACAAATAAAAAATACATGTCATGAAACAATCCATCACTATGTCATCAATCTATATTTAAGGCCAAATGTTTATGCTGTAAAACAAGTCAGATTTGAATTTTGAAAAGTAAAGTACATTTCTTACAGAATATTTTCTTTAAAACTTTTCTCAAAAGAGCTGCAAATAAACAGATAAAATCCTTGTCTATTTATCTATATTTACTACCTTTTCAAAAACTCAAGGCAGATAAGAAAACATCAACCAAATTTCAATAACACAATTTTAAATAGGAAAAAAGTATAATTTGTTAAAAGTTCATGATTTTTTGGGCTGGGGATGTGGCTCAAGCCTGACATGTGTGCAGCCCGAGTTCGATCCTCAGCACCACATACAAACAAAGATGTTGTGTCTGCCGAAAACTAAAAAATAAATATTAAAATTCTCTTTCTCTTTTAAAAAAAAATGTTCATGTTTTTCTCTAGATATGAAATAGAAATTGTCATATTTTAGAAACTGAACCCATGGGGGAGAAAACAGTCACATTTTTTCAAAACGGGCAAAAAAACACTGAAATGTTTCTTTCAAAATAATGTTCCAAGTGTTTCAGACCTCAAACACTACCATTTAAAAAAATTTTATAGGCATAACAACACTAAATGTGCCTAAAAGAAACTTTCATTGATGATTCATAGTCTTTATTCAGTATATGTAAGGTATATGCCTAAAAATTTTTCAAAATATTATACTTACTCTTTTCATTTGGTCTACAGTGATGGTAGAAGACTTCCAAAGAGATTTTAATAAATCCAAAATCATCTTGAATGCACTTTCTCCGGTTGACTCTAAAACCATAACAATAGCCTAAAAATGGAATGAATAACTTTTTATTCATTAATTCATATATGAGAGCTCCCTTTAATATATGATCCTGATTTTATAATAATCTTAAAAATTTAAGAACCACTTTAATATTTTTATAAGATATGTTATTAAAAAAGTGTTTAGTCACTACAGTGCAAAAATAAATGTTTAAAAATTCTCTTTAACACAGCAAAGTAATCTTACTTCATATACAAGCTCATGGTGAAAATGAGGTACTTCCAGTTCCTTAAGGCAATGTTCAGCTTCAGATATGTCTCCAGAGAGTAAATACTCTTTCAGCAGCATATCAATCTATTGGATTTAAAAGTTGAATGTGTTAGAATTTCTGGCTTTTAAAAAGTTGTGTTACCTAAATTTATTTAAACCTTATCCCAATGTTATGAGACAAAAGAGCAAGTCACAAACAGCTCTCTAAAAACATACAGACTTGTGTACATGGTACTCTCATAAAGGAATTTTTTTCATAATTAAAAGATTTCCAACTTTTAAATGATTAATAAATATGAAGCAAATACAGTGTTTCAGTGTGTCAATCACTGAAATCTACAAGTAGGTCACTGAAATCTACAAGTAGATTGTGACCACAATGCCTCAGGGTTAAAAATAAAGGATTTTTAAATACCACTAGAGGGCACTAACTGAAAGTCTCTCTGAATTTTTAAACTGACAAAATAATTCATTTCTATCAGGATGATCTTAATAATGCAATGGGAGCCAAAAATAAGATAATAATGAGGCATTATTCAATAGAGCAAAGATCTCCATGTAGTTCCTCTTCTCTACAAGTGAGGATTTGAAACCCATTATCTAAAAATATTCATCAATAGTTCAGGTTCCAGTTGTAGCTTAAGTCCCCCTCCACCCCCAATACTAGTAATTGAACTTAGGGCCTAGCATGTGGTAGGCAACATTCTACCACTAAGCTACATCCCCATCTCTCTTATTTTGACACAGGGTCTTATGAAAGTGCCTAGGTTGGTCTCGAACTTGCTTCAGTCTCCAAAGTAGCTGGGATTACAGGTGTACCAGAACATGCCTGGCTAAGAAACTCTGGGCTGTTCCACTTAAGCTTGTTCAATAAAATCTATGGCTCTAGAAAACGGTGGGAAAAGTTATTCTTCACAAGGGCTTCAACTAGAAATGTTCTCTTCCTCATAAATTCCCTATAAAAATCACCTGCATCTAGTGAACAACACAATGAATGTTGGCTGATTGAATAAAATAATTTAAAGTATCCTCTACTTTCAACTTTTACAATGTATTTTCATAAAAAGTAAATTAAAATTTTATCGTTAGAATACATACTGACTGGGAGTAAGGACTACATGCCTAATCCCAGCAATGAGTGGCTGAGACAGAAAGATCGGAAGTTGGAGGCCAGCCTCAGCAATTTAGTGAAACCCTCAGCAACTCAGTGAAACCCTGTCTCAAAATTAAAAATAAAACACTGGAGATGTAGCTTAACAGTAAAGCATCCCTGGGTTCAATACCAATACCAAAAAATTAAATAGAATACATCCTGATAAATAATTCCTACTATCATGCTTTAAGAAAGTAAATATTTAAAGCAGAGCACTTGAATAAAGCACTTTTGCTTTATAATTACCTATTAACATTTGTTATTTAACTTATATTACTTAGTTTTGACTTCCCCCCACCTGCGGTACTATGGATTGAACCCAAGGATACCACTGAGCCACATCCCCAATGCTTTTTATTTTTCAGTTTGAGACAGGATCTTGCTAAGTTATTTAGAGCCTTGCTAAATTGCTAAGGCTGGCCTTGAGCTTTCAATCCTCCAGCTTTAGCCTCCCAAGTTGCTGGGATGTGCATGTGCCACTGCACTCATTAGTTTTTAATATTTTTTGCAACATAAAAGGTAAAATGTTCCCCCTCAGATTCCACACATTTTTAAGAATGATAAATGACAAAAAAGTCTTTATCCAAACCTTCCTTTCATGTAAATAAATATCTAAATAATGTCAAACTGAAATTCACTATTGAGAGTTTTATTTCAACCTTTATCTCATGCTTATTGAGAAATAATTCATATAACACCTAAGTTTGTCAGTTTCTCAAAATACTTTGAGAAATACCACCATCTTAATGATATTAAGTCTTCTAATCCATAAACATGGGATATCTTTCCATTTAGGTCTTTAAGTTTCTTTCAAGCTGTGTTTGGCAGTTTCCAGTGTACAAGACTTGTATTTATTCTGTTAAACTTCTTAGTATTTTATTTTTTATGCTACTGTAAATGTAACTGTTTTATTTTAGATCATCATTACTACTATATTAACATAGAATTGAACTTTTTTTCACTTTTTTTCTTAAAGAGGGAGAGAGAGAGAGAGAGAGAGAATTTTTTAATATTTATTTTTCAGTTTTGTTTTTTTCGGTGGACACAACATCTTTATTTTATTTTATGTGGTGCTGAGGATGGAACCCAGCGCCCGGCACATGCCAGGCAAGCGCTTTACCGCTTGAGCCACTTCCCCAGCCCTCACTTTATTTTTTTAGTTGTAGGTGGACAAACATCTTTACTTTATTTTTATGTGGTGCTGATGCTCAAACCCAGTACCTCAGGCTAGGTGAACACTCCATCACTGAGTCACAACCCCAGCCCTAGAATTGAATTGTTTATATTGATGTTATATCCTGCAACCTTGCTGAATTGCTGACGGTTTTTGTTTGGGGAACTTATTTTGTGGATTTATTTAGATTTCCTAACTACAAATTAGAGCTAGAATTACTTCCTTTCCAATCAGAATGTCCTTTTATTTCTTTTTCTTTCCTAATTGCCCTGGCATCTTGGCCATTTTTATACCCCAAATTAGTCTAATAATTAATTTTTTTGAAACACTGTGACATTAGAAACTTTCACTCAACTATTATTTTAACATATATAAAAGCAAAAATAGTCAAAGCTCTACCTTCCATTTGTGCTCCTTAACACTTAAACTAGAAATATAATATTAAATCAATTGTATATAAAAAAGATTAAAAATAAAAATTATTCCCACATGAAAAGATTGTTAAAAATCACAAGCACATAAACTTTAAGTCATTAATTATATGACTTAGGTAAGAAAATTACTTTTTTTGATGTTATAGAACACCAGAAATAATTTCATAGGGAATAAATCTGGCATTTCAATGTAATAATTCAATTACTTTTTCTTTTAAGGAACGAATATAAGGTAGTGAACTTCCTCACAAAAATATAACACTGATTTGCTCTAGTGCTCATAATTCACACTTATGATCAGACACTATTCAGTTTCAAATTAACCATGTAAAAACATACTTACTGAATAACTACAAAATAATCTCATTCCAACAGTATTTTTAAAAATTTAAAATATGTTAAAAAAAGATTTCAGGCATTCCTTAAAAGTTCAGACAGCCTTCTTGTAATTATTCATGAAAAGTTTTAACAGTATTATTTTTAAGTCACAGAAATGAAAAAAATTAATAACTATATAATTATAATTTAGCACATTACTTACAGTAAGAGGGTATAAGGTTAATTTAAGAGGATCAATTTTCCATTTGCAACTAAGACTAAGTTGAATTTCTGCCCACAAAAATACCCATTAGCAGGCAGTTTTTTCCTTTCACAGAAACACATATAAATTAAGTTAAAAATAAAACCCAATAGGTACCTCTTTAACAAGGTGATTGACAGATTGCTGCCCGCCTCCAGAGCCCCACACACTGTCTTTACGTTTTCCACCTTTAGACATACTCAGGAGGACAGTAGCCTTATCCAGAGCAGCTCTATAAAAACAAAATATTTAATTTTGACAGTTGGACATGCATGAGGTTTACAAATTATAGATAAAGATCACAAAATACTATTGCACTAAAAACTCTGATATAAATACAAGCAATAAAAATCTCAAAATTTGTTTTTAAAATTATTTTCAAAATAGAAATGGGAGTAAAAATTTGATTTTCCTGTTCTATTACTTCCATTTCTCAAGAAAAATCAAAAGATATTACCCAATAGTTGATCTACAGAGAAAAGGAAGATTTATATATATCTTTTACTTAGATCCAGGCCTTTCTATCCAGAAGTACCATTCCACTGTGACCCAAAGTAGCCCTAGAAAATTAAGTTAATATCTAGAACTGGGAAAAACCAAGATGGGTAGCTAAGTCCATTTCTCTATTTCTAAATTTCTAAGAAGTTAAGAAAAATCATATAGCAAAACTCCCAAATATCACGTTTAGCTTATGATTGAAAAAGAACAAGGGACTGGGGATGTGGCTCAAGCGGTAGTGCGTCGCCTGGCATGCCTGGGGCCAGGGTTAGATCCTCAGCACCACATACAAACAAAGATGTTGTGTCCGCCGAAAATTAAAAGATAAAAAAATAAATATTAAAAAAAAAAAAGAACAAGAGTGAAAAAGATAAATTTCTGACTAATATTTCTACATTATATTTCTACAGTAAATAAATACAAAAACAAAATTCTAATAGGCCCCTCTGTTAATGTTGTCCATCTTATTAGAATATGAAATAACTGCAGAATGTTAGAACCTTAAAGAACATTCCACATCCAATACTTTCATTTTACAAACAGGACACAGACACACAGAGAAGAGTGACATGACATGAAGGTAGCTAATATATCAGTTAAAACCCAGAATTTCCACATTTTGTTACCACCCTCTTCCTGTTGTATCATGACAAAAATCTTTTCATTGTTTTAAAAGTAGAGAATGTAGACAAGTGACAAACAGATGTCCATAATGGCTGATAAATGCAAGTAGGAAAATTAATTTACTTACCTAGCCTGTACACAATCTACAGTTCCTTTGTAACTATCAATATAGGTATTACATAAAATTCCATCTCCAACAGCTCTAGCAATAAACTGGCCCACCAACTATAAGAAGAAAGAGATCTATATTTAAAAAAAAAAAAAGCTCTATAAAGGACACAATTTCTAAATACGTAAATGATGAAGACTGGTTTAAGACTGGTTTAACTACACAGTCAATGCCTAAAAGACATGCTGGACTATTCAAAAACAGCTATTTGGCACCCATTAGTCATGCTTGGCATATGCTCCCATATCTTGATCTTCAAGTTCAATATTATCAGAGTAGGGACCGCATCTGCTTTGCCCACTACTGAATTCCAGTACTTTGCACACTGCCTGATACTTTATTAAATGTTAAATGAATGACTTAAAAGTCAAGAGAAACCTTTCCTAAAAAATAAGTCAAGTTTTCTTTAAAAAGCTGATTAAAGAAATTTAGGGAGAAAAGTTGTATAAAACTATTTGAAATTTGTTCAGAGTATTTATTATTAAATTTGTATACAATTTCAGTGTCTAATAATGAAGGTGTAACTAAATAATACAGACATAAAATGGGACACTATGTGGCCATAGGAGAAAATATTAACCATATTTTACAGTCTGAGAAAAATCCAGTTTACAAAATAGCATACATGGTACAATTCCATTTTCTAATTAAACAAAAATACAAAGATAAATAGAAGCTATATACTGATATAAAACAAATAAAATACAAGGAAAACATCATCAAAATTTCACAGTAGTTATTTTTGTGGACTTTACTCATTTTGGATCTTATTTTTCAAAAATTGTATAATTAATACAAACTCATGTAATTATTTTCTTAAAGTATGTACTGGCGTGGAGAGAAAAAGAGATCCACTTTTGAATCACAGCTCAATACCTTCCACAGACTTCTGTCATAGGAAGCACTACAACATTTAGAAACTGACCTTTCTATACCCTATTTCTAAATTAATATTTAAAACTTTGATTAAAAACTTTAACAATAGCAGCAATTTCACATTTTTAAAGTTACAAATAACTTTTTATAATACATAAGCAAATTCAATTATAACATACTTTTTAAAAATCCTAGCTACTTCTTACATATAATATAAATAGACAAAAATACATACACACACACCCGTTTGTGTGTATCCCGTATATATACTACACACACACACACACACATTCTAAAACATACACAAGCACAGGAGAAAAGATAAAGTTGGATTCATAGTTTCATTCATATAGAAAAAATAAAAGGCAGGACACCATAATGTTAGAGGGCTACTTTTGTATGGGAGGCAATGTGGCCTATTTACCTTCCACCTACTAAAATTTACTAGGAACATATATTATTTCTACAATTGTAAGAATAGAGAGGAAAGGAAATGAATAAAAAGAATGATACAAACCTGTGGTGCTCTAGGAGTATCCAATGCTAATTCAGGTAGATCTTTCAATAATTTATCAAATGATTTTTCCACATCATTTGTGCTCATTACTGTCCCACAAAGGTCAGAAAGAAGCTTAGATGTCATTTCTCTATGACTAGCTTTCCCTTCCAATGCTAAGGACACTGCCAACACTGGTACTCCACTTTTCATTTCACCAAGATTTAAATCTTTTAGCATTTCCTATTCAAAAGAATTTTTAAAAAGAATATCAACTACAGTGAAAATAGTTCATTAAACTACATATTACTAATGTGATGTTAGTAACTAACCCTCTCCTTTTACAATGTATTAGTATTATTTCTAGGATACTATGTGATGGGCATTTGTGGAGAACTGCATTTTACATTATCATAAGCTGTTTACTTTACTTCAAATCTTTCTCTAGAAGCAAAAATTTATACTTTTAAGTTAAGCTTCAAATGAGATCCTAAACCATTATTGTTAGATAGGACTAATGTTTTAAATAGTAGGATAAAATGAAATTTTCCTATTAAAAATATAATACAGCAACTAATACTTAATGACCACTTATAATATAGCATTATAACAGCCACTTTGTATTACCACATTTAATACTCAAATTAGGCCTTTAAGTATTAAATTATCCTACTCAGCATACCAAAAAGTAATTAAAATTTTTAAATTTTTCACAGAAAAAGGAATGGCTGAGGGCGCCCAAGAGTGGTCAAACTTGAAGTGGAATACAGGTACTAAGACCCCAGAGGTTAAATTCTAACTCAACTACTTATGAATGCCTTCCTCTTTACTCAGAGTTTTCTTAGAATTGTTAAATCATGGTTTACTACCAGAAAAATGCCAGAATTATTCACAACCATCTAATTAGTATCCTAGTTAGTAATCTCTTCCTACATCCTATCTTATTCCAGAACTGTACTTTAACAACTTATTGCTTTTGAACATGATAGTCCACTTTACTGAAAAACTTTCTTCAAACACTTATCTAGCAAACACCTAATCATGCTTCAGATGGCTTAGAATCACTTCTTCCATTGCTCTCCATTTTATGCTTCCACAACACTCTGTTCAGGGCACTACTCAGTTAATCATAGTATTCACAGATTTTTAAGTACCTGCCTTCACAGGACCTTAACACTCTT
The DNA here is from genome assembly GCF_001458135.2 of Marmota marmota marmota. Lineage (NCBI taxonomy): Eukaryota > Metazoa > Chordata > Mammalia > Rodentia > Sciuridae > Marmota > Marmota marmota. The sequence goes on along the minus strand of NW_025999999.1, from coordinate 14,801,319 downwards.
CTTCTATAATAGAGTGTTTCACTTTATATTTTAATAATCTGTATGTATATATCATTTCCTTCACTTCCTGGGATTCAAAAGGATAGGAATAACCTATCATAAATTCCTCCACATGGTATACACTAAAAAAAATATTTTTTTTATATTGAAATCCTACAAATCCAAAGAATCCAAACCTCATGGTAACAAATCAAGAAAGTCCAGTCTGAATTTTAAGAAATCTAAATTATAAAAAGTCTTCTCAAGAATTGCAATTGTATCTTAATCCAGTAATCCTGATGAAACCAATTTTACTTAACTTCTAGATTGCTCAAAATTACTTAACTTTATTCTCTTTGTTTCTGCTGTGTACATTCCTTTGCAAATCTTTACATCAGTGGTTCTTTGTTTTTGGGACAGAGCACAAAGATAAATTTTAACCAAATCCAGAACACTGAAATAAATGCCAAAACAATGAAACTAAGTCAGGCATTCTTAACTGATCAAAGGATCCATAAATGCCCTGAAATTGATAAAGTGTATTTTGTAAATTATAAAAATAGGTGTTATAAATGTACATATACTTAAAAAATAGTGTGTAGTGCCATTTTGGGGGAGGGAAATGGCATATAAATCTTGTCAAATCCCAAATATACAAGAACAAGAACTGATTTATTAATGTAACAAGATTTTATTCCATTCTCAGTTACAAATTTATTTGTGCAAAAGGAAATGCTTAAGCACATTCAGTGATCCAAGATTGCTCTAGTTAAGTTTTGCTTATAATAAGTGTCTTCTCTGCTATACTGAATAAATTATACTTGCAACTTTAAACCTACCGCAACTTCATTAGTATCTCCATGCTCAAAGTATTCCTGTATAATTGGTGTTAATGTCTTCTCAAATGCCCTTTCATCCAAAGGCAAAACTACAGTTTCATAAACACAGTTCTCCTATGAACGAAAAAGAGAAAAAAAGTTATAAATTAAAGAACAAAATATTCAGATAAACTGAAATTTTAACTTTATGCTTTCACTGGTTAGTAATCCCCATTTAGGGCAAGATAAAGACATGCTACCTGCTTTGATCGTATTACATAAAAATAGCATACACACGTCATCCTTTCTTATACACTCAGAATTCAATAAGCCAATATGCAGATTAGAACCACTCACCATAGCAAATATATGATTTGCTCCCAACCCCCATATCTTGTATTAATTTTTTATATTACTCTCAAAACCAGTTTTTCAATGAGCAAAACTCTTAAAGATGGCTTCTTATCATTCACTGTATTTTCATTAAAAAATTTACTTTTAAAGATAAAGTAGTACCTCATAAATATGTCCTAATATTTGTCAAGTTTTTACAAATCAGGAACCAAATCCTTCATGATTAATATTATAAAAGTCTAAAGTATAGAAGTTTAAAAGAGATTAATATTGTACTGACTGAACAATCTCTAAGGAAAAGCACTGTTCATTTGAAATTTCAAAAGAGCTATGATTAATGCCCATTACCAAACCATTTTTCTTGCCCCTATTAAAAAAAAAATCTCTGAAATATTTATTTGCAATTTGTGACTGGCTTTAGTCTAACAAAATACACTTGAAAGACTAATAGTAGATTTTACAGTATGTAAATCCCACTGGTTTTAAATATATATTTCATATTCTTTTAGAAATATTTTCATGTTCAACTATTAGTTAAGTATATATATACAAATACACAATAAAAACAATCTAACATATATTGTAATTTTTCCTGTTTAAAATCCTCACCATCATTTCCTATCTTATACAAAGACAGTATTTTTAAAAATTGTATCATAATATCTTATTTGCTTCAAAATAATCTTTTGTAGAACATGGTAAAAGGAGACGGCAACAGATGGGGAAGAGTAAATGAAAATAAAGAATGAAACAAGACTGCCTGCAAGTTAATTATTGATGCTGGTGAAACTGAGATGAATACAAGTAGATTCATCACACTATTTGCTCTACTTGTAGAATTTTTCCATTAAAAAGATAAATACATCAAAATTTTTCTATAGAACCATTTAAAATTTGTATTCTCAGCATTACCCCTAGGGAAAAAAATCGTATGTCCCCAAAACAAAATTTATCATATCATTACCATCCTAAATAGTAATATTAAAAAGAAGCCTAATTATAATTTTTTAAAATATATTTCTTTAAAGAGAGAGAGAGAGAGAGAGAATTTTTTTTTAATGTTTTTATTTTAGTTCTCGGCGGACACAACATCTTTGTACGTGGTGCTGAGGATCGAACCCGGGCCGCACGCATGCCAGGCGAGCGCGCTACCGCTTGAGCCACATCCCCAGCCCTAATTATAATTTTTATATTCAAAAGAAGTTAGAATTTTCTCAATTATCATCCTATAGAAAATATAGTAACTCAACAGAATTTATTGAAAATGGAGAATTTAATAATCCTAAGTAAATTTGAAAATCTTTACCTTTTTTAAAAAATATTTATTTAGTTGTAGATGAACGCACAGTATCTTTATTTATTTTTATGTGGTACTGAGGATTGAACCCAGTGCCTCACACACATGAGGCAAGCACTTTACCACTGAGCTACAGCCTCAGCCCCTACCTTCTTTTGAGTCAACGAGACCAAGTAAGAATTATCTATATGTTACTATGAGATAACTGGGTTTCCTAAACTAAAATTAACCTAGCAATTTAAGAAGTACCAAATATATGACTTAGATACATATGCTGTATATACAAGTATAAAATATAAATATACACAATATCATTTGACAAATCTGAGTAAACTTCAAACAAGAAGTCAAAAATTTATAATAATTTTAAATATCTTTAAAAAGTAAATCATTGATACCTGGTCATCATCATAGTTAGGATCTTTCACATCCACCTCCTCCACATCATATACCTGTCCAGGTGTACCCCAGACACCTTTGCCTCCTGCACCACCTGACAAAGTTTAGAATTGAAAAAGGAAAACGTTAATAGTTCACAAATTTTAGCTGAAATCTGAAATAGAAACTCTAAATGTACAAATGTTAAGTAATAGCTTAAAAACTATTCTAATTTCATGCTAGTTTATTTTTCAAGTTGAAAATTATATTTGAAAGTTTTTATTTAGATCACTTTTTTCAATAATATTGGATTGTGTATATTTTATAAACTATTTCTTAAAACAGCAAATTGAATACGTTATATAGGTAAAAACTAAAAAAGCAGATGTTTTAAAATAAAAGCAAAATTGAAAAAAATGATCTGAAAAATAGCCATACCAAGGACCTTTGTATATAGCTATTTAGGGCAATTGAGCTCTAAATTTTGGCATTTCTTAAAGTCCAAAAAAGAACAATATGTTGGACCAATTGAACATGGCTCAGAAAACCCAACAAGGGAAAAATTATTTAATAGAGAAATACCAATGCCCACTTACTAATGTTTAAAATCAAATACTCCAGATATAAAAGTATGTATTATACTTTGCAATTAGCAAAATGTTACAAATAATTAATTGCTATTTAGGCATAAACAGGCCTAATAACTATTTCTTTCTTCTATATACCAACCAGTATGAATTTAACAATTCCACCTTTCTAAGATGTTTTTTCCACATTAACTTACTAGAATGTTTTTATAAGGCCCAATATACTATATATTTAAGAACCCTTATAACATCATCAATATTTCTTTTTTGGAAATTTATTTTGTACCTCGAGTATAAGCCTTACCATCAAAGTAAACCAGAATCTGATAAACTGGGTTTCATTTTGATCCAAACAATAATTGGAGAAGTATTCAAAAGCAATAGCAATTGCTAACAAAACACTATAATTTCTGTTTATCTGAATGTTTTGTCCTTTATAACTCTTTTTTTCTTCTTTCCCCTCAAGGAACACTGTTTTTTTCCATAGTCATATTTTTGCCTTGGCATTAATTCTAAGTTTCATTAATGGAAGATGCTGAAATACAATTTCCCCATGTTTCATTCTTTTTTTCTCATTCTAAGCACTTTAATTTTTCTTGATACTGGGGATTGAACCCAGAGGCGCTTAACCATTAAGCCACATACTCAGCCCTTTTTTGAGACAGGGTCTCACCAAGTTGCTTAGGGCCTCAAACTGGTGATCATCCTGCCCAGGATTACAGGCATGAACCACCACACCTGGCCCAAGCACTTTATTAATCACCAGAAAAGAATCAAAATTATAATTAGGCTATAAATTAAAGCTGTGGCAATCATTCAGAAGTTAGTCAAGTCTCTAAATTGTATCAAAATCTTACTAAAGACAGAAGCTAAAAGACCCCTCACTCAACACATTTTAAGTGCTAGTCACTATTCCAGATACTGGAGATACACTATCACACAGAACCATATCTATGAAAACATTAAAATTTTGTACAATTATTACTAAATTTCTATTTATTATTCTTAATAATGGACATAAAAATTCTTTAGAAAAGAGGTATGGTAAATCTGACTACTACTTTCAAAAGCAGTAAATGCACAATTCATAACTGAAAAACATCAGTATATACCATATTTTGCTGAAGTAACAGTTAAGTTCAGCTTGAGAAAACTAAATGTACTCAAACAAGAAAAAAAAGAATCAACAAAAGAAAAAATGAGATGGTCCTCAAATTGTTCTATGCAAAGATATATACAAACCATAAAACTTACTGTTTAAATTTCTCTCATTCCTAGAACAAGGAAATCATAGGACAAGAACCACACAATTTTTTCCCATTTGTTTCTTTGCACGTGGTATATACCAACCTTTCTTTGGTAGTCCTCTTCCTTTCCCAGATCTAGATCGTCTATCCAGCAACCTTCCCTTTGGACTGGTTGGCACAGTTACTCCACCCCTAAGGGCTTCACTTCCGTTATCACTGACTGAATCACCTCTGCCAGAGTCCCGGGATGAGTTTTTACGTAGCCTTCTCTTTGCTTTGGCATTAATTCTAGCTTCATTAATGGAGGATGCTGAAATCCAATTTCCATTTATTTCATTCTTTATTTCCTCAGTACCAGCATTTTCTTCATCACCAGAAAAGAGTGAGTCACTTAAATTATCAGGATCTTTAAAGGAAAAAAATGAAGAAAACTAAGTATCGTTTTAAATATCCACTGTTCTACCATGTATGGTCCTGAGTTTGATAAGGGTGAACCTCATGAAATTACCATTTCTGTATGTTAATAGTCAAAAATTGGCAATTTCCTATGACTCAATCTAATAAATGACAACCAAATAAGATTACTTTTCCCATTATCAAGGAAAGTAAACTAAGGCATTGATTTTAACAAGGTATCCTTAAAATGTTATCTCATAGGTTTAATCATAAAATCTATATCAATATCAATACCATAAAACCAGACATTTGTGAGCAAAGAGAGTTAAGCAATTGAAATAGCAAGATGAAGAATCTTGAGAGAAAGGAGATAAATTAATATTTACAGAAAGTCTATTATTTGTCAGGCATTTCACTGTATACTTTGTTGTTTACCCGCAAGACTTGGCAGTTAATTATTATACCATTTATACAAATGAGGAAACTAAAGCTCAGAGTGTTTAAATGACTTGCCAAACATGCCATAATGAAGTACAGTTACCCTGTTAGGGTTTGGAAATATCAGTAAGTCAAAAGAGCATGAAAGACATTTGGCCAATATGTGATCATATGTGATTTATGAGCTGAACTGTTGATGTTCCACTGCCTTCAAGATAAGGTTTGTTTTCAAATCCATCATCTCAAAGTCTAATTTATCTCCCCAAATTTGACTCATATTATTATACTTTGCATACTCTGGAAATCTTCCAGCTTAAAAGGACAGTATACCCTAAAAGAGAGCAACAAATTTGGAGAGTATACCCTAAAAGAGAGCAACAGATTTAGGAATTCTATATGATCCCCTTTTTAATTTCACCCTTGCTCTTTCAGTTATCAAAATTCTTTAGGATATACCTCAATCCGACTCCTTCTATATAACAATTCTAGTCACAGCTACACTAACAGTCATACACTGTTCATTTAACACATCATGGAAATTAGTTTGTTATTTCTTTTGAAGCAGTCTTGCTTTTCCAACTAGGTCATGACCATGATTAACCTGTGCTTCTATTTATTACCAACACTTTGCAAATCATCCTTCATTCTGGTACCTCAAAAGCCCATAGAAATCATGTGGAGACATTTGGCTTTGCTCTGAAAACTTTTTAAATCAGAAAAGCTATTGAATTAGTTATCACTGGGCTGGTTTTGTTCATCAATGGTTAACTCAAGTCAGAGCTGAATCACTCAAATTTTGTTTTGTTTTGTTTTTGTATTGAAGTACTAGGGACTGAACCAAGAACCACACGCATGCTAGGCAAACACTCTGCCACTGAGCTACATCCCCAGCCCTTTTTATTTTGAGACAGAGTCCCATTATGTTGCCCAGGCTGGCCCTGAACTTGCAATCCTCCTACCCAGACTTTCCATAGTAGCTGGAATTACAGGTGTGCATCACCATGCCCAGTTCTTAAATGTTTTTAAATATGCCTACTTATAACTACAGTGCATCACATCTATGTGCATGGGATTTAATGTTTTAAGATATGTTAAAACTAAAAATTCTAATCAAATTCTGAAAAGGTTCACACTTAAAACTCCTGACAAAATGTTTAAAAATTAATAACAAACATTGTTGTAATCAGGAAGCAAAAACATGCAGGTTACGGTGGCTCATGCCTATAATCCCTGCAGCTCAGGAGGCTGAGACAGGAGGATCATAAGTTCAAAGCCAGCCTCAGCAATGGCGAAGCACTAAGCAATTCAGTGAGACCCTTTCTCTGGATAAAATACAAAATAGGGATAGACATGTAGCTCAGTGATTGAGTGCCCCTGAGTCCAATCCCCAGTACCCCTACACCCCCCGCCCCACAAAAACAAAAACAAAACATTAAGTGGACTCAACTTATCCCATTAGTCTCATAAGTAATCTTCCTGCTTTCCATCTTCCAATGAGCCTCCAAATGGAAGAGACTGATTGTCCAAAACATGCCCATACTGAAAACCCTTTGAAAGGTTTTCCCATTATCTTAAAATAAAACGTAAAATCTTTACATTGTAATTTAAAGTCATTTGTGATCTTGCCCCTGCTTACCTTACGCTATCACTGCTGACTACTCCCACGTTCAAATCATTAAACCTTAGATTTGATATCATAGGTAGGAATGCAGGTTATCAATTTCAGGGAGGAATACAAAATATATCAGATAGGGCTAGGGTTGTGGCTCAGTAGTAGAGCACTCGCCTAGCACATGTGAGGCCCTGGGTTCAATCCTCAGCACCAATCAATCAATCAATAATAAAATAGAGGTACGGTGTCCAACTACAACTAAAAAAATTTCTTTTAAAGTTTTTAAAAATCAAAATATAGCAGACAAAAACATAAAATGTAAAGGGGGTGACCAGCTAAGAAAATGTTGCAGTAATTCAGTCACAAGCTAATTGGAAAAGGTTAATAGTAGTAACTGGAGTTAATAATAATGTCACACTTTGAAAAAAACAGTTTTCAAGTGGAACAGATTCAAGATTTAGGAAGAGTAAAATAATGCTTTACAAGTTTTTGTCGTGGGAAGCTGGTGTTACAAGATATGAATGAGATATCATCATAACTAAACTAGCAAGAATAATTTATCATCTTAATAGTAGCACTACTATCATTTCTTTTTTTTTTTTTCATTACAGTTACTATCATTAAGCTACGAGATACCAGGTTCTACCTGGTACACACTAGACTTCAGGTTCTATGCCAGTCATTTTACATATATGGTCTAAAAGCCTCAAAAAGCTCTATATACAAGTTATTGAAGTTTAACCTCGCTTTTCAGAAGGTAATATTTTATTGAAAAGTTACCCTATCTGGAAAGGATTGTGACCAGGAATCAAACTCACATTTTTAATTTCATAAGATTATAACTACAGAAAACATAAAACAAGAATACAGCAGTGCTGATAGCTAAAAAGACAGGATGAACAAAGGAGTGAATGTAGAGAAGATAAACAGAAGATTAAGGGAAAGGAGAAAGACCAGACATAGACAAATTACATGGAGTTTTCAAGTAAGAATGGGTGGTTAAGAAAAACAGTATCACTTGAAATATATTGCTTTCATTATGCTAACATTAAACTATAAACAGTCCAGACAATAAAGGACTTAGAAGTATAATAAAAGGTGTTAAACTGTCTCTTGAAATATTAAAATATTCAATTGAAACATATCTATTTCCCATGAGTTTCTTTTCTCCAACTATTTTAGCACCTTCTTAAATACGTTTGTGTGTCTGCAGCAGTATTTTCTCTAGGAATAGTTTAATTTGACCTTATTATTTTTTTAATTTATTTATTTTTTAGTTTTAGGTGGACACAATATCTTTATTTTATTTTTATGTGGTGCTGAGGATCAAACCCAGTGCCCCATATATGCTAAGCGAGTACTCTACCACTGGGCCACAACCCCAGCCCCTGACCTTATTATTTTTAACCCATGTTTATATCGATTGCTTTTTTTAATATCTTGCTATTCAGACTCACCTAAATTTTGGGCAAATCAAATCACTATTAATCTGACTTAAGAAAATCAAAATTAAAAGGATAAAAAAACTGAGTACAGAGAATGTGATAACTTCAAAATTGTTTTCTACCATGTACTAATTCCCTCTCTGTGAATTCTCTGACATTTCAGCAGTAACCACTTCAACTTATATGTCCAAAGTATCAGAATATCACATTTCCAATTCTGGTGTACAATGAGTAGAAAAATTAAAATAACAAATTTAGGAGTACTTTACATATCTAATAAGTGTTGTATGCTTGACATACATATCTCACTAATCCTAAAAATAAACCTATAGAAGTATATAACCCAATTATATATATAAGGAAACTGAAGGTCATGTAAATAACCTACTTCCTCAAAGTAACAAAACTGGTAAATGTAGAAGTTGGAATTAATACACTAGTCTGACTTGGACTATATGCTATAGCAAGAATTTACTGCAAAGTCTGTCTCATGCCTATCCAAATACTAAAGACTAAATCCCTTAGTACTGGGGAGAGGAGTTATAATGATATCTTATTGTAGTAAGAAAACAAAAATTATAAATCTTAGAGATATGCTTTCTCACAGAAATGGCATGTAAGCCACATCATTTTAAATTTTCTAGTAGCCACATTAAAAAGTAAATGAGATGTGGCTGGGGCTGTGGCTCAGTGGTAGAGCGCTTGCCTAGCATGTGTAAAGCATTGAGTTCAATTCTCAGCACCACATATAAATAAATAAATAAAGGTCCATCAACAACTAAAAAAAATTTTTTTAAAGGAAGTGAAATGGGTAAAATTAATTTTACTATGTTTTATTCAATCTAATATAACCATAATATAATTTGAACATGTAATCAATATAAAAATTTAGATTTTCCTTCATCTCAATTCAGAATAGCTACAAATGGCTAGTGGTTATTGTACTGGACAGTGCAGAAAAGAAGCAATAACCTAGGTATGAAACACTTTTTTTTTCTGGTACTGAGGATTAAACCCAGGAGTGCTTAACCACTAAGCCACAACCCCAGCCATTTTTATTTTTAATTTTGAGACAAGGTCTCATTAAGTTGCTGAGGCTGGTCTTGAATTTGTGATCTTCCTGCCTCAGCCTTCGGAGCTGCTGGTATACAGGTATGCACCACCATGCCCAGTATTCACTTACCTATTATATCTAGCAGCACAGAAATAATCACTAATTATTGGAGCGAATTTTCAACTATAATTTTCTAGCCTACTTTAAATCAAAATTAAAGAAAACTAAAGTTGTATACAATAGTGAATAAAAGTCATTGGAGAAATGAAGCTGTAGTATTTAAACATGAAATATATTTTAGAGTACAGAAAAATACAAAGCTTTCAATGTTAATAAAACTATTAAGTAAATAATTATCTAAAATATACTAATATGACTATTAACATTGCACAATCCTGAATTAACTCTTTGGGAAGAAAATTCTGAAAGCTACACAATAAACACATTTTATTCAGCATTTGGTCATCTAGTCCACAAAACCATGTTTATTTTTATGGTATTAATGTGCTATTGAAGTACCATGGGAAAATACCACAAGTAATTTCAATTTCAAACAAATAGTTAGGAAAGATATCAAAGATTCCAACTAAGTCTATGTTGAAGAAATCACTAGCAACCCCATGTGAAAATGTTAATAAACAAAAACTTGATTTTAAAAATAATATAACCTGTTTTCTTACAGCATGAAAAAGTTGGTGTTTAAAGACAGTTTTACTATCGAATGGTCTGATGCTTGTCACAAAACACTACTCACCTGTGGGATTTACATTCAGTATCTGCTCATTTTCTACATCCATTGTTCCTTAATTTCACTTGCACTGATTAAACAAATTACCAAATGGAAGTCTTCCTTTAGAATCTATTTTTAAAAAAATCAACATTTTATAAACTAATATAATTAGGCAAATTCAATCTATTTAAGCACATAGTAAAAAAAAAATAATTCTATTTTTAAGAGTTCACTTTCAAAGAGAGCAAGCATAACTTAATTAACATCTAGTTCCAGTTTTCTTGACAAATTTAATAAAAATACCACCAGATTTCAGCATATGCCAATACACCCTTTAAACTTGGAATTAAAGATTTATTTTCCGTATGTGTATTTTTCAAGTTAAAGACATACACACACCCCAAATCTTTTAATACCAAGCCCAAAAATCTGATGTGTGTCACACACACACACACACACACACACACACACACACACACACACTCAAGCCAATTTCTCTACCAATTTCTTATAAGTATTATTTATAATTCTCGCTATTAGAAAGAAAGACTATAAAAATTCATTTCTTGGAAATATATTTTAAAATATATTGCCAGAAGTCATAACTGAATTAAGATTTCAGAATCTCTCTGGAAATATTTTTTTATAAAGTGGTTTAAAGTACACAAGTGTTATATCTGTGTAAGTCATAGATGCTGGATATAAGTTCTTCCAGTGATTTACAGTAATTTCACTAGCAGTATGCTCATCTTTTGATATAAAATGCAAAAATTGCTGAAAATGACTAATTATGGAAAAAAATTTTCATATAATATGAGTTGCTATTAGACATCACTTTAGGATAAAATGATAGATGATGCCTCCAGGGATGAAACTGACTTTTAAATTCCTCAATATAAACTAGGACTTTGTTAAGTTCATAGCTCTTTTCTCAAAAAAAAAGAAAAAAAAACAAAAATGGGGAGTGGGTATTAACTTGTTAAACCAATACAAATACAGAGTATGCTAAAGTTATAAACTTCTTATTATGGTAATCCTTAAACTAAGATGCTATCATATTGCTTCAGAAATTAAGAAACTGGCAAGATCATTCTTTAAGTCTGCTCAGAATAAACTGACATGATTCTACATAATCACTTTTCATTATAATTCCAACCAACTCTGGATTTAGGAAGAAATGAATCTTAAAATATGAATATGTATAGAGATTCATACAGATATATGAACAAAAATAATTTGCAAACCAAAAACATTTAGTACCTTCCATGGCTGAAAATGCCACACACTGTTTAATTTCAGTATGTTATAGGAAAGGGATAATGTGTCACATTCGTCATATGACCTGTTTTTTTTTTAAACTAAAGTAACACTTAAAGGTCTTTTTCATTCTTGATGTAAATAAAATCTTTGAGAGTTTTTCCTACAGAACCTTAGAAAGAAAGTGATTATACCAAAGCTTATAAAGCCTTTATAGTTCAAAATGATTTTCCATGTACGATTTCATGCACCTCACAGGACAACCTTAAGGTAGGTATTCCACTCTGCACACTATTAAACAGATTCAGAGAAGGTAGGTGATTGGCCAAGGAGAGACAGCTGCTCAGTGGAATAACCAAGACTAGAATCCAGACCTTATAAATCCAGTTAAAGATTTTATAATATTCTACAGGAAGATTCTTTTTGAAGGTTAACAAAGAGAAGCTTATTAAAAGCATAGACTTCTATTGTTAAATCAAAATTTTAAATACTGCTTTCTGAATAATAAAAAATTATTTTAAACTATTATACAGAAGGTATTGAGTTGGGCAAAGAAAATTATCAGGTAAGGACTATCATCTATAACTAAATTTGTTTTATTTAAGTAATCACAAAAAAGTCCTCTCTAAACAATGATAATCTTATCAAGAAATCAAGAATTCAGTCACATATTTGGTTGCAGGAAAGTGGTTTAAATAATAAAGATTAAAACACTTTAAAATAAAAAATAAAGGATAAAAATGTTCCACGTTTTTACTCTTCAAAGTAGATTTTTTTCTATTTAACATTCTTAAAAGATTCTTACCCACAACTTGAGAATGTGTAAAAAAAAAAAAAAATTAAACCCTAGTTTATTCATACTAATGTATAAAAATTAATTTTCAATGAGAAAATAAGACTAAACTTACAAGTTGGAAAAAAAATTAAGGCTGAAATTGAATAGTTTTTTCTCCAATGTAATTCCTGAAATTTATCTGATAAATTACTCTGCCATTTTTGGAAGTCAAGTTTAGAGCACATGTCAACTAGAAAATTATGTTTTCATTCCCAGGCTCCAGTCATACTTCTCAGCAACTTAAAATCAGATAGAAGGATTTATAAGGTCTGGATTCTACCACTATAATGCAAAAGACAGCATTATAGAAATTAACCAACTAGCACTTATTTTTGCATTCCTATTTTCCCCTTCACATTTACTATTAGAGACAAACCAATCAAATTATATTAAAAGACGCCTATTGGGATACTAAGGAATTAAATTAACCTATAAAGAAGGAACATTAAGGGCATATATAACAATAATTAAATTTCGAACATATCTGCTGTGGGCCTCCTTTTTAAAACGTGTATGGTGGCTTCTCAAATAGTATCCCATTAACAAAAAACAGCAAAACTAAAAATCACCAGTAAAAATTTCACGTTAAAAACAGGTGGCAAGCTCTCTGCCCGCCGCACACCTAGCTGCATTTTTAATCATCCGTAGAGCCTACGGTTGCTGGCTACGTAGCCAGTTCGCACCAGGGCTAGGGGGAGATGGGCGACACTGACGTCCGCAGACAGTTCTAAGCTCTCAAAAAACTCCGTGTACGTTCAGGCACCACATCCACACACTCAGCAGCAGACAAAAGGGGCCTCCCCTGCCGTCTGGTTTTTTCTGGGAGACTATATTTAACTTAAGGAGACCCTTTGCCGGAGGAGGGGACAGCGCAGTCGGAGCAGGGCTGGGTGGCGGGCACGTGTTCGCCTCCCCACACCCCAGCGGCCCACCTCTTGGCCCACCGCTGGCGCGCCGGGACCCCCAAGGCCCCCAGCCCCGCCGGTCCCCGTAGGTGCCGGGCCTGGGCTGGGAACGCCGCACTATGGGCTTCTCTGAGGGAAGACAGAGGGCGGGGAGGGCGAAGACCTTCCTCACAGGATTTCGGTCTCGCGGGAAACACTTCCAATCTCTTCTCCAATATTAAAACTCTGAGGGGCCTCCCTGACGAGGCGGCCCGCCCGCGAGCGCCCCACTAGGTGAGGAGGGGGCTTGGGG
>NW_025999999.1:14748439-14787670 GCF_001458135.2 Marmota marmota marmota | reverse complement strand
CCCTGTGTGGCCTTTGAGAGACGCCGACCGACTCTACCGAGGTGGAAGTGAAACGATGGAAATTGGGGGGTGGGGGGGCGCAGGAGGGCGCCTGCGCATTAGGCTCCTCGCAGTGAAGGGAGTGGGAACCGAGTGGGTAGTCCCACCTCCGGGTTGTTGGGAGACAGCGCCCGGATGAAAACTGGGCAAAAGGGTTGAGCCTGGGGTGGGGAGCTAGGATGAGGCTTCCTTGACCCAGCTCATCCATTGCCTCCTCAAAGCGTTCACCAGACTCGGCTGTAGCCAAGGCTTTAGTCTTCCTGAGGGTCCCTGACTCCATTTCTGGACAACCTCAGGGGAATAACCCCAACCTCTCCAGTTCCTTCGCTTACTCCTTGGCTCCTACTGTGTGCAGCCCCCGTACGTTTCTCTCAGCGAATGCCCACAACCATTGGAAAATACCTTGGGAATTACTGATTGAACCTCAATTCTGAATTTTACTGGTGCAGAAACAGAGATCCTGAGAGGGGCTGAAGTTCTTACAGAAAGTTAGTGGGGAAGCTGAAATTAGAACCCCATTTCCTGACTATCTGGCCGAAAGTGGGATGCCAGACATCATGAGTATGCTTGAGATGATGGACAGAAAGGATGTGAACCTTTTACTCCCTTATGAGTTCTTTTGGGAGTAATTTGTTAAAATGGGGAAAGTGTTTTGGATGCTCTTTTAAAAACGGCAAATATATCCTAGTCTTATGTAATAAATCTTAAGATATCTGCTCCATACAGCATGGTTATGACACTGATGCTTAATAATGTGCTAAATGAGCACAAGCAAGTAAATGGAAGCACCTAGCAGGAGCTAAGAGAAGGTTGTTTGCAGGAAGGAAGAAGGAAAGGGTCAAAAACTAAAATCAAGTGAGAAGTAAAAATATGGAGAAAGAATGTTGGTTAAAAAAAAAAAAAAAAAGAGCCTCTCAATGGAAAGGAGACTGAGAAGGAAAAGCCGGCTGCAGATGATGGTAAAAACAATAAAAGAAAACTGAGTGTCTGGGAAGCTCAGATTTTAAAATGTGAACATGACTCATGAGGCTAATTCAGAGGCCCTTGTCTAATAGATGGGGATGACTACCAACTGCTGAGAACTTTTGTGAATTCATATCAAGGTGTATTCATTGCATGGGTGCAGGAAGTGTATGAGGTGTTTTCTTGGGCACCACAATAATGAGTGAGACAGATCTTGTCCTCATCAAGGTTACATTCTGTTAAGAAGAAGAGCTAGGACAGGGAGTCATATAAAATAATGCCAGGTAAAATGTGATCAGTGCTTCCAGTATTCTGAGAAATCATGGAGGACTGGAAAACAGATCATGTAAATCATGAGGGGAAAAAAAGACTGAGGGTAGGGCATGAGGCATGAACAGGATCGTACCAGGCAGAGATGAAGTAAGAACAGGAGCATTTCAAGGTGATATGATAAAGGAGATGGGGAAGCATATGGAGCAGTGAGTAATCCAAGTGGGTTGCAGTAAATGTGGGTACATACTGGGAAGAGTGTGAAGACACGTGGCCAGAAAGCCTTCAAGTCACCCTGTGGGGCCTTGAGTGTTTGGCTGAGGTTCTGACACTCCAGAGGTGATGAGAAACTAGTGAAGGATGCTTTTCATGCAGAGAAATAATAGCCCTAAAGGTGATATGTAGGCAGGGTGAGACTGGTAAAAAAAAAAAAAAAAAAAGTGTAAGTCCAAGAAGGAGAAAGCTGGTCCGGGAGGAGGCATTTAGGATCTGGAGAGACCAACACACCACTCAAATACTGCCCATTAGACAGTGGGAAAATCCGGCCTGAGACAGTGGCTGAGTCCGGAGAGCAGAGAGACAGCTTAAGGTTCTGGTCATTACTTCAGAAGATAGCGACCTAGAAAGAATGAGGAAAAGAAAAGACAAAGAGAAGGCATGCAGGAGGAACAGTCAGAAAACAGCCTTGAAATTCTGAACGTGTGCATTTGAACCCCAGCAATCTGCCTAATTTGCAAAGGAACTTCAAAGAGTTTTTGAGATTCTTTATTGTGAAATGGGAATTATTTCTATCTCAAATGTGAAATGCCCAAAGCAATACAATTAGGGGCAAAATCAATAACTTCAGAGGTGAAAAACAGAACTATCTCCTACCCTTGATCCCACACACGTGAACAAGCCAAACACTCTTTCCCTTTATGCACTGCAACAGAGCCTTAGTAGATATCATGTAAAAAATGAGGAAGGGATTGTTCCATGGCCAAAATCTTGGAAAGAACCTCTTTCAACAAACTTAAAACTTTCTTTCCTTCAACTCCTCCCAGTATCTTCAATAAACTATGCACCTTTAGACTCTTGGGGGACAGGTTGGCAAACTTAATGTTTTACAGTTTATTTGAACACATAATCTTTTTCTTCTTTCCCTCAGATAACCCAGAATTAGTTTTACTTAGAAACCAGCTTGGGAAACATAGATGATAGCAATTGTGACCAACATTCCTTCCAGCTGTATTGAAGAACCCTGGTTACCTATGTCTTTGTATATAAACATTTTTTTAAAGGATTTTAAAAAAAAGAACAAGCTGAAAGTGGAAAAATGTCCAACTGCCAAGAATTTTGGCCTACCAAGTCAATCCACAAATATTTATTGTGTGCCTATTCTGTGAAAAGCACAGAGTTGATCCAGCTGTGTTCTTGGAAAAAGACATTATTCTATCTTAGGATAGGTAATGCCTAAAGCCAAGGGCTGTCCATGTTCTGGGCCACAATGTACATTTTCATTTCACATTATAATCATTCATGAACAAGCTTTCCATTTCTTATAGCCCTGAGCCTGCGGGCTTAATCTTGATTTAGCTGTTGGATAAGAGAAGAGAACGCCTCCCTTTACCTCATTCTGTTTAGAATGATGGAATTGCAGCTTCATTTCCCTGCAAAATGACTCACTCCAAGGACTGAGGAGAGGAAGGGCCACCACAGTCATCTAAGACGAGAGAGCTGTTCAGAGGCGGCAACAGGTATACCTCATCTTCCCCATGCACCTCAGATTCAAACACTGTTGCAGTGCATAGAGGGAAAGAGTGTTTGGCTTGTTCACGTGTGTGGGATCAAGGGTAGGAGATAGTTCTGTTTTTCACCTCTGAAGTTATTGATTTTGCCCCTAATTGTATTGCTTTGGGCATTTCACTTTTCTTCCCTAGATGAGTTGAATAAGCCATGTTCTAGACTATAAAACACAGAATTGCCCACTGGGGGGGGAGGTTTGGAGAGCCATTCCAGTTCTGACATTCTGAGATGCTGGGCAAGGTACTGAGCACAACGGGAGTTCTTTGAACAGGAGTCAAGATATGAATTTGCCACTGGTGGCAGGAGAGGATTCTGTGAGCTACGGACAGAAAAGTACTGTCACTCTCAAGAAGTGGTTTTCTCTGAATGCAGAGCTTAGATGATATCACCTCCCTCATCCCAAAGCTGGGAATGATGGATGACTGTTATAAGGTTTGGAGTGCTAATGAGTTAATGTAGGTAAAGTACTTGGAAATGCACAGATGAAAAGCAAAAGATAAACACCTAGAATTACTAGTATTGTCCTTAGAACTCTCTCCAGTCTTCATGCTTCAGGCAAAGCCCCATTTTGAGAACTCTGATTCTTAGTAAACACTGTTCATGTGCTCACATGAGACTGAGAAGAGGCCATCTTTCTGAAGACTGAGGGTAGGTCCAGTCAGCCTCTGTCCAAAGAACTTTGAGATGCTGCTGCCATTTATAATGTCTTCATCTACCTGAACTGTCATCCTGCTTCCTTTTGTCAAACCAAGACCTGGATTTTATGAATTCCTATTTAGCACAAATAAAAAGAAAATGAAATATGCTATGAAGAAAGAGCTGCAAAAAGAATTCTAAGGAAAGCTAGCATTTGTGTTTTAAGGCTTACTGAGCACTTTCACATACACTTACACCACCTCCCTATGAAACAGACAAGATTGTGCATGCTTTAAACATGAAGGAAATGGGGCTTAAGCAGGTCTCTGGTAATCATGAAACTTTTATGCTGAAAGGAAATTTGGGGGTTCTCTAACTCAAATTCTTCATTTTACAAATGGAGGAATAGAGACCCAGAGAAATTTAGTGTACCACCCAAACCCACACAATTGGTCACAGCATCATGATGAGCCACAAGTGTAAATGCCATTTCAGTATACCAGCCTTGTAGGGATCCTAGGGACAGGGGGAATCTAGACCTTCTGGCACCCAGGCTGGGCTGGATTCTTTCTGCCACTCAGCCTTGAGTCTCTTGAACACAAGTCAAATATCTGAGCCCAGTTCTGGTTCTCACAGCCTCCCTGTATCAGATGAATCAATTTTAAGGTCCTGAAATAAGAGAGACAGAAGGAGATGGAGAGAATTTATATGTTCAGAAAATGTTCATGGGGCATTTTTAAGAATCTCTTTCCTGGAGTAAAGAGCATGGAGTGGAGTATGTGAAGCATAGCACAAAGAAGTACATGCAATATTTTAATATAGTGCCAAGAGGTATTGAAAG
The DNA here is from genome assembly GCF_001458135.2 of Marmota marmota marmota. Classification (NCBI taxonomy): domain Eukaryota; kingdom Metazoa; phylum Chordata; class Mammalia; order Rodentia; family Sciuridae; genus Marmota; species Marmota marmota. The sequence continues at coordinate 14,783,136 of NW_025999999.1, read as the reverse complement.
AATAATATGGATTTACTTCCCCAATCAGGTTTCAAGGGGTTTTCTGGATGCATTTGTCTTTTGTGGGTTTTATCCCCGGCCATATCACTCCTGCTACTTAAGGATTTAGAAAAAGCTTACTTAAGGTAGAAAAACTCCAGCAAGACATCTTTCCCCAAAAAGCCCATAAATTTTTTCGACATCTCCTATACCTGGCCTGAGTTCTAAGCCTATGCAAACTCTAGCTTCTCAGACTTTTGCAATCATGGTCCAATCAACCCCATGCTCTTCAGTGCCACACCCTACATTTAATTATGATTAGTTATGCTCCTCCAATTGCATTGTAGGGGGCTTTATTTGCATTCTTCTGGAACACTGGGTCCTTGGCTAGGCTTCACACATCTCAGACTTAACCTTCTCTTCTCCAATGAGCCCTAATCACACATAACTACCATTATGCCCTCTTCCCCTCTCTGTGTTTGCACAGTTTCTGCTTGCCTCCTAAATACCATACACAGCTAGAGCCATGGGATAGAAATGAGGGCCTTTTCCTGCTGGAACATAAGAGAAATAGATGAACTGTGATTAAGAGAGCCAGCTCTGCAAGGAAACAAAGAGAGAAGGGTGTAGAGGAGGCTTGAGAGGTAAATACTAGTTAAAAGGGAACACACAAAGAAAAAGAAGTTAACAGATCAAACCTATATTTATTTTGATTAAAAAAATAAAATAAAGTGGTTGCAATAAGAGAACCAGGAAATCCAAGGGAGATTTTTGTTTGTTTGTTTTTTGTTAAATGTTTATAATAAAAATACAGTCGTTCCTATGAAAAAAGGGCCTGAGAGATGACCTAGTTGAGGCAAACTTGTTCAGATTACAGATAAACAACACAAACTGAGATCCAGAGAGGGGGAAACAATCTGGCTCCAGGCAAGTTACAGTTAAAACCATAGCATCTGATCCCATTACTGTAGCCACCTTCCTTTTCCCATATGATTCTCTGCTTGTGCCTTGTTCTTCTGTCCTTTCTCTCTTTCTCTCTTTCTCTCTTTCTTTCTTTCTTTTTCTATCCACAAAGCTAGCAGGGCAGCTTTCAGAAAGAAAAACTAAGAACTAAGACTGGTACTTTTAAAACACAGCTCCAGGAAATCCCTAAGTTCTGCAACTGAGCACAAACAAGGATATGACTGGCAACTCTTCAGCACAATTGACAAAGCCAACAACAACAGGAACTAGCTGACAACAAGCCATCCTCCAAAACCCAAGAATTCAAAGGAAAGAAAAAAAAAATAACTGCTGAGGGGCAAGTGAAAATTTTACCACCATTTTTTGTGTTTTGTGTTGGTGTGTGTATGTTGTTGTTTTCAGAAAGTTCTCTGGGAGCAATGAATCTAGGCTGGTAATTGATTGATGGGCTTCAGAGGGCACATGAATACCCTAAAGTTTTATGCAATTTTTATAACAAATGTGCATCTGGTCTCATAACAGTTCCATAATTTTTTATAAGGTGCCATAAAGGGTCATATCCACAAAGAGATCAGGAACTTCTAGAAAATTGCATGTTACTGCGTTTGAGCCCATGTTTAGAGTAAGCATTTCACCAGGAGAAGCCACCAAACTTTATTTTGTGTGTCAAATTAGATGTAAAATCAAAATGTGTTCAAAGTAACCACAACAGCAAAACAAAATAAAATTGACTTTTAGGACAGTAGTGGTCCTAAAAAGAGATGGAAATGCCATCTCATTGATACCTCATTCTGGTCAGGTATGGCAGCTACCTTCCATTATGGTCGACCTCAAAAGGTCAGAAATAAAAGCTGAATCTCCCCAAATTTCCTAAACAGAAGTCACAGCTCCATCACCCATGAATTTATTATTAAAAATTATTGAATTTATCAAAGAGAGAAAGCACAGTATACTGTCTCTCACATGGTGCTCCACAGAAGAGTCTCCCACTTTCATAAAAAGGTGCTAGGATGAAGTAAGTTTAGGAAAACTGCTTATCATCTCTTGACATGGAAAATTACAATGTCATAAGTAAACCTCTGTGATTTTCTTTAACTCCATGTTTGCTGAACTTACTTGGACCATGGCACTCTTTGTGCTTGTTTATTAATATCTTATAAAATACTTTGGGAAACACCAATTCAGTAGAATGGGATCTCGGCTAAAAGGCCAGAGGCCGTTTATTCTGCAATTAACTCAATATGTGGCCTTAGTTCTTTTAACTACTCTGAAGCTGTAGAACTTAAAAGGTCTCCCAGGTGCTCTCTGGAGCTGTGAGATTTGGGTTGGCTGATGGTCTAAGATTCTGCTTATAGCCATCTGTGATGATTACACTTATTTCCATTCAGGAAGTGTGTGGTACAATGATTTTGCTTATGAGTTACCTTCTTTTAAGAACTCTTTGGAGGGACAAGGCAAATGTCAAGGCAGTAGAACCAAATGGAATCAACACAGTAAAGTTGGGTCAGTGTTATTCACTGTGATGAATACATATAGTAGGCTCAAAACCACAGGCTGCTAACTGTTGGCCGGGGCATTGATGGAACTGGTTTTTACAAACTATACAAGCTCTTTGAAGCCAGCAAGATTTTACAAGGCATGATCACATGATCTTAAAGAGCAAATGCTTCTTTTCAAAGGACCAAAGTTATTCTGAGAGGAATTGTTACTCTCTGGGAGAATTCCCTATCTCAGAGGAAAGGAGCACTGATTACAGCTCACTGTCAAAGATGTTTGAGTGAGTAACAGCCCTAACAGCAGCTTTCTCAGGGAATACTAGAGGCCTGGGAATACTTGAAGTCCCACCTGTGAAGTGTCTTGAGCTCTTGCATAATCAGAGGGGATCTAGCCTAGGGTGATGCATTAAGACTATATGTGCTTTCTGCATTGGAGGCATAGGAAGCTCTATAAAATTTCTGCAGGCATGGGGAAGACCTTTTAAGAAGCAGAGGCCCTAAGGCTGCAGGGAACAGGGCCATAGATAAGTTGGTACTTGTCCTGTGGAAGGACTTTTTTCCCAGCCACTACTGTAGCAATATATGTGACCTTGTTTCCAGGTGGGCCCACATATTCAAGTGTGTAGTTTCCTACCTCATATAAGGAATCTTTCAAAAACAAATCCATCTTATCGCCCTTTGCTCCTTGGTGCCTCATGAAATCTAAACAGTTTAGCAAAGCATACCTATGTCTTCCCTGGTGAACTCTGCCTTATGTTGAAGCCTGGTCTCAACAAATGAAATACTAGTTTTGAGCAAGTTACTTCACATTCTCTGACCCTCCTTTTCCTTACCTGTAAAATAGAATACAGCCCTTGTTGTGCTATGGCTGTTGTTTAAATGAAATAATATTGTAAAGTACTTAGTAGGATGTTTGCCATATCATAAGTGCCTAATAAGTATACTTTGATTGCTATGGATATTATTTCTACGTATTGAATTCTGACTGATCCTTCAGACTTGGGCAAAATACCTCCTGTGAGAAGTTTTCTCCAGACCAGGGTGGAGTGAAGAGTCTCCCATTATTTGCCTCTGTGTTCTCAGGCTGGTCTCCCAGACTGGGTTCTTTGTTTTCACATTGACTCCCCGTAGGCTCCTGAAAGGCAAAACCCTGCTCTGCAACATGCACCTGGTATGTTCTTCTTAATAAATGTTTGGTGAAAGAATAAAGGAACTAATAAGATTTCTGTTTTCTGTACAAGAGCCTGTCTGGACTCTCCTTGGAGTTTCACTTCCTGGTTTAGCTCAGCAGATGCCTGTCTATCATTTGCTGGGCCTGCAGGGAGCTGCTCAAGAGAATAAAATAAACCTCAACCAGCAGCCTTCCGTGCTCACAGCTGAAGTCTGACTTTTCTGTGAACGTGTCAGAAGGGGAACTGTGGCAGTTCATAGGGGCCCCCCAGGAATGATAAGAAGCTGGGGGTTTTCCAGGGCTCCCTGCCACACTGGATCCTGGGCAGAACATGCAGGCTCCACCAACTGTCTGGAGCTGGGGCAGGCCCAGGGGTCAGGCTTCTATCCTCACTGAGCCTGCTTCACCGGGGTGAGGCCTGGTTCAGAGGAAGAGCTGACAAAAATAAAACCAGAATGGCAATGAGTTATGCAGGAAGTGGCAGGTCTGGGAGCCAGAGCAGAGCACAGCTATTTGGGTGACACACCACAAGAAAAGCTGCCTGAAGATCAAACCACAGGACAGAACCCTGACTCTATTTGCATTTGGGGGTTTCTTCTTTCAGGAGTCAAGCCCACAATGCCTGTGGTTGTCAGGCAATTTAGGCCCAGGTTGGCCTCTGCACTAACCATCTGGTGGGGGTAAATAAATGGCCTCTCTGAACCTTGTTTGCTTGTCTGGGAGCCATTGGGAGAACTATAGAAAAAAATATATCTGAAGGATTAAGTGTCTGCATAATAAATATGTTTCTTCCTTTCTTTGCTATTAAGCACTGTTGAGGATGAGAAACCTTAGTATAGACTTAAGACGCACCACACACATATGCACACAACACACACACACACCACACACCACACACACGCACACATGTCCCCTACACATGCTAAGTTGAGAACATTTGTGAAGCAACAACTCTATATGTTCTTTCATTGGCTGCTCCCTAACTAGAAACAGATCATCTTCCCCCAGCTGTTTCTGGGCCAAAGTTCCTCTAAATGTGGATCTATTCATAGTGATTTTGTTTTCTTTTCTCAGTCCATAATCATCTGACACATTGCCTGAGTGTTCTCTGCAGCCCCAGCCTTTTGTTAATTTATAAACCTAGAAACTGAGGCAATACTTATAAAAAAATCATAGGGATTCCACCATTTATTAAGTGACTACTGTATATCCAGCACACTCCATGTCTGCCTGTCCTCATTACGCTCAGCAAGAGACTGCTATTAACCTTCTCACATAACAAATGAGGAAATGGAGGCTCAGAAAGTTCAAAACTTTGTCCGAGGTCTCTCAAGAGTAATGGCAAAAAGTTTATCAGCCTGAGATTTCTACTGCCCACTATAGCCTATAGACACAAGACCCGGTTCAAGCCCTTGAGAAATTCCTCAGACATGGCCCTGAGTACCACCCAGGCCTTTGCTCTCACAGGTTTTCACTCAGGTCCTGCTTGGCCCAAGGGCCCACTCCTCCCCTTTGCCTTCTTGGAGCAGAGCCCCACTGGCAGAAGCCCGGAGGCCTCCACTTCCCCTGTCCCCACCAGTGTGGCCAACACAAACTCCTGACTAGAAAACACCATGTCCTCTGGACAAGGGCTCTCTGTGTGATGCTCTAGTACCTGCCTGGTGACTCTTCTGTGAAAAGCCCCAGCTGGGGTAGCTGGGTTGCCAGGCCTTAGGCAGGCAGGGTTTATCAGCTTCTCCAGTGGCCTAGCCGTGAAAGACTGGAGCCAGCTGCTGCCTGCCTCAGCGCCTAAAGTGTCCCAGGCCTGGCCAGCCACAGCCATTTTCCGAAAATCCAGCAGGGAGCCAGATCTTAAGGCACCAAGGCTGTGGGCTCCTTTACAACAGAAAGTGGGCTTTGGTGTCAGTGAGAATGAGGTTTAAATTCCAACTCTACCACCTTCTACCAATCTGTCTTTAGGAAAGTTGCTTCGGCTGCTAGGACTCCTGCTCCCTCAGCTATAAATGAAGCTAACAACATCTACTATCCCTAGCCTACTGCTATTTCCTTGTCCCTGAAAAGGAAGAATTGGACCTCATGACCTTGAAGTTTCTATCCTAAATGCTGTCTGTGCAGGCCAGAGTGAAAATCTCTTCCTAATTCTGAGTACAGTTGGGGAATTTGGATGCCTCCTTGTTTCTCTCAGGGTGAGCTCAGTCCTGTGGGAGGGTTCCTTGTTTACCTCAACAAATTTTATTAAGCACCCCACAGCTCACGCCATACCTAAGGCCTTAGGGTACAGAGATAACCAAGCACAGGCCCCACCCTTAAGGAACACACAGAAATGATAAGACCCATAAAAATAAGTATTATATGCAGTGGAAAGTGATAAATGCCATAGGAGGGGCACAGATACAAGACTACGAAGGTTGAAAACAGAAAAAGGGTGATTCCTGGCTGGAGAGAGAAGGAAAGTGGTGGTCAGTCCCTGAAGGGTCTTCACTGGTAGTTAAGACATTAGAGGGCCAACTGTTGGCACATCAGAGCCATGGGGGTTGGAGCCTTTTGTTAGCCTTCTGCCACCTGGAGAACCCAGACTGTGAAATTTCTAAAAGAGAAAGATCATTTTTCCAAAGGGCCTTATTCCCCAAATAAAACACTTCAGGATTTGCATAAAATGTGTAGTGGCCCAAAGCTGCCCCTTCATCCTGGCTGTGAGTATTCTGCAGCCTGATGCCCATCCTCTCTTTCCTTTGCCCTCTCACCCAGCCCTCTCCTTTCATGAAAGACATGAGAACAAGGCAGGTGGAGCAGGAGACAGGTGTCCAGATCAAGGAAACAGTCCTACCTCAACAGATAGGGTCCTCTGGGACCTTTATTGCCCTGTCAGCTTGCCTTGGCCCAGATCTCAGCATTCTGGGAAGGGGTCGGCCTGTTGAGGAAAGGATATGTCAGTGGCAGTTGGCTCAAGTCATCTGGGGTGTGTGTGTGTGTGTGTGTGTGTGTGTGTGTGTGTGTGTTCAGGACTAGGTGTTTTGCAGCAGCTGATTTCAATCTGGGTCAGAATTGTGCAGCCCTCATCAAGTTGCTATCTAGAGAAGATAAGCTTGAACAGTCCCCTGCAGGCCCCAACTGCAGTAAACTAACAAACAGTCTTGGTATAAACGCAGCTATTTGCCAAACTAATTCCTGATGATGAAGGGACCTGATTCATTAGCAAAAAGGATCCAGGTAGATTGTGGAATTGGTTAGGCCTCCCAGAGAGATAAGGGTCTAAAGCTGGTCTACAGTCCTGGAGAGAATCCAAAGGGCTCCTGGGGAGATCTGTCCCAGCCAGGCTTTTGGCTCATAAGGCTAAACCTCACAGGGCCATGGAGTTGAGGAAGACATGCATATTTTAGTGTTTGTTCTGTCCCTTGCTTGCCATGAGACCTGGGGTTGACCCAGGTCACTGTATCTCGTGGGTTTGCATTTCTTCATCTGCAAAGTGGGACAAATGCAGTAATACTTCATCAATGTGGAAACCAGGGAGAAAATCCTTAAGGATTTGTAAATGAGTAGAAGAGATAACTCACCTCACCTGTCCTCTCTCTCTTTTGCTCAGAGAAAAGCCCCTTAGATCTTCTCCTGGAGCCTGAGTTTTCCCAGTTCACAAAGAGTGAAGGTATGCTTGGTTTTCTGGCTTTCTGGCCTACCAGTAGGTGAAAAATAATTGATTAACAGGGAGTTTGGCTGCTAGAGATCAATACACTGATTACCAATGGAAACAAACAGGAAAGCAAGGGAAGGAAAAGAAAAAGAAAAAAAACATGGGGAAGAAAAGAGATCTTTAAAAGCCACAAGGGGCCAGTTAGTCCCAGGGCAAACAGTTTGTGCATATCAACAACTCCAGAGGCCATCATGCCCAGGAGCCTAGTGTGATAATTGATATAAGGGCTTTCCAGCTCTCTAGTGACAGTTTAGCAAGGCAGGACTTTACAGGATATTATTTTAGGAAAATATTTTTCAAGTTAAAAATGTTTGGGGGGCTTATATGGGGAAACTCTAACATGCTAAACCTCTAGATATCAGAAAATACCTAAGTCTTCCACAAGTGCTGTGGAAGTCAAGGTTGTTATGCCAGTTCTCCTACATATCAGAGTTTGGCCCATGTAACAAATCAAATAAGAGATGTAGGTACTACTGAAAAGGTCTAAAACATTATCCAAATTATCCACTGGGGCAGCGATGGCTAATTACATTGGTCTCAAATTGCTTTTGAAAAGTGTTTAGGAATGATCCTAATGAATGTGTTTATTGATGAGCTGCCCTGGTATGTAAATTCATTTTGCCTTTACTTGTATTTAGAGTGTGAAATTCCAGCAACGCATGTGAGCATGTAGCATACTTGCTGCAGGAGAAGGGAAAGAAGGAATTTCCAAGTACAGATTTCTGAAATATGCACGTGCATATGAGTGTGTGCGTGCGTGCGCACGCGTGCGCACACACACACACACAAAATCTATCCATCCCTTAAAGTTTTTGTTTGTGTTAGATATAGATATAGATATATCCCTAAAAGTATTTGTAGAAAACACAGAAGACTAATTATGTAACATCAGGATGAAAAGACTGCTTAAGCAAGACAGGAAACCCAGAGGCCATAAAGGAAAAAAAAAAAAAAGAAATGACTGATTTGAATACTGGAACATTTTGAACTCCTGCATGATGAAAGACAACACAGATAAAGTTAAGATTTGGGTGAAATCTTTGAAATCTTTAACAGAGGGAGGATGAAGATGCCTCAAGTCAAGCGCAGACTCCGAGTGCACCGTACTTGCTTCAGACTCTGACTCCTACTTCATCTCTCGGTGTTTCAAAGCACAGTGTCTTGTCTCTTTGCTAACAGATGGCCATGATTAATGTACAATGAGTGCCTATGAGTAAGAACAACTTGAACATCCCATCAGAAAAATAGGCAAGGAATATAAACAAAAAATTCAGAGAAGAAAGGCAGATGGCTAATAAGCATGAAATGCAAACGTTAAAAAATTAATAGAACCCAGTGCTCACAAAGATATATTGAAGAGGACTCTCATCCACTGTGAATGCAAGCATCCATCAGCACAAGTTTAGGAGTGAAGTGATTTGGTAGAATCTACTAGAGTTTTAAATGTCTATAATTTTTGACCCAGAAATCTCACATGCAAGGGATTGAAATCATAACATAGATACATAAACATGCATGTCCTTTGCAGCAAGATTTGTAGTAGCAAAAAATTGAACCAAGCTAAAAAAAATCAGTAGGCTGTGTTAATTTCGATATACCCATATTAGGAAATACTATTTGGTCACTGAAAAGAATGATATTTTATATGTGTTGATTTGAAATGATACATATTACATGTTGTTGAATAGAAATAAAGCAGGTGTCAGAACAATACATGCAGTAATATTTGGTCTATAAAAATATACATAGGGATATGTACATATTTGTGTCATTATAAGCCTTGGGTAAAGTCTGAAAGTATTGAACCAAAGTGTACCTAATGCACATCTGGAAAGGGGATTTGGTTGATAAAGAAGACTTTGACCTCTCTGTTTACATATATTTTTAATAGATTCAATCACTATCTCCACCTTATACATAAGTGTACTGAGGCTTATAGATGTTATCACTCACCCACATCAAATGATAAAGCTGCAGAACCAGGACTGCAGGTGAAGTTCACCTGGCCCCTAAGTCCATGATCTTTCTAGTTGCCATGCTGCTCCCAGGGGGTTCGCAGAAATAGCTTACATTATAGGATTCCACCTGGGCTTTTATGGACCCAGGCAGACAGGCATCAGTATATGATCAGCCCCCAGAGCCATTTCTTGGGTGATTTCTGTTAACATAGAGGCAAGGGGTGGGTTTCAGGGATGCCCTGGGGAGGTGCTCTGCTTCCAACCTAAGCCTCTGTTTTGGGATCCTCAGAATTCTATGGCAGGTCCTGGAAAGTGGTCACTGAGGCACCTAGATGGTCTCTCTGGGCTGCGGCTTTTTGAGAAAAGGTTACACAGTCTAGGTGTGACTTGCTTCCTACCTGCCAACCTAGAGGCCAAAGAGGGACCTGAACATCAATGGCCTTGTTGCCTCAGACCAAAGGCAGTCTGGCTTCACTGACTGGAACACCTCTGTTTTCCCTTAGTACCATACCCTCATCTGCAGGGTGTCAAAAAGGTGACGTGCCTGTGGTCTTATCCACAGATTTTCTGAGAGAAGCAAAAGAAGAGTTCCTGGACTCTTCTTCTGAAGGCAACAGTTACAAGAAAAGACAAATTCCTAATCTAAAGGAAGGAAGCCAAGACTGTGACGTCCTGCCCCTCCTGAGAGGGCCCTCCCTGCATCCTTGCTGTGCTGAGAAGACCTTCAGCCCTGTTGTCCTCTACAGAGAGTAGAGAAAAGGCCACGGCACAGGCTGGCTTGCTCTGGCGCCCTGTCTCCTTGTTTTTCCTGTGCTGGTTCTGTTTTGGCTAACTCTCTGGCCTCCTGCCTGAACCAATATAAAGCGCCACCCTATCCTGGTTGACATTCCGGACTTGGCTTCTCCCCTGTGGTCTCATGGTGCTCACCTGATGCTACTTTCCTTATATACCCTTCCGGAATTTCTCAGTCAGGGCCCTCTGGACAGCCATGTCCTGGCTGACAGCTGACACATTGAAAATTCCAAAGCCGTCAGGGGTCACTTTGACTCGTCATCCTATCTACATGCACACACAAGCTGGTCAACTTATAATGACCTGCCTCTAGATGGTAAATTCCCTGTGAGGGCACTGAACATGTCTGCATGTCTGCATCGTCCACCAGTGGTAGGACTTTATACATAGATGGTTCCCATAAGAACCTGGTGACTAAATGAATACTGGATGAATTCACTTAGATTCTCTTCTCCCCTGCCACATATGACAGCTTAAATCATTGCAGATAATCCACTTGAGCAGAGTTTTTCTGTAAGTAACCATCTAATAAATATTTGAAGTTTGAGGGCAAGAAGCAAAATCTAAGCTCTTATATAGGAACTTGGAAGGCAAAAGAAGAAAACAAATTTCTATGAGAATTTTATTGATGAAGTTCAAAATATAATAATAAAAAATTGGTAGAGCTTGTGGGTAATATAGGTCTCCTAATGATAATAATAAAATTCCTTTTTGAGGAATAACATTTGGCTTAGTTGAGATTCAAAGTGTCTTCTATCATTAAAATGTATTGCAAATGTTCATCTGTTAGTGCTGATGTGTAACAAGATTTTATGTATTTCGTCTTTGAAAATGACAGTTGAATTTCACATAATTTGCACATGTCATAAAATCTTTTTTTTAAAAAAATGATGGAAGTTTTTAGGCAGTGTAAAAACAGTCAGTGGTTGGGTTTGGCTTCAGGCTGTAGATTATCAAGCTTGCAGCATAATAGAGAGTAGGGGCTTCACATTCTTTCTCTTGCCTCTGTCCCCCATATTTGTGCTTTGGAAAACCTTAAGGTTTCAGAGACACTTTCACTCCCTTTCCTGGTGCCTCTTCCTTCTTGAAGAAGGAAACAAGGCTGAGCCAGTCTGCTCCAAAGAAGAGCTCCCGGGGCTTCGTTATGGCTTCGTTATTGCTCAACCACTTTAGAGTGGAGGAAGAACTGCTGTCAGCCCTTCCTTTTCCAAAGCTAGCGTTAGCTCTTTGTCAATGGCCCAAAAACCGCTGGGAAGGACTTGCTTGTGGTTCTTCTCCAGCCCAAACCACACAGAGAGGGGAGGCCTCCAAAAGGCTAGGTTAATGGAAACCAGTTGTGCTCCCCCAGCCCTGTGCACAGAGGGTATAAATTCAAATGCCTAAAATCTCTGTACATCCTGAAGAACGTATCATTTTGGGAAGGCAACTGACCACAGCACAAAATGCAATGCTGGCAAAATGACATAAATAATGCACTGCAAAGACCTCACTTTTTGTAGATGTGAGGAGTACTAAGGAGAACAGGGACTTGGGAGAGCATCAATCATTCATTGACTCATTCATTTATTCAACAAATTTTTCAAGGGTCTGTGATGTGCTGGGCTTATATCAGGCCCTGGGCACACTGCCAAAAATAAAGCAAATACAGTCTCTGCTCTTGCCGCACTTATAATACAGTCACCCTTCAGTATCCACTGGCCCTTGGTTCCAGGACCTTGTAGTTACCCAAACCCACAAATGTCCAGGTCTCTTACATAAATGGCATAGTACTTGCATATAGCCTCTACACACAATTCTATGTACTTTGTCATCTCTAAATCACTCATAGTAACTAATATAATGCAAATGTTATGTAAATAGTTGCTATACTATATTGTTTAGAGAATAATGACGGGAAAAAAGGTCTGTTACATGTTCAGTACAGAAACAATTTTTATTCCAAATGTTTTTGATCTATGTATGGCTGGTTGAAAATGTGGATGTAGAACCCATGGGTATGGAAGACTGACTTACTAGTCAAGAGCATTTACTAAAGCCCAGTATTCTATGACATATTATCAGTATTCTTTGAATTTAAATGATTGCATGATGAAATAGTTGGGGACAGAAAAAACTAAATAAAGTAACCCAGGCTACTTTCTTGTGCAGATTTCCATTGAGAATCTCCAAGAGAGCATATAAAGAATGCAGCCTCCCCAAGCTTATTTAACTATGGAGTTGCATCTTGTGGCACCAGAGTCACATGGAACATAGTTGGGAGAACAGCTGTCCCAGCTACTGAACAAGTCTAGTGAGATCACTCACACACACCATGTTTGTGGTGCCCTGCAGTTGTATGACCAATGAATTTGATTTTGTCACTAAAGGGAAGCACAGGGTTCACATGCCTCAAGACCTACTGGGTCCCAATTCCAAAGTCAAGCCTGACCAAGAGAGGAAACAGTCACACCACACCATTGTTGAAAGGAGCCATAGCTTCTTGCCTTTCAGCTCTTTCCCACGGAACAGGGTAGGTGTCAGTATTTTACTCAAACAGTGAAAAAGGCAAGTCAAATCTCCACGTGATTATGAAAATAGTTTTGATCTAGTGCAGAGATCTAAAGACTATACTCACTGATGCACAACTAGCAAATCTTGGAATTAGAGTGTTGGGGTTTTTTTTCTAATGGTTCTGGTAGAATCATGGGGAAGACTATAGTCAGCCCATTTGGGCCATGCTCCTCTCCCTGAATCAATCACTGTGGCTAAGAGGATAAAGTACTCTGATCAGATCTAGATCCCATTAACACCTGTCTGAGAAGGATGAGACAGATCATTATATTCCAGTCGAAGTACTGGGTTCCTGTAGGTAGCAGTGATTTTTCTCACAGGAAGACGATTGAAGAAATACTGTACAGGCAAAAACAAATGAAATGTGGATCATTAGGGTAAGAAAAGTCAATAATAAGAGCTCGGGATGGCCCGGAGACCAGAACTAGGTAGGAAAGTGGAAGAAGAAGGTTCTCAGGCAGAAGCCTGCCCCCTGAGGGCACCAGCTTCTGGAACCAGTTTGGCAGCATTTTAAGTCAGCCCTGCAAACAGAGCCAGCCACTGGACCCCTGGTTGGGTCAGACTGTGTGTGTGTGTGTGTGTGTCTGTGTGTGTCTGTGTGTCTGTGTGTGCTCACAGGGGTAGACACTCTCTTCTGTGACTCCTTTCAAGGATGGTGAGGTATGAAGGTTTCCATGTTTCCTATCTGGGTCAGACTTGATTCAGGAATTGGAACCCAGTGTGTCTTAAGAGGTGGATGGAGGGGGATTCAGAAGTCAGAGCTGGGAATGAGAATGACTGTCTAGACCATCCATCAGTTGATAAAAATGAGTTATGACATACCAGGTACAGCAGCAGCACCAGTATTATTATTATTATTATTATTATTAGTAGTAGTAGTAGTAGTAGTAGTAATAGTAATAGTAGCAGTATTTTAGTACTGGGGATTGAACCCGTGGTCACTGTACCACTGAGCTATATCCCCAAGTCCTTTTTTAAAAATTTGAGACAAGGTCTCACTAAGTTACTGAGGGTCTTGCTAAGTTGCTATGGCCGGCCCAACCTGCAATCCTCCTGCCTCAGCCTCCTGAAACTTGGATTAGGAAGGGACATCACTACTCCAGGCTCAAGCACTCTAGTTTGAGAATGGCATCCCCTCAAATGCATTTCCACCTGTCTAAGCTTTCTCACTTTTACCATTAAAAACTCTGAATCTTCAACTCTCTTACATTCAAAATCACTGAGGCACTCAACTAATTTGACCTTCTGGGAGCTTTCTACTGTGGTGACCCAAACTCCTCTCTCTCAAAATACTCTCTTGGGTTTCCTTGATGTCATACTTTCACAGGTTTTCTCCTGATTTACTGACTGCTTCTTCTTAGATTCCTTTAAAATCCCTTAAGTGATGATAGTCTTTGGAGGTTCTGCCACAAAATCTCCTTTCTTCCCATTAGGCAGTCTGATCTGTCCCCATGATCTCTATTTGTACCACATTTCTTTCTTAGAACCACAGCAAACTGCTCCCACTACTGCATACACAAATGCATTCTTTGTGTGCTGTTTCCTCTATACTTTTCTCATGAGCCTGGGATACTCAGAGCAATTGGTACATTATTGGCACCAATACCATCATAAACCCAAACATACACAGGGGGACTGAAACCAAGTCATTGTGACCACCCAGATGTCCAGATGGTGGTGTGGGTGTGGGGGATGAGTAGGGGAATGCATATGAGCCTATTTTTCTATCCATCTCTCAGATTGTCATTAAAATAAAAAAAAAATCTGTGAAGACTTTTGGAGAGAGTTGGATGCAGTTTTTTAGAAAATGTGGCTGTCTCCATACAATTTAATTGAGTAAAAGAGTCCCTCTACATGTGCTCTACACACATAGAGCAAGCATTGTCAGAGTTACACAGTGAAAACGGGTAGGGAGAAGAGATTGATATATATCAGTGAGAATCAATTTAAGAGCCCCACACAGTCCAGGCCCAGATCACTGTTGCATCTTAAAGAATCTAAACTGAAAGTACTGTATTCACACGTTTTAATGCATACAATGATGTTTTTTTTCACATTTTAACGTTGATGAAACCAGGATGCATCGAATAAAGGAGTCATATGATAAGGTTTGATTGACAGTGTTATTTTTCCCCTTAATTGTCCAAATTATAAAGATGAGATTTACAATTGATGCTCCTTGATTAGATGGAAAATATTATTTGGATCCCTCAAAGAACATGAAGTGAGATCAGAATTGTGATCCAGAGCAATGCCCTATTTCTGTTTCTTTAAAACCTGAAGGGTGCCCCCAAAGTGTCTCTCGGTATCCCTGCCCCTTCACTCTCCACCAACACTCATGAAATCCTCCCTGCAATCTTATCCAGAGGTAGGAGATCTTTCTTCCTCTCCCTCCTATTGTCACTCCCTCTCTTCCCATGTATCTCTGGGAATCTGTTTCTGCCATCTTTAATGGACATCTCCCAGCCCAGCTCCTCTGGCTCTTCTCCCACCCTGATGGTGGCCTGCTCTACTTAACAGGAAAGAAAGAGAAGGAGACACTTTGGCAGGTAGAATGTTCTTTAGCAAGGAAGGTGGGAGGGAAAGAGGCACTGAATACTCCCGCAGGAATAGCAGTTATGCCTTGAGCGAGGATAACAGGAAGCTGGAGGTGGAGGCACCCTCTGCAGCAAGGCCCAGATGGACAGGGAGTGTTATCTATGAGGGACATCCCGAGAAGGCTCACAAGATAAAATCTCCAACTGTGATGGCTGCTCTCCATGCATGCGGCACACTCACACACATGCCCGTGGGCACAAACACACGTGAACGTGTATGTGCTTAAACAATAGGCCACAGCCTTTCTCTGCTCCCTCATATCACACCAGAAGGGAGGAAGGCAGGGCCAGGATGATTGCCTCTTTTCCAGGGATGAAGATGCCCAGGAAACGGAGAGGGGGAGGTGGCAGCATTGGGTTTCTCAGCAAATCAGAGGAAGAGGCAGGATGGGGGAAACCTGACTCCTATGCTCTGGCCAGGCTGGCCCAAATGGGAAAAATGGCTGCCCAGAGCTTGGAGGAGGGGGGTGGTTTTGTCCCAGAGCAGAAGGGCCTTGTTAGCTTGGCTGGCTTGGGGCCAGGGCACCAGAGGCGCTGAGCCTCACTCTATCCCTACTCCCCCAAATAAATCTAGTCACAAAAGGCAGACAACATATGAAAAAAGTGGCCTCCCCTGCAGGAAAAAGCCTTGTAACTCTAGGGACACGTGGAGCCAGAAGGAGGGAAAGAAGGCAGGAATGTGGCCTCTGGGGAGATCATGCTTCCCCAGGACATGAGAAGATAAGGGAAAAGCTGAGAGGATAAGTCTATAGAGGAGGTAAGAGAGGGAGCCCCAATCTGTCACCTAGCTGCACCCTGGAGTTTGGGTCCTCAACTTCCAAGGTGTCCAGGGGCCAGCTGGGATCTCAGGGGTCTTGTGACTGGAGAAGGACCTTTAGGAGAACTTTGGAGGCCCCTGATGATGGGAGTGGGCTATAGACTGGCTGACCATCTCCCACCACTCTAAGGTGAACGTAGTTCCTGTGCCAGCATCAGGAAAGAATCCAGTACAAGGCACACTGAGTGTGCCCTGCCCTTCTGCTAGATGCTGGGTAGTGTGAGTATAAAGAAGGGGTGTGGCTATGCTCAGCAGCTCAGAAGGGAATCCTGGGTTGACGCAGGACTTCTGATCTCTGAGCTGCAGAAGTCCTGTCTGATCTGCAAATCCTAACCCAGAGCAGCCCCGCCAACCCTGGCTGCACCATAGAAACCATCCAAGGCAGCTCAGAGATCAGAACCTCTGGGAAAAATGGGGAAAGGCTTTCTTTGGGAGTATATGTAGAGCTAAGGTAGAGGGGGAAAAGGCCCTGAGTCTTAGAGTCCTATTTCCCTTTTGGCTTTCAAATCTGGGCCCTTCTGAGCTTTGGAGGCTCCTTTTTGGCCTCTGCTCTCTGCTGATCTCTGGCTGCAGGCTGTGTGATGCTGGGAACAGGTCGGATTTAATTATTAATCACCTGGCCAGACCAATCAATCTCGACCAAGGTCTCTCTCTTCCAGGGCTCATCCACTTAGTGGTCCAATCCCCTCTTCCCTCCCCAGTGCCTTCTAGATTCTAGAAGAGGATGCCAGGAGTCTTCCTGCAGCCCCTGGGTCTGTGTGGGCATCAGGAAGGCAGGTGTGGTTTCCAAGGTGCAGGGTGAACCAAGGCCATCCACCTAGTGTTGACACAACTGTCATAAACCTACTTTGTTCCCAGCTCTGCCTGGGAAGGTCCTGGAGAACTGGGTGGGCCTGGCTAGGTGGGGATGCCGAGTGAGGACAGACTGGCTTGGGGAAGGGATGCCTCTGGGGGTACAGAGAGATGAGGCCTACAGGGGAAGGCCAGCTCTGTGGCTGCAGAAGAATCTAACTATTAAAAGGCTGAGTTTGAAGCCAAATGTCTGAGCCAACTCCCAACACTAGGTTGGGGGACCTGGGGAGGGAGAGATAGGCAAGGGCAAGACAGGAGGTAGTGGGGTGGCCCTGCTCCCTGGACTGCTCCAGCTCCTGCAACCCACCCCCTGAGTCAGTCCTCATGGTACCTGGTGACTGGGAGGAGACCTGGGACTCAGGCTCCTGTAACTCCAGCCAGTCCCAAGGATGGGTGAGGGGACTGTTCAGTTCTTCAGCTAACATTCACTGCTCCTGGCCCTGTGGTGAGCACAGTAGAGCAGGACATGCTCCCTGCCCTTGTGGACTCAGTGACTGCTGAATGAGGCAAACCTGTAAACAGACCATAAGGCAACATGATAAGAGCTATAAAATAGGAGCCTCTGTGCGCATGTCCCCATGGAAGGGGTACAGAGGGCCCCAGGACAACTGGAGGAGGCCATAGAAGGTCAAGGAAGGCTTCATAAAGAAGGTAGCATTATAGAACACCAAGTCATAGTTTCCAAGTAGTGAGAAAGGGGAAGGACATTCCAAGCAGTGGGAAACCCACATGCAAAACCAAGGAACTGAGAAAGGGCCTGTTTGGGGACCAGGAAACATGAGCAGGGCTGAGCCACAGACAGAGGCTGGCAGGGAGGGGAGTGGAGATGGGGGTGCTGACAGCCAACTAAGGCATATGAGGTACACATGGGCCGAGATGGAGAGAGAAGCCCCCGACTAAGCCTGCTCCACAGAGCCATTTGAGTGCTCCTGATGGCAGACTCCAGTTGGGGGTGGGAGGATGGTCATAAGGACCATGCTCCCCACACACTGCGGCCCATATTACTGGGGTTATAGAGAGCTCAGGGTAGTGACCATCCCAGCCCTACTTGTGATGGATAGTGAGTCTCCTCTGCTGTGTTTCTTCAGCTCCAACAACCTCAGGCAAGCAAAGAGCACTTATCGAATGTGCAGATGGGAAGACTGAGGTGGCTGGAGGTAGATATTGCCCCTGAGTCAGAGAGAGTTCATGGTAGATTTGTACTAGGAACTCCAGGGTCCTGATTGCCTGCAGTGACCTATGCCTAAGCCAGAAAGCTCTCTCCTTCCTAGGCTTGCAGACAGAAAGGATGAGAGGCCTCATGGGAAAACAGGGGTGCCCTCTGCATATCTCCTCCCCCTGCCATACCTTATGAGCCAGGTGTGAGAGGCAGTTCCCAGGCTGGCCTGAGGGAGGCAGAACTTCTCAGACAGGCTAGGTTCCCTCTTGGCTGCTGTCATCCTTCGCAGCGGGGGTGTGGTGGGGCGGGGACCCAAGAGTAAATGCTAGAGAATATTTTTCCCCAGGACATAGATAGGCAGGGTCCCTTCCCCTTGCACCCTCTCCCCTAACTGAGCCCTCTGGTCTGGCAGGATAGGGCAGTCAGTGGTGGGGATACAGTAGCCTCGCCCTCGTTCTAAGGACATTGGTTCCCAGAAGTTTAGTCAATCAACAGGAGAGATTTGAAAAGGGGGTTGAGAACAAAACAAGCAAGCACACAAACTTGGTATAGACTCTCAGATGGGCTTTGGACACTGAGAGGTGTTACCCTGATATCAGCCACCTCCTCCCACAGACAAGGAACCATCCCAATTCCCTCCCCGCCAGGCATCTCCACTGTGCTTTTCTCCAAAGTTGGACTGTCAGCTGCCTAAGGATTCTTTCAAATCATTAGTGCCTCAGTGCCTCTGCCCATATCGTATACCATCCCACAAAATTCTTCTAGAACACAGAGTCAGGAAGAACAATCTCCTATAAACTGGAATGCTACTTCATTCTAACAAGAGAGCCATGAGAGAGGGCATGCTTCCTCTTTTTGCCTTGGCTCCAGGAAGCTCACATCGGGTACCTACTTGTCACTATTCTATCAGCCCATGGAGATTACATACTTGCCACCTCCAAACTTCTTCCAGTCTTATCTAAAAGTTTTCTGTTAGCTTAATCTGATTTATCATCTCATTTCCTTGTAAGGAAGAGATGGCAGGTAAAAAAAAAACAATCAAGTTTCACACAGGAAGGTCAAAAGTGAAAACTACTAGCTGGCATTCTGGGGTTTTTGGGAAATCCCCTTTTGATCACACCCCTCTACCCCCAAATCCTCAGAGAGCAGACATCAGAGTGCTTTCCTTTTTTCCCCTACCTGAAGCAGGAGGAAGTTGAGCAGTCCCTGGGGTCCCTCCTTCCTCTTTTCCCCAGGTACCCTGCTCCCCAGGCATAATCTCCAGAGTAAAGAGTAAGAGGGAACAGTGTTTCTTTGTTCCCCTTTGGTATTTTTTCCTATTTCTCTTGTGATTGAAGGCCTTTCTCCATCTACTTTCTTGGGAGAGAAGGTATTGGGGAGATCAGTTTCTAGAATTTAATAAGTATGATGTCTGTCACAGGTTCTTTGAAGTATAGCTAAATTAGGATGCTCTTGGTGTACCCAGAGATTAGTGGCTTTTGGGAGATGCAGGAGCAAAGGAAAGCCCCTGGCCTAGACAGGCAGGTGAGAATAGTGGTGGAGGGCATGGTTTGAGTTGTTGAGTACACCTGGGTTTTTCGTTTTTCTTTGATGTACTGGGAGTTAAAGCCAAGGGTGTTCTACCACTGAGCTATATCCCCAGCCCCCCACCTTGTTTTAATATGCTTTATTTTGGGATAGGGTCTCACTAAGTTGCTGAGGACAGCCTTGAATTTGTGATCCTCCTGCCTCAGCATCCTGAGCTGTTAAGATTATAGGCATGCATTACTACTCTGGGCATAGACCTGGGTTTGAATCCAACTCTGCTTCTGATGGCCTGTCTGACCCTTTGCAAACCACTCCGTCTCTCTCTAAGCCTCAATTTCCCCTGCTATGAAATGGGAAGAATAGCAGCACCTGCCTCTTGGCATTGCCAAGAGCTCAAGGGAGACTGTCCCTGCAGAGTACACACTGGGTATGGTACGTGGACGGGCCCAATCAGCAGGGCTGATGCTGGTCCTCACAGTAGCTCATAAAGGGCAGGAAAGAAAAATGCAAGTGAAACTTAAGGTCCCGTGATGCAGTGACATGGCTCTAGCCATGCTACTGTTTCCTGTCACTGCAGTCTCCCCAGAGGATTGTAGGCTCTGAGCAGTTCTCTGTCTGCAGAGGCAGAGATCCCATCAGATCTCCAGGAGTCTTCCTAAGGACCTCCGAGCTTTCAGTCATTAACACAGACAAAGAGTGTACTGAAGACTGGCTTTTCCTAAGTGCAATAACTAAAAACATCCTGCCACGTGCCCCAAACCCAGTCTCATGATCATCCCCTCCTTCTCTGCCAGCTCCCACCATCTCCATCTGCCAAAGGCTGGCTGATCTCCTTTTTCTACCCCTACACCCACTGTACCAAGCCTTTTTTATACTAGAATTCCCTCAACCTTGAATGGTCTCCATTCATATGGTCTCCTACACCCCTCAACCAGTAAAATAAATGCCCCTTTTATTCTAGGAGCTTCTGGGGAATTCCCTGCTTGACATCTAGGGTAGCATTGTTCACAGTGTGATCAGAGAACTCTACCTGCACTGAATCACCCCAAAGCCCTGCTAAAATGCACACATCTGGGCCCTTCCCATGACCAGAATCTTCACAGAAGAGGGCCAAGAATCTGTATTTCTAGCATGTTTTCCAGGTGATTCTAAAGCATGAGCCCAGATTCCTACCACTACCTAGGAGGAGAGTCTATATTTGCTATTATTATTTGAAAGGTAACTGGTCTCGAGCCAGATAGGGCCAAGGTTTGTGTTCAAGTGGCCTGACCTAGTGGGGCACCGTAAGCAGCAACTCCAGTGTCTAGGCCATGACAGAGGCAGGGGCAGTCTGGAGCTGACTTCCGGGGGGAGGTGTGGAAACATGGAGGTGGGGGGGGTTGTGTCAGGGCTTCACCCCAGGGGACTGGCTCAGAACCATGCTGTAGGGCCCACAGGATCAAAGAGCAGATAGGAACACCCAGGGATGGGGAACGACTTCAGGGCCTCCACACTGCTCAACTCCAGTGGCCATTATTGCTAGAGTCCAGTGTGGCTGGTGCTCTCCAGAATTGTGCCACCTAGAAAAACAAACAGGCTGCAATGAGGCACTGGGGGCGTCCTGGAGCCCAGACTTAGGGCAGCAGAGTGAGCTCTAGGCCCATTCCCTGCTTCTGCCAGCTAAGGGACAGACAGCAGCTGCAGGGAAGAATGCTTCTTTGGCTGAGAACTGGAGGGATGAGCTCTGCCAGAGGATGGTGGCCATGGGGTGGAGATGAGGCAGGGGTGGGGGTGGAGCAACAGGTTCAACAGGAACTTTCTTCAGGTCAGCAATCTGCTCTCAACAATTACAGTAAGCCCCACTCTACCCTCTGGGTCCATCTGCCCAGCCCCTTCCTATGAACTCAGGGACACTCAGGGAAAGGCCTAGAGAAGGATCTAGGTCATTTGAAGGACTGGTCAACAGAGTCTATCAGATTGGCCTTATTTTGCTGAAAGAAATGGTTGAGCTGGGCACGGTGGTGCATGCCTGTAATCCTAGTGGCTTGAGAGGCAAAGGCAGGAGGATCATGAGTTTAAAGCCAGCCTCAGCAAAAGCGAGGTGCTAAGCAACTCAGTGAGCCCCTGTCTCTAAAATACAAAATAGGGCTAGGGATGTGGCTCAGTGGTTGAGTGTCCCTGAGTTCAATCCCTGGTAGAGAGAGAGAGAGAGAGAGAGAAATGAAATGGTTGAGAAAGAACTTAAGAACTCCTGAAATGTGGAGGGTTGATGTACAGAGCACAGGTTGCAAAGGCAGATGAGATTTGGTGCTTTACAGAGTATCAAATGCTCTCACACTAACTATCTAACCTTGGAGGGGAGTAATGTCATTACCTTTTATGCACTTAAGGAAGCAGGCCTTAGAAAGTCACAGGGCTAACAGTGGCAGGATGTGGCCTCTGTTGGCCCTACTATGTCCACTACAGTACTGGCCATCAGATCTTCATTTTCATGGTGCATGGAACTACCAGAGATGGCCTGATTATTGTGCAGGACAGCTGGGTTCAGTCACCGGAAGGCTGGGGTGCACTGGGGAGCAAAGCTAGGGGTTTGTAAGAGGCCAAGAGATTGTTTGCCTGAGCTCTAAAAGGGACAGCAGCCTCCCGCTTCTTCAGGCTCATTCTCCAGAGCCTCGCCCCTAAGAATCTCTTATTCACTCTGGTTTCCTAACCAGAAGTCTAAATGGAAGCTGTTTTGTTCTTTTTGTTCAAGACTTTAAATATTCATGAATCAGAGAGGGACCAGATCCCAATCTTTGAGCTGAGTAAGCTACCCACAGCGAAATGCTGAAGGACCCCTGCATGACATATGGCCACTCACTTATAAGCTTTCAAATTCTCTTTATTAAAAATCTTTTCCCACTTTTGTAAAAACAAACACATTGCGGTCAGTTACACAAATCAGGAAAAATGGTGACAATTTATAAGACACTCAACAAATTTCAATACTTTACAAGTTCAAACTTAAATTAACTAGTGTTTTTCTTTTTTCTCATCAACTCACAAAACAAACTCTGGTCCAGTTCAAGTATAATCTAACAGATCACTACCTCGGACTGTCCAAGAATGGGAAACTCTGATATTAACAGCTGCTGCTCACACCAACATCAAGTTCACCAAATCCTTTGGGAGTATTGTCTGAATGTATTTTATTCCAGGTGTTAACAGTGAAAAGATAATGACCCAGGTCTTCGGATGTATTAACCCAGGGCACAAATGAATCTGTTGCTCAAGGTAGCAACCTCTTTTGAGCCATCCTTTTGGGGAGACACTTTGAAATGGTTGACAAAAACACTGAAGAAACGCTTTACAAAAGAAATCATTATTTTCCTGGCTGCCTTTCATATACTGCATTGTATGTGACATACATAGGAATAAAAAGTGCAAATTATAGGGTCTGTGACAGGCCATCCCAATGGAACTGTATAAAAATAAATAGAAATAAATACGTGTGTGTGTGTGTGTGTGTGTGTATGTGTGTATATATATATATACACACACATACAAGTACAGGATCTCAGATGATTTTAAACTGAAGGTTCTAATTGAATGCAGAGACAGACTCTCCTCTCTCTCTCTCTCTCTCTCTCTCTCTCTCGGGGGTTGTCCCCAACTTTCCAATATGAAGGTCAGTCTACCACAAAAGGAGCCATTGCATTGTATGGGGACCTACCATAGGGATTTCCACAAGGACACTGCAGGGGTGGAGGGCCAGGGGATTTAATGAGGTCTGCTCCTGCTTTCTGGGGATAAAACATCCAGTTTCTCTAATAACAATGCTCAGCTCTAGCCTGTGATAGAGGAGGTAGGCTCTTCCCAGGAAGATTCAGTGAAGGGGCCAAACTGCTGCTCCCAGAATCCTCTTCAGTGGAAATAAAGACACACAGGATCAACAGTTTTCTGAGAAATGGCTGGTGTTCAGAATGCTGGATTAAAACCTGTGGGGTGAGCCAGGGGTACAGTCTGGGCTGAGCCATAGCCTTCGGGGTCTTTTCTATTTGTGATGCCAACCTTCCTGAGGCCTCCTAGGCCTGCTGCTGGGCTCTGGTTTCTTGCTTCTTCCAACCTCTCCTCACCACTCCTGTCCAAACTGGTCTCTTTTCCTCTGGTAAGTGCCTTCACTCTTCTCTCTTCACTCAGGGACTGCGTGCCTCAAGGAGTATGCGTGATCGGCTTCCATTTTTACATTTGTTTCTTCTGTACCTCGGTTTCCTCATTGATCACATGTCAGCGTTGAACTAGATCATTCCACCTTTCTTGCATTAGTGCAGAAGACAGAAGGTGCAGAATAAGGGGGAAAATAAACCCCACATAATCCCTGCGCAGTCTACCTGCCCACATGGAGGAACAGAAACAACAGGAAGCTCCCAGGGGACAGACATCCATCTTTCTTGTCCCCATCCAGTGCACTAAGCCGTGGAGGCGCTTTCAGGGGAGTAACTCATCTCCTGGAAAGGGCACTGGCTCTCTTCTTCCTGAGCTCCACTCGTGGCATTAGCAGAGCCTCATTTATTCCAGCAATGTCAGGCTGAGACCCTGCATCCTATCTGGGGCCCGAAGGCACTGACCCCATTGGAAATAAGGGCTCTTCTGTTCTTCGTAACGTTTTGACCTCAGAGTCTGTACATCTGGTCAGCCTGGAGCAGCACTGCATCTTCTGCCCAGCTGGAAAGGACCCACCTACAAATACCTGGCAAACCTCAAGCCACTCTTCAGTCCTGTGGCCTTCTCTTAGCTCCCCGCCACAGAGGGATCATTTTGAAACCTCCCCACTTGTGAGGTCCCTGGACCCCCTGAGGGCAGGCACCCAGGGTGAGTCAAGGACAGATGCCGGTTCCTGGTTTTGGCATCTCTCCTGCCAATGCCACATGGCAGAGGCCAGCCGTTCAACCAGAGCCCACATCAGTTTGCTGTTCCAACTGAAGGGAAAAGACACTCCTGTCCTCATTTTTAGTGAAAAATGAATCTATACCAGAATCACTGTCCAGAATAGAACAAATCCTGACAATCTCTGAAATTGAGAGGTAGGATATAACTTCAGAATTTATCAGAGCTTCAACCATGCAGGGCTCTTTTCTTCATAAAATCAAGCTGATTTTACTTTAAGTCATTTCAATCTGGTGGATTTCTAGAAAAACTGCGAGGAGAAAGAGCTATTTATAATAGGGACTTTTCAAAAAAGTGGGGTTCAGCCGAAAGGAGCGGTTAATGAAGCCACTCTCTGCTACTGTCAACTGATTCTCTCTAGTGGCTCCTCTCAGGACTGGGCTCCCCAACACAGGACACCCAAGGGACATAGAGATGCCAGGCTGAGACTCTTGCTGCAGATTCCCAGAAAGAACTCTCCTGACCCAGGGTTTCCATTAAACCTCTTCCTTGCATGACTCAGTCTGGCCTGACCTGTTATATCCCATCAAGAATTTAAACACTCTGAAAATCCCTGAGAAGTTGGATTTTATGAAAAGGAAATGATTCTTGGCACAGGAGGAAGAAGATGGGGGAGGGAGCAAGAGGAAGAGAGAAAAGCAAATTGAACGATTGTGAGAGAGAAACTGGGGTCCAGAGGGAGAGAGTTGAGGGTGCCTTGGCTCATGGAGACACTTTAGGGGTTTTTAATGAGTCTCAGGCAGCGTGCACTGCCTGGTTTTTCTTCCTCTCTGCTTTAGTCCTGTCGGGGAGGCCCAGCCTCTGCAGGCCTCCTCTTCTACCTTCCAGCAGCAGCAGCAGCAGCAGCAACATCAGAGCCTCTTCCTTTCAAAGTGCGGCACGATTCCGCCGTCCTCAGGCCTGGGGCTGCCTGCCCCCTCTGTCTCCTTCAGGCCCTCCTCTGCCAACTGCGACAAGTATTTCTGTGATGAGGAAAGAGGGACAAAAGAGGCAGGGAGATGTCAGTGGTGACCTGAGGAGGGAGGAGAGGAAGGGGTGTGCCTGGGCCCAGTGAGTGGACCACCCTCTCCTGTTGCCAGTTACTTGTGGGGCTATAGGACCCCATTATGTTAGTTTACAAATAATGTGAATCTCTCATGGAAAAAGTACAAAGTGTAGATGCAAACCACTGCCACCCTGATCTGGCACCAAGCTCATTCTAACTGCTTGGCTTACACACACTCCTGGAGGTCCATGATGGATTGAAATGGGCCCATCTGCTCTGCGGCTGGGGGTTGCCTCCATGGCTCACAAAGTGCTCACAGCTAATGCTCTGGCCAAGCACCAAGAACCGGCTGGGGTTGCTGGTTCTGGAGTCCATGCAGAGACACAGGAATAGGAGAGGCCTGGGACCCCAGCTGGGTCCTCTGACTGTGTCAGGGCACAGCAAGGACTGTGGGAAGAGCTCTGGACTAGAGGTCAGAAAAGGTTGGTCCAGCACAGAGGTTAAATGTTAAAGGCTCTGCCATCTGGTGACCTACGTTCAAATCCTGGCTCTCAGCAGGCAAGTGACTGAATATCCCCGACAGGTGTGAAGTGAAGGTAACAGTGGGGACCTGGCACAGGACTGCTGTGAAGTCCATGAGAGGCAACACAAAGCATTTGGCATGGTGCCAGGCACAGAGTGAGCGCTCGGGAATATCAATCTTTCTCATTAGGGGTGCTAATGATTTGGAGAAGTCCCTCATCTTCTCTCAGCCTCAGGTTCCTAATCTGTTAAGTAGAAGCAATAGTTTTTCCTCACCCCTCCCCCGGGATGAGACTATGGCTTTTGGAGGTGGGTGCAGCCTGACAGGGACAGAGGCTACTGCAGGTGTCTGTGGGCCTGGTTGCTGCTGGGGAGCCTGGTCTCTCCTCTGCTTCAGCCAGGAAGGGGAGGTGGCCAATGGAGTGCAACAAGTATGGGCCTGCTCCTCTCCGGGTCCTGGAGCCACGCCCATGTCCACTTTCTGTCTAGTGCAGCCTCCACCTGCCGTTCCACACCACTTTGGGTGGATTCTCTCAGTGCCAGGAGTGGGGCGTAGCAGGGGTGCCTTGGAGGGCATGGAGGCTCCTTCCCCCTGCTCTCTGCTCCAAGCGTGATCCGGCCCTACCTCAAGGCCTCCTGTTGGGTGTTAACTTTACAAGTTGCCTGACTTAGGTGTCAGCCAGCACCTGCTGCTTGGGTCTGAATTCTTCACTATTCACATGTGTAATTTGGAGTTGGACAGATGGAGCTGTACGGACACAGACATTCTAAAAAGGCCACCGACAGAAACCCTATCCAGGAGGACTCCGGTGGAGGCTTCCAGCTCCTGACAGATGCTCCAAGGAAACCTGAACTGTGGTTGGTCTGCATGAGGGGCTTAGCCAATGTCTGCACCGGGTGGCTGGGGACCACAGAAGTGGTTCTGGCTAGCTAAGGGAGAGGAGTCTGCCTGGGGTTTGGCACAGAGGCCCAGAACACAGCATGGTCTACTGGCCTGCAAACAAAACAAAACAAACAAACAACAAAAACAAAACAAAAACAAAACAAAAATAGGCCCTGGCAAATCTGAACTCTCTGAACGACAATGACCTCGAACTGCTTGGTGTCTGGGAATGCAGGATAAAATAAAAGATTCTCCCATCAAGGTATCAGAACTTGCTGGAAAGATTGTTTAAAATGCAAATTCTTGAGCCCAGCCTAGAGGCAATGAGAAGGCAGGTGGCAGGGAGGTCCAAGGAGATGCACTTTTTAAAGATGCCAGCTGGGACACAGACTAAGGTTTGGGAAAACCAAGATCAAATGATCTCCAGGACCCTTCCAGCCCTGCCATTTCATAGTTCTCATTGTGTTGGGAAGAGGGCAATGATATCTTCAGACTGGATGACTGTCCTCAGTTGGCTCTGTGGATCCCAGTGTGAACCCCCTTCTCTGGCCGACTCAGGCTTTATCCCCCTACTTCCCAGGAGAGGTGGGACCTGTGGCTGCCTTGGTCAGAGCAGCTGCTCTGCTCTCCAGAGGGAAATCAAGAGGCTTAAGCGGCCTGAGTTTGGGCACAGCCAACGATAGTGATTTACAAATGCTGACTCAGGCCGTGAAGTTACATGTCTCTATTTGCAAGCCCAGTTAATACAGTAAAAAGAGGAAAGTGACTAAGAATCAGGCAATCTAGGCCCAGTTACTTACTATCTGCCTGGCCTTTGACAAATCATAGGCTTCTCTATGAGCCTGTATCCTTGTTATAAAATGAGAGTCAACCCACATCTGAGGTTTTTTTTTTTAATCTTTTTATTTTTTGGTACTAGGGATTGAACCCAAGGGCACTTTACCTGAACTACATCCCTAGTTCTTTTTTTTTCTTAATTTTGAAACAGGGTCTTGCTAAGTTGCTGAGGGTCTAAGTAGCTGAGACTGGTCTCTAACTTTCGATCTTCCTGCCTCAGGCTCCTGATTTTCTGGGATTACAGGCATGAATCACCATGCCCAGCTGAGTTTCTTAACACAGGATGCATATTCCAATTGTCTGGGGAAATTTCTCAAATTATATATTCCTGTCCACTCCCTGCCCTCAACTCTACTCAATATCTGACCTAGTACATGTACTTTCAAAAATATTGTCCAGGAAATTCCTGTTCACATCCCTGGTGAAGTACAACCAGATAAGCCACTCTAACAATTTAACTGAAATAGTAATGCTTGGTTTGGAATTAGGGTGCAGATGCTATGGGGCTTGGAATTAGGGCACAGATACTATGGGGACTTTTTGACCTGAGCTTGTAGAGTAAACCACGACTTGCTGCTTATAGTAAAAATGGAAAGTTCCTTGAGATGTTCATACCTGTCTGTTCAGTTGCTAAAACCTAGCCTGCACCAGAAGTTAATCATGAAATCCCCATTCAAACATAATCTATATTAGGTAGGTCTACATTATAGAACACACTACCATAGTTCATTGATTTTTTAAAATACGTTAACATCTCTGAAATCACAATGCCTTTTACAGTTGATGGAGTCTTACTGTTGAATTCGCAGTATAGCTTTTTCTAGTTGATATCAAAAAGTGGTGTCTTGGGGCTGAGGATGTAGCTCAAGGGCAAAGTGTGTGCTTGGTTTGCTCGAGGCCCTGTGTTCAACCCCTAGTACCACACACATAAACAAAAACAGTGTCTCACAAATGATGGCAGATTCAATTGGATGAAATATGGTATATAGTATATTTTCATATGTAATCTTTTCATATACTATATCCATATTTATTTTAATTTATTGTTTGTCTCCTACACTAAAATGGAAGCCCCTTGAGGACAGGGATTTTTCTGTTTCTGTGGCTGTATCTCCAGTGTCAGGTTCATAATCTGCCTGTAATAATTACTGGCTATCTGGATGAACATTAACTGGAACACAATCATGTTTTTCATTCTAGCAAAGAGGGCTACCTGCACAGTGGAAGAGAAACAGAAACATACCACCATAGTTCATTGATTTTTAAGACACCTTATGGTCAGTCCAGGTGTAGCTAGAACCACCAGGTCTGGTGGAAAGAGGTCAGCCCCAGCCTTGGGCCAGGAGACTCAAGCTATTCTGTCTAGCTGGGGAGGCAGCTATTTAAAAAGCAAGCCCAAACTAAAGATGTAAGTACTAAAGGTGAGACGGATGCTCTGGGAGCCACCGGGTGGCATGGCCTGGTGTAGTCAGGGGTTATCCACATGGGAGGAGGACATAGAAACTCACAGAAGCAGACCTGAAGGGCCTGCCTGGGGAATGAAAGTCTCTGTGCCTTGGGTATGCCTCGTGGGTGGCAGCAGCAGTCAGAGGCAAGCAAGGCCAGAGACTCTGGATGCCTGGCCTGAGCACAGAGAAGGGGGAATCCCAGAGAGTGCTGAGCAAGGAAGGCCGGTGGTTACCTGTAAGTTCCTGTAGTGGACAGCGCTGCGACAGTGGCTCACCTTCGCCGCCTCTTCGCTTGTGTAGAACAGCCCACACAGCTTGCAATAAAATCCAGTCCTGGGAACCACAAACTCCACACCTGAGGGAGGATGGGGAGGAACAGGCAGGTGTTAGGAAAGTGGTGGGAGGCCCCGGGTCCAGTCAGCCACCCGAGAGATCCAGAGCACGGAGCTCCACCTCACTTGATGTTGACCTTGGCTGGTTCCCTGGCTTCTCCAAGCCTTACCTCAGTCGCCTCATTTGCAAAACAGTCACAAAGAGGCAGCCCCTGCTTCCTTCATGGGGTGGGGGTGGGGGATGCTGTGGAGGTAGGGGCTGTGCTCCACATGAGGTGGCGAGTGCTTAGCAATCACATGCTCTGCGTCTTGCCTCTGGGAAGCCAGGCAGACTCTCCTACACCAACTTGCTTTCAGGGAAAGATGGAGGAAGGACGTTTCTGATATTTCATTGCTTTGGGATTTCATTTCTCCACACTATACCCTTCTCTGAAGCTATTGTGACCAGGATTCTGAAAAAAAATTCTCTCAATTTTGTTTATTTCAGACACATGTTCATTAAAGAAAAATGCTTAAATAACTAAAAGTGAAGGGAAAAAAAGATCAACCCAGTTTCCTTTCATGTGATTTATCTCCATGTAGAGCTTCTTTCTTTCTTTCTTTCTCTCTCTCTCTCTCTGCACTTTTAATCATACCCTACATGCAATCCTGCATCCTCCCTTTTTCGCCGACAAGTGTATCTTACACATTTTACCACCTTCCTCCCATCTTTACATCTGATCCATCAGTCAACGGCATTTCCTTTGTGATTTTTAAAAATATAAGTCCTGGAATTCTGGGAGGCTTTTTGATACAAAAGACACCCCCCCACACACACACACACACCCCAACCACAGTGAAGTGACAGTGTCACAGTCAAAGGATTCATTTTTGAAGCAATGGTGGCTAGTCCAGCTTCTGTGAGGGTGTTTGGGAGGTCATGGTTTCCCTCTTGAAGACTTGGTCAGGGGAATGGAGCGAGCCCAGGTCTGAGAGGGTCTAGGCCAGATAGAGTCTATGCAAATTGGGACAAGTTAGCTGAACCCAGGGCCCGGTTTCCTCTCCTGAAAATCAGGGTCAGAAGAACACACACCCTGTGTCCTGTGCTGCAAAGCTCCATCAAGACAGCAGGTGTAAGGATTGTGACAAGCAGGACCCCAGGGGCTAAGGCTCAGGCTCTCGGGTCCCACCTGCAGGTTGGGGGACATGCTCTATGTGTGAGCAGATACCATGGCTCCTCTGCTAAGGTAGGCAGAGCCAAGAGATCAGGCACGCTGGGCAGAAGGGAGAGAGGAACACAGCTTCTCCTTACAGGGAGAGAAAGGACAAGCTCCCACTGATGAGGGCTCTGAGTCTACTCCTGACCACAACCCCAGCCGCCCCCCCTCACTTTCCTCCTCTGAGCTAAGTGCCTAGGAGACCCTGTCATAGAGAAGCAGCCTGGACTTGTAATTAGAACTTTTCCCATCTCAGTATAGCCACTTATTAGTGCTAAGGGACAGCCCTGACAGAGAAGAGGAGAGAGGGAGAGAACCCAGGAGGCCCCTGGCTGCCCGCGGCCTGCCTTGACCATGACTGCACTGTGGTTTGGGCCCTGAGGCCTCCTCAGCCTGGGTTTTCTCTCACTGCCACATGGCTGGCCGGCAGAGCCCCCCCCCCCCAGTCGGCAGCAGTAGTGAGCAGGTGTCCCTTAGGTCCAGCTGCCCAGAGGGGGCTGAGTGTCCTTCCCCTTCTCCTTCCCCCAACCCTGACTGCAGAAGGACTTGTGGCCTTTCCTGGGCCAGCTGTCCCCTCCACCTCACAAATAAGCTCCTGCTGTTGCTGAGGAAGAGCTTTAGGCAAGGCCCGCCTCCTTCCCCCAGGGCCACCTACAACAGGGCTGGCTGCTCCTGGGGCCCACACAATCCACGGGCAGAGGGCTTTGATCAGTCCCATCCTCTGTCCCACACCAGACCCTGCAGGCCAACAGGGTGGCCTGGAACAGAGCCCTGGAGTTTCCACTGCAGGCCCTGGCCAAGCCTCTCAGTCCCTGTCTTGAGACCCCCAGAAGGGGTGCAGCTGCCTCAGGAGTTCCCACAGAGCCTGAAGCAAGAACTGAGCTGGCAGCTGCTGTGCCTTGCAATCTGAGCTGCCCAGCTATCATCTATGGGGTTCTGGGTGAGATTTCACTTCAACAAAGGCTTCCATTGCCAAAAGGCAGGCAAGGGGAGACTTGGAAGAAACCACAGTACAGTGGAGAAAATATGGCATTTAGAGTGAGATAAGCCTAGCTCTTTTACCTACGCTGTGTGACCTTGGGCACATTAATTAACCTCTCTGAGCTTGGTTTCCTTATCTGTAAAATAGGAATAATCAGACCACATATGATGCCATGGGAAGCACCTGTCAGTTTTCCTGTATTCGTTCGGAAACACATGTTAAATATTTCTTCACAGAAGCCAAGTGCCTAATTACTGGCCCTCTTGCCTGCCCCCACCCTTCCCCAAAGCCACTGAGAGAACTGGATCTACAGTTTGTATCAACTTTCTTCTCTGGCCCCGCCCAGTAGGTTGGATCACTGTCCAAGGACAGGGAAAGAGAAGCTAGGGCAGGAGAATCCCCCAAAGACTGGTGGTCCACTCAGATTAAGTGGGAATGATGCAGGCACCATGTGGCCATACCACTGCTTCAAGGGGCCTCTAGAATGTGGGATCATGGAGTGGCCAGCACCCCAGAAACACGGCTGTGGCCCCACCGTGCTCTGGAGTCACTCAGTCCTCCCAGTTTTCAGCCTCTGTTAAGTACAGTCATTAAAGCTGCATTTGCCTTCTAATAATAGCTCCTGGCAGGGTAATTATGACTCTGCCATCCTAGCGAAGCCTGGTGTGCAGGGAGGGGAAGCTCACTTTTTATCCGCAGTGCTGTTGGGTCCTGGGAAGAGCAGGCCTTGGCAGGCTCCGTCTGCCTGGGGTCACACAGAGCCTGCCTCAATCACATGAGCAGCTCCCGCCCCAGCCACGCCTGCCCCAGCGTCTGGCAACAGGACTGACCTCCCTTTCCTCCCAATGGGGTGCCTAGTCCTTGGCACCCCTCATTTCACCTCCCTACTCTTCTCAGAGACAAAATCTGAAAATGATGTCACCTCCCTGGAAATCTCTCTGCAAGCAGGGACCAGTCTTGGAGGGCCAAGGGTTCACAACCCCAGTAGGTAGGAAGCATAGTAGGTCTCAAAGACTATTTCATGAATAAACAGTCACAATAGATAACCCTTAGTAAGTACCTCCTACTGGCAGGCACCAAGCCCTCACGCAGATCCGTTCCTTCAGTCCTCAAAATAACTCTGTGTGGCAGGTTTCTATTACTGTGATTTATAGGGGAAGAAACCCAAGCGGAGGTGAAATGAGTTGTTCTTTGTCACTCAGCCATTAGGTGGTAGAGGCGGGATCTGAACCCTGGGAACCAGACACCACAGTCTGTGCTCTTAACTTCTGCACAGAAACTGCCTTTTGAACACTGCACTGTTGTTGCCTGAAATGATTCTGAACCTACATGTTAGAGATAACTCTTGCCCCTTTGGAGGACAGGAGGGCAGGGTGGTCAGAGAGCAGACATCCTGAGTTTGAAGTTGAACTTGCTGTATGAACTTGAGAAAGTCTCCAGACTTCAGTTTTCTCACCTCTTAATCACAGAAAAATAGAATCATGTCGGTTCTAATGAGCTAAGGGGCCTCTAAGCTAACTGAAGACAATCTGTCTCAATCGAAAAACAACCCAGACTAAGTAAATGAATCAACAGAATGTGATGTATCCACATCCGGAAGGCAGTTTTCCTCAACAACAAAAGAAACAAACTATCAAAACTCTCCTCCCCACAGATGTATCTTCTTATTAGGGGAAATAAAAGCAGATGGGCAAACCTACAATATACTATAGGGTTTCCTTTATATAAAACTCTAGAAAATGCAAACAAATATTTAAATGTCAGAAAGCAGATAAATAGCTGCCTGGGGACTGAGGTGGGGGGCGGGGGGGGATTATAGGGAATCTCAGGAAATTTGGGGGTGATGAACATGTCCAGTACCTTGATTGTGGCGATGGTCTCACAGGTACATACACATGTCAAAACCCATCACACTGCACCTTTAAATATGTGCACTCCATTGTATGTCAATTATACCTCAATGTAACAATTTTAAAAAATGGGATATCATTTTCCTTGTAACAGCCTGGCCAAGATTGCAAGCTAAAAACACCAAAGTCGGCAAGGAGGTGGGGAATAGGAACTCTCCTTCAAGGTGAGTGAAAACTGATATCATCTTTTTGAAGTGCAATTTTGTAACAATTATAAAAATTTTAAATGGAAATACAGATGGCCCACAGCTCCCTGTCTGCTGCTAGCACCCAGTCCCACAGCAGTGTTGGCAGCCATTCAAAGGTGACGGAACAAGCACATCTGGAGGGCAACAGGGAAAGAGGTGAGAACATGGTAGAACATGGTTCTAGAATTTGAATCCTGACTCCAGTCTTTGCCAATCATTAGTTCTGTGAGTCTGCATCCCAGGTTCCTGAACTGTAAAGTAGGGATAAAGACATCACCTGCCTCACGGGTGTTGTGAACAGGTTTAAGTGAAATAGTACATGCCAAGGATTGGAAGGCTGTCTATAGGGTGAGCAATGACAATCAAAACAGCGATGATAGCGTTTCATCATGGAAAGAAAAAAATTAAAAAAAAAAAAAAAAACATGGAAGACAACCGAAACGCTCACCAGTGGAGGAAAGAATCAACAATTTGCGGCACGGGTTTTTAAGATGGAATATTTGCAGCCGTTAAAAAGCATGTGTACCGACACAAAGAGATCTCTGAGACCCACTATTCAGTGAAGACAGCAAATCATGAAACATGATGTGAATAACATGATCCTATTTTGGTGCGAGAAAAACTATCCGTGGGCCTGACAGTGGCTGCCTGCAGGCTGGGGAGAGGCTGGGGAGATGAGCTAAGGCCTTGAACACTGACTTCATGTGGTTATCAATGTTTGAATGTGTTTCAATAATCTTTCACAATTTCTGTAATGAAAAAACAATAATACAAAGATGAATTACAAGGTAGAAGAATTTACCTTTAAATTTTTGCTTGTGTCAATTGAATTTCAAGTTCTTGGATGACACAAGACTTGGGGTACACCCTCGATGGGTTGCCCTACCGTGCCCGGTACAGTGTCGGGGAGCATCGTGATTCATTCTAATGTCTTTTTTTTTTTTTTTTTTTTTTTTTTAA
>NW_025999999.1:14719870-14747244 GCF_001458135.2 Marmota marmota marmota | reverse complement strand
GGCGGGGGGTGGTAGACAGGGAACTGTCACTTCCTGGAGTCGGATTTCAGGAAAGACTGCATTTCACCTACCCAGAGGAATGCTGAGTTCACTGAACACATCCTCCGGCTCCCAGGAAGGCAGGAGCAGGGGCTCTTTCAGCTCCACCTCAGAGTAGTCTGGTGATCTCAGGTCTCGCGATTTCACTTCCACATACCTGGGGTTTTCTGCAAAACATGAGCCAAGCCAAAAAAAAAACGAATGAAACCCAGCATGCCTCAGAGAGTCCCTGTAATTCTGTCCCTTGCAACTGTGTGATTGGGAATTGTCCCTTGGACTGCTTAATCACATGAGGCTGGGCTGATGACTGCTAATTAGAACCAAAGCGCTATAATTAAGAGCGTTTTCACCGCCAGAAGAACTCCACACACAGGAACGCTTGGCAAGTCTTCACGCTTGTCCTGGGGGCGGGGATGGGCTGCTGAGGCCTTCAGCTGGGATGATCCACACCCCACCCCTCCCAGTGTCCCCCAAATCAGTATCTCTGCAGGCAAAGGAATTGTTGAAGGGCAATTGTGTTGACATCCACGGAGGCTGGGACAACAGGTAAGGCCATTCTCACCCCAGGCTTACCAAGCGGTGACCCGGTAAGCTAATAAACCTCTAACACCAGCACATGTGGAGACCTAGGCTGCAAAATAAAAGGGGTTCCATTGGAGAAGTGAAACTGTCAGCACCCCTTTATTCTTGCCTCCTCTAGTCAGTCTGGGCCTCCTGGTTCCTCTAGCAACAAACAGGCAGCTCAGTGGCAGAGTTTCCATGGAGACTCAGATCCCAGCAGGTGAAAAACAGCTCAGGTCAGCTTGACATGGAGGAAGAGTCCCATTCCCCAGGTCCCCTACAGCTTGGGCCACCCGCAGGGTCTGGGTTGAAATGTTTAGTTTTCAGCCTTTCCTCTGCCGAGTTCTGCCCCGTGACCCTGACTTCAACCTCCGTTACGCCATGAGCTTTCTGTAAAATGAATCTCTAGTTATTTTCACTATGAGACTTTTCAGGGCTACTCTCCCTCCCTCCCCCGCAGAGCCCTTGATGGATCTCGGTTTCCACTTGGCAGAGAAGCAAGGGCTTAGCCTATTTTAAACTCTCTATTTCATGATGTCACAGTGCCCAGCATAGACACAACATCACCTCCGGTGGAGGCGGAGTCGTTCCTGGGACGAATCTTGTATCCCTGTCAGACCCTGGAGAAAAATGGACCTGAGATAGTAAGAAGGAGAACAAGCCATACCCTTGGCCAGGCCCTGTTTCTTCCCTGTCCCTTCTCTCCTGCCACACTCCCTCGCCCATCACAGAGAAAACAGCCAGGGGGTCCCCCACATGCAGGCAGGAGCAGCTAGCTGATCCCAAGGAATCCAAACTCATTTTGCTCAGAATTCAAGCTAATTTTAGTTGTCCAAACCCATCTGGGCTCCTGTAAAGGCGGAGTGGTCCAGCCTGTCTGAGTTTGCTTCTCAAAGCATAGGCCACCTCCTATCTGATTTCCTTTACACCATGTGCCCCAAAGCTCTTAGGAGTTTTACTAGGCTTGTTACGGTTTGGCTTCCGTTAGTAAATGACTTTCTGCACCGGCTTCAAGGCAAGTCGAAAGCTCCCTTGGTTTTGCTCCAGCCTGCACATGCCCATCCTTCTTGAGGGGAGCCATGGTCTGATCCACCCAACCGCCCGTGAGGAAGGGGAGGTAGTTACCCTCGGTCAACACTCCTGGGCAAGGCTGGCTTTGGAGGTCGGTTTCAGGAGTGGGGCTGGCTTTCTCCTCCAGGGGGCTGTCTTCACCAGCCCCATCTTCGGGGGTCCCCCTGGCCTTGCAGTCATCAAGAAATGGGCTTTGCTGTCGGGCCCTCTCCTCGGCTGGCTGGGGGGAAGACATTTGCTGGGCTGTAGTAGAGGCCAGACAAACATCTGAGCTCTGCGCTCCCTTTGCCTCCTTCTCGTAGCAATCTGAATCCTCCAGTGAGAGGCCTGTCTCGCGTTCAGCTGGCTTCCGCTCAGCGTCCAGATTTAGGCCAGGCATTTCCACGTCCGTGTCACTGGGACAGCTCGTGGAAGCCGAGGGCAGTTGTCTGGGCAGCTTGAGGCTGATTTCTGCAGCCCCGTTCCCTACGGTCTTGACTTCCTCCCCGGTGAAATCCTCGGCCAAGTCCAGGTCCAAGGTGGTCGTCACACAGGGACAGATTTCAGGGCAGATTTTGTCTTTCTGGTCAATAGGCATAATTTCTTCCAGTTCTGGGATGTCTGGCTCCATGATAAAATCTTCTTCTTCCCCCACCTCGTCCACTGTGACGAGCTCCTCCATATTCGTGGGGTACCAGTTCTCCCCCTCTGCCTCACTTCCACTCTCCCAATCTTGCTCCTGTGTAAGAATGTAGAACGGAGGTCAGAGAGTGGCTAAGGCATCCAACCAGGGGACACAAACCTTGGCCATAAGGACCCCTCACACCAGAAAGGTCCTCAGCCTTCTTTCTTCTACCTGAGAACAATTACTAGGTAATTGGAAGCTGTGAGCCACTCAAGTCTCACATCACTGACACATGCTGAGGATGAGACTCAAAATGGCGCAGGATTTACAATAGATGCTTCATGCTTAATCTACCATGTTGAAAAATGAGACCAAGAATTTCAATCCCTAGTACATAACAGATGCTCGATAAACAGGTTCCGAATGAATAAATACATTATACATGTGAAATGCTTGCTGGAGCCAACTCCTTGTCCGTGGGGACACCATTAAAGGTAACTGTGGCATAGTCCCTCACACAATTCCTCTGAGCAGCCTCTCCCAGGAAGGCCACAATCTCTGTAGCCACAGCAACTTCCACCCTCACCCTCAACCCCTCCTAAGGTTTTCTCCCTGGTGTTCCTTGCAGCCCATGGACTCAGCAGACAGATTTGGGAGATCAGCTGTTCCTGACCGGAAAGGTACAAAGCCAGCCATGTTCCAAGAACTCTCCCCCCACCTGCCGGGGGGGAGCCCCAGCCCCGGAGGACTGTAACTGTTTTTCTTTTTAATTAAATAAAATAACCATCACAAGCACAGTAGGTGTCTTGCTATTCCCCAGGTCTGGGTCTGCGAAGGTCAGGACCCCAGCTCCAGTACTGAAGCACTGTCTTTCTGTCTCCTGAGGGACCTGCTTATTTGGAGAGACTGGCTCTGGAGCCGAGTCTTGGGGTGGGGGGGGCATGTTCTCTCTCAGGTGCGCAGCCAAGTCATTGGAGAGTGAGGCGGGGCCCAGCAAGCGAGTAAAGATCCCCCAGGAAAGACAATCCCAAGACCCCAGGCAAAGCCACCCCTGCAAGAAGAGGTGAGGGGACTGGGTCACTCACAGAACCACGGGTGGGGGCTCAGCCACATTCAGTGCAGCTGGTCATTGGCAGGCAGGGTGGGGACTCCCGGGCCTCTGGCTGAAGCACAGATGGGACTACGCTGCCAGTATCTGGGACTAGTTTACCTTCTTTGTCCTTGTGTTCTCTGGATCAGAGGACTCTGTCTCTTTCTCCTCTCTGCCCACTGACTGGGGGCTTCCTTCCGTGCCCTCCTGCTCCAAAGGAAGAACAGAACAAACAGAATCAACAGTGAGCAGAGGCAGGGAAAGAGGGAGCACCAAGAGAAGAACGCCACTGAGCACGGCTGGCCACTGGCAGAGGCACTTCATGTCCCTTATTTCCCCTTTCCTTACAGAACCCCTCAGACACGCCGTTGTGATCATCTTCATTTCACAAAGGAGGAAACTGAGGCTCAGAGAGGTTCTTGCTCACAACACACAGAGGCAGAGAAATGTCTTAAAGTCTGGTCTGATGTCTTCAGGGGGTAGAGTCCTTGGTAAACTGGATGTTTTGTTTTTTTTGTTTTTGTTTTTGTTTTTGCAGTGAGGGTGAATTGAAGAAGCCAAGGGTAAACTGAGTCCAGGTGACCATCCTGGTGACATCTCCCCAACAGACCCATCCTGCCCATAAAAATATCACATGTGGCCACTTGTGGGCAGGAAGGGGGCTGCCACCCAGGCAGTGCTTCTCACCTCTTGTGCCCTGTCTCTGTCCTACAGCCATAGCCAAGCTCACGCTCCCTTTCTTGTCTCCCTCCTTCCGTTCCTTCCCCATTTAAGGTCCTCACAGTCGTGCCCATGAATGAGAAACTGAACACCTGAAAGCAACTGTTTGGCTCTGGAAAGAGGCTTCTCGCCTTCTACAGGGGTCAGCCATCGAGAGTCCACAGGCCAGACCCGACCTGCTGCCCGTATATGAGCCAAGAACGGATATTATAATGTTGAACAGTTTCATCTTAAACAGTTACATAAGTACCCACATAAAATCCTCAGTTTTGCCTTTGGGCCCACACACAATATTTACCATCTGATCCTTTGTAGAAAAGGCTTGCCAATCCCTACTTTAGAAGTTTCTCCCATGACTTAAGCTTTGGTCATCAAATCAAGGACTACTCCAGAGACTTCCAGAGGGCAAGTTGCATTTTCTTGACATTTTTGGCTGAGACTGGTTCAAAGTAAATGACCCCAGCTCTAATGACTTCCAACCTGACACACCCCCCTCGGGCTGACGAGGAGCCAGTTGGGGCAGGAGCCCAGGGCTGACCGGTTTAACTTGTTAGCACCAGACAGGAACAGATAGTTCAAATTGTCAAGGCTTTGTTCTTCTCAGTGTTTTGAGACACAAATTCTACCAAAAGCTTTGGCTCAAGTCTTCTTAAGTGTGAAGCGGCTACAGATAACCTTTTCAGCCATGGGAAGCCATAGCTTCTACCAAATGGTGACCCCTTTTCTTTATCTCCCTTAATAAATTATTCATGTCCCTCCCTTGTTAAAATAAATAGTCCTTACCCTTCACAAGCAGTTTGTGCAAAAACACATTCCTAAGGACAAGAGTCAAGCTGGAAGAAGCAGGGACAGCCTTGGGGACCTGGCTGGAAGCCCCCAATGAGGCAGAACCCTGCCCACACCAGGGCCTGGACTAGTGCTAAACCACCTCCTGACTGGTCTCCCACTTCTGCTCTGTACCCTTTCCCAAATCTATTCTCCCTAAGGCAATCAAGAATAACCATTCTAGGGGCTGGGCATATAGCTCAGTTGGTAGACTGCTTGCCTTGCACGCACAAGGCCCTGGGTTCAATCCAAAGCACCAACACACATACACACAAAAAATTCGAAAATGCAACAAGTATCATATTTCACTTCCTTGACAAAATGTTTCATTTGCTTCCCTGGCATTTAGGATAAAGGCAAACATCTTTAATCTGCCTACAAGGTGCATGATTAGTTGCTGTGCACAAATCAGCCTCCCCTCCCAGCATGCTGACCTGGCCCTCTGCTCCAGCAACACAGGCTTCTGGCCACACATGGAGCCATTGCATAGGCTGCTCCCTCTGTCTAACCTTCCTTTTCACCCAGGAAATACTTACTATTCCTTCACATCCCAACAGGCACATCCTAACCCAGGGACGCCTTGGTTCCTTACAGGTACTGACAGTGCTATCCCCCTCTCTCCTCGGCACTTTACACTGATGCTGTTCTGTTTGAGAATGACTTCATTAGCAAGTCCTTCTACTAGATGACTGTAGGCTCCAGGAGATCAGAAGTCAGTGCTGCTTTACTCACAACTAGTGACCATGGATATTGGTCAATAAAAAAAATGGATTTGATAGAAGGGGTTGGGGTGAATAACAAAATGCACCTGCTTCAGAGCATGCTGGGGTCTCTGTATGGACAATATAGCTGGTTTTTCCATGTATTCCTCTTATGGATTGTTTATGCTGGGGTTTGCATTCTGAGGGTCTCTGGGCTGCAGGTGATCCACAGACATGTTTTGGTCTATACAGTTTGTAAAGCATGGGAAACTTCATACAGATATCTGGACTTGGGTCTTGCTCCAAGAAAAGGAGATCTAATAGCAGGAGGCAGGCATTCCTAAATGACAGTTATAGACTACAGCTGAGCAGCTGCTGGCTGCCCCCCCCCCCCGACAGACAGGCACCAGACATGGCCCCAGCTCTCCCAACTGGCCCCATCTTCCATCCTTCCCAGACCTGCCTGGCTTCCCTAACCTGAGTGTCTGGGTCTAGTAAAATGGATGGCTTCTTTCCCATGCTTTCTTTACTCAGAGACATGGTTTCTTTCCTTCCTCCTGGGGTGCCGTGGTCAGGACTAAGTCTCATGTATGGACATAGCCCCTGGAGAACACTGAGTAAGTGCACACCTGGGCTTCTCCACTGTGGACACTCTCTCCAGAGAGCTCCCATCTCTGATGAGCACACACTCATTAAAGTGCTACAACCACCTTGTGACCATGTCCATTTTACAACAAAAAACAACGAGGCAGAGAACAGGGTGTGCCCTGGTTCTCAGAAGCCAGGCCTTCGCTGTCAGTGTCTTGGCTCCTTCCTTCGTTCTTTCAACAATGCTTATCAAATGCCTCCTCTGTGCCAAGCCCTATGCCATGAACCAGGACACAGCTGTGGACACACAGACTAAGATTCCTGCCTCATGGACATCATACTCGGGGGTGATGGGTGAGGACGGATGCTAAAGAAAATAAAGAGGCTGAGTGATTAGCACTTCCCAAAATAGGGAAGTGGAGACGGGAGAGAAGTGGGTTGG
This sequence comes from Marmota marmota marmota, assembly GCF_001458135.2. NCBI lineage: Eukaryota > Metazoa > Chordata > Mammalia > Rodentia > Sciuridae > Marmota > Marmota marmota. Next base: position 14,740,603 of record NW_025999999.1, on the reverse strand, counting down.
TGTGTTTAGACTTTCTGCAGTGGCTAGGGATAAATTATAGCCAAGACAGAGGAGGTGGGAACATGCCAGGTGGAGTCTGGGAGTGGTCAGCTCCTTGGCAAAGGCCCAGAGGGGGAGAGGAGCCTGGTGAATTAGAAATGCAGTAAGGACATGTCCTCAGCAGGTCCCTGCTGCCTTCATTCCCAAGTTCAGTCATTTCTTATTAACTGACTTCTGGGGCAGCCCCACAGGGATCCGGGTTTTCCTCAACTTCATGATATGGAGTTTGAGAAAAGTATAGAAAACTGTGTTTTTCTATTATTCCAACTCACAGTGTTGGTCTGCCCAGCTCCAAACCCACAGAAACAATCTACTAGGGACCCTGATAAATACTTAGTGACCCCCTTTGAGGACTATAGAGGCAAAATCAACTAGAAGTATAGAATTAAGGGAAATGAGGGCTTTTCTGGGAATCTTTCTGGCTCTCGGGATGATTCAAAGTATGTGTCCCTGAAATGGACAATATTATGCAAACAATGAAGCAGGGTAGGAAAATCAGAAGGTCTCAGAAGTGTGGGTAGGAGGGCAAAGGGGAGCTCTACCCCTTTGCCAAGGACACAGGGGTGTGCAGGTTGGATTGGTGTATGAGGCCTGGGCTTGCGTTCCGCCAAATCTTGCTCTCTGTTCCTCTGAGTCTTTTGCTGAGGCATAGTGCTGTCATCGGCACCTTCAACACTTCCAGGCCAATACAGCTGTCCCTTAGTATCCACAGGGATGTGTTCAGAACTCCCTTCCTGCACCCAAATCTGCAGATGTTCAAGTCCCTTACCTAAAATGTCACAGGATTTATATATAACTTATATGCATTCTCTTATATACTTGAAATTGTCTTTAGATTATCCATAAGACCTAATATCATGTAAATATTGTTATGAACAGTTGTTACACTGTATTGTTTAGTAAATAAAAACAAGAAAATAAGTAAATAAGTCTGTGTATGTTTAGTACAGACTTAATATTTTACCATCAATGATTTCAATCCATAGTTGGTTGAATCCACAGATCCAGAACCTGCAAATATAGAAGACTGACTGTGTACTCTTCTTAAAAACATCTGCTGGTTGACTAGGTCCTCAAGATTCCTTTCAAGACCTTAGCAAGGCACACAATATCCTTCATGAAACCACCCTGTCCGTTTCCCTAATCTCATCTCCTGTTCCTCCCCTTGCTGCGCCAGTCAACTTTAAAACAGGCAAAAAAAATTACTAGGTATCCTTTCAATAGAACACTATTGAAAGTGTTCCAGGATATCTGACTCTATAGCAGTCAGTACCTTTCAGTATCTTGAACTAAGCTATTTCACAACTTTGTAAGTTGCAGAAAACTGATCAAGATACAAATGATTCATGATTCTTGTTCAGAGAGATGCAAATGAATTTTATCTGGTAGAGCTGCAATTGATTCCCAATCCTCTGTGGAAGAGGCCAGTTTTTTTTTTTTATTTTTATTTTTTTAGTTGTTGATGGACCTTTATTTTATTTTATATGTGGTGCTAAGAATCAAACCAAGTGCCTCACGCATGCTAGGCAAGTGCTCTACCACTGAGCCACAACCCCAGACCAAGAGGCCAATTTTACATCATTTGTCATTTGCAAATTTGTCTCAGCATTCCTGATTGCTTATATACTTTTACATCTTATAGGTCTCTATTAATTAACAAATTGAATAAAATCTTTAACATGTGTTCACTAAAATCTTTACACCAGAATCATGATTTTACTTTAAAAAAATAACCAATCATCTTTTAATATGCTCTAAAGATGTAACCACATGGAGATTCTCCAGCTTCTTTAATAGTCTTTCATTTTCACTTTTGCCCTTGCTATTGCTTCTTCCAGGAACCCCAAACTGCTTTTTGTCCACATTTAATACCCAGCTCAAATATCACCTTCTCTGTGCAATTTTCCTCTTCTCCCTGGGCAGAGTTGATTGCCCACCTAGTCCACTGTAAATTCCAAAATGGTTTCTGTTGTATGCAAATTATTTTATAGGTCTGTCTCTACCATTAGACCTTGGGTCCTGCATAACACGGGCTATGTCCCATTCACCTTTGAATTCCCTGTGCCTAGCACACCACCTGGCAAAGTGGTACTGCACCCATGCACACAGGAATAAAGACTAAAGTGTCCAAAAGTATGACTTTCTGGTGTTTGTGGAGTTGAGAACTGGGTACCTTATTTGGACTTAGTTGTTACAAACTCCTGGGTCAGGGTGACTAGGAGATAGGCATAGAAGATTTTAAAAATCAAGTTCCTTATGCAGAAGCCAACCCTCTACTATCCCACCCCTACTTAAAAGTCGGAGGCTCTGGCAAGAAGGAAGCATAAGTCAACTCAGAATATAAACCCAGTACCCAGAGTCCTGCCCATGACCCCCACCCACTGTGGGAACTGAAGCAGTGTGGCAGGGCGTAAGTCTTCTTGACACTTGGATGAAAGTGCCAGCCAGTTGTCATGTATTTTTATTAAAATGGAACTAAAACCTTGTGGGCAGTGTCTATAGAAACACGCCACACCCTGGGCTCCCAGTATAATTTAGCGGGTGGTGACCACTTCTCATATACCACTCTCATCAGAACTCCAAGATTGGAAGATGCTTTTGGCATCAGAGAGGACAAAATGGACCAAAGAGTAATCCCCTTTGGCAGATTCCGTGGGTTCAAATGCTCAGGGCCACTCTACCTGGACAAACAGGACTACAGAAGGCCTTCACCCTATGTCCCTCCCTAATTTCCTATAAAGTAAACAGGGTGCCGTGGGATTGAGGGCCAGACTGCCTATAATTGCCCATAATTCAGGCTCTTTCACAAGAAAGTCCTTGGGCAAGCAATGTAGTTCTCTGTGCCTCAGTTTCCTCATCTGCAGTAGTAATGATACCAACCTCTTAGGCTGGCTGTGAGGATGAAGTGACTTAATTGAGAACACATGTGGAGCATAGTGCCTGGCATACAGCAAGCATTCACTCATTCAGTAAATACTCAGCATCGTTAGGTTCTGCTCTGGGACCTGCCTTACCTTACCAAGGGAAGGAGGTGGCATCATTACCTCATTCTCGGCCATTTTGCTTTCTTTTCCATCATCAGCTCCTTCTTGGTCTCTGTCAGCTCTCTTGGTTTTATTTTTCTCACTCTGCTTGGATGCAGCACCCTCGGGGGCCCTGGTGACCTTGGGCCCTAGCCCATCTTCCTTGCCAGAGTCATCAGGGTGGAGGTGTCTGCTTTCCCGCAGCCTGGCCTCCTCTTTCCTCCTGGACCTCCCAGGGGTGTCCTGCTGCTTGAGGTACTTGTCCGACTTGGCCTTGGGCTCTTTCCGGTAGTGGCCTTCCTCCCGGCTTTTGTAGCTGGATGCAGAGTGCAGGGGGTTGGGGGATCCAGACCTGGGGTATTTTTCCCGGTAGCCTCTCCCTCCTTCAAGTCGCTCGTCCAACTCGGCTTTGTCCAGCTGTCGGGGGTAGTGTTTGCGATCATGTGCCCATGTGTCCGTCCTGTCCCTCTTGTCCTCCCCGTTCTCCCTCCAGGGGACTGGGTCTCTCTCTTCCTCCCTCCTGGCAAAAGGAGAGGGCTCCCATGAGTCCCGGCCATTGCCCCAGTCCCCGCGGGAGGGGCCTGGAGGACTGTGGGAAGAGCTGCAGGAGGTGAAGCTTGGCGTGTGGGACCTTGGGGAGAGTGACCGGCTCACAGGACTGCGAGACCGGGGACGTTCTGGGCCATATCTGTGAGGGAGAAAGGAGAGGGATTTAGAATCTGCATGTTCCCCACCCCATCCCACCCCCACCTGGCACTGGCATACTCAGTCTCTCCCATGGATACACTGGGCATAACCCTACCCAGCTGGACACTCTTCAGTCACAACTGTCCAGAACCGCAGGACGTGGTCCAAGAGAAGACCTGTCCAGCCTACTGGCTTCTACGAGGAGGGACTTTCCCTAGGCACGGTATTGGCCACTCTCTGCCCCATTGGTCATTCTGGCTCCTGGGAAGAATAATTGGATTGGTTTAGTTCGGCCCTATCCTTTTTCCTCTTGGAAGTGAGCGGTGCTCAGAGACTCAGGGACTCTCATCCTGGGGCTATGGGTGTGGGGGCTGGGGGTCTGAGATTGTTCTTGTCCAGCTTGGGTAAGGCTGCCTAACCCTGGCATTTAGTTAGCCAGTCCTTTTATAAGACTTGAAGCTACCCCTCTATCAGAATACAAGTGACATCTTGGCTTCTATTTTTCTCATTTGTTGCTTATCTCAATTTGTGAAGATTCTGGGCATGGTAGAGGGATGCTAATTTGTTGGTGAGTGGCAGTGGGGAAGAGTGAACTCAGAAATTTCAAAAACAAAGAATTAAGCAGGTATTGAAGGGTTGAAGGAGACCTCAAAACTAGAACCTTCTTATATTTGAGATCAAGAAACCAAAACCCAGATAAAGATCCCAACCTGCCTAATCCCCCTCTACTCTATCACAATACTGCAGGCTGCATGATATGGCCTTGCATATGTTGGTTAAAAACCCAAATAACCACAAATTTTTAAAAATGCACAAACATTCTAAGCATGAACACTTATCACACATACACATACAAACCAACTGAGCCATATGCCTGATATCCTAAAAGGGTGGGCAATTTTTATTTGGTTCTCAAATGTTGGACAACCATGAAGCTCTTACTGGCCAGGGGACCAGGCTGCCTTGACCATCATGGAAGACAAACATTTGGGCTCTGACCTCTATAGTGAGGTTAGAGCGCCATCTGTGGCATCCGTGGGTAAGAACTACAGACTGTGCTGGCCCCATGACCACTCTTGCCTGTTGCCCATCTTGATTGTCTTCAGGACTATCTTTAAGTGACCCTTATCAGCTTGTAGCTGCAGCTTTGCCTGGTCATCAACTTCAACTGGAAGAAATGAGTTGGAAAAATGCACACATTCAATGTTCAGAGTAAATGTGCAAGTAGCTGGGTTTTTTGAGACCATCGGCATTCTTTTTCATCTGTCTACATTCAGCTCATGAAAAAACCAAGAGCTGGCTCTAAATAGAAACCATACCCTCACATACATGCACACACATAAGCACACACGCACATGTATGCTCAGGCTGTTCTAGAAGAGCACAGATTGCCTCAAAGGGCCATGTATTAACAGGCCTTTTGTTCTATTCCTACAAAGGAAAAATAGCCTAGCATTTTGCATTCTGTTGATGTTAACCCAAGCAGCACTTTTGGACTGGTGCTTTTCATTGGGAACATGGACAGGTAGAATCCAGAAGGGCAAGTAGATGGGACAGGAATGAGGATAGGGCATGGTGTGACTCAAATTCCTTAACAACGAGAGACAGGAGAGTGTTCCCACTGCCTAGAACTGCCCTGAGACCCGAAGCCTCACCTGTCTGCTTCCCGGAACATGTCCCTCTCTCTCTGGGAGTGGATATCCTGGATGATAGCAGCCACGGTTTTTCCAGGTTTCTAGGCAAAGTCAGAGAGATCACTATCAGATCAGAGATGGCTTCACCAATGCCAGAGGGCAGCAGCAGTGACTCTGGCACTCTAGTCCACCAAAGGGGGAAAGTGCCTTTCATGAGGAAGAAAAAAAGGCCTAATCCAAGCGATGAGGAGTGTGAGCACCATGTGGAACGGGGCAGGGCTGAGGTCCTGAGAATGTGGCATCCACAGAGCTGGGGATAAAAGGAGCCCGAGTTTACGACCCACATGCTAAGGATAAGCAGTGTTCCTTAATCCCCATCTCCTTCCTCCTAAATTAAAAAAAAAAAAAAAAAAAAAAAAAAAACTTCAAACATGAGGGAGGGAGTAAAAGGAGGGACACTATAAACTTGGAAAGAGACTTGAAGGTCACTGAATGCAGCCTCTGCCCACAGACTCCTGCATACCTCCAGGCTCACCAGCCACATTGTGTCCCAAGCAGATGGTGACTCCTGGAGTTGAGTGGGGCTCAAGTCAGAGAGTTAAAGAATCCGAACTTGACAACTGACACTTCACCTCCAGGTTCCTTTCCATGCTGCGTGACCCCTTCCATACCTTATTCCTGTGTATCCATACATAGGAATTACCTGGTGCTCAAGGAACATCTGTGAGGTGGGCATGGAGGACTGTTTCACAGATGAAAATGCCAGGCACCCAGAGGCTCATCCCTTTCCAGATCACTATGTGCTGGCTGTGCCTGGACAGGACCAAACCAGTCCCCGAATCTTAACCAAAGCCCTTTCCTAAACTCTGGATGGACAAATAACAACAAAATAATAAAAAATAAATGCTTTCAAAATATAAATTTATGAGCATCAAAGAAAAGGCAGAAGCATTTTTCAAAAGACTGAAGAATTCACCCATTTAATAAACATGTATTGAGCAGGGTGACTTTTATGGTATATAAGTTATGTTTCAATAAAGCTTATTGAAAAAAAAAAACAGGACTAAAAATCCTCAGTCTATAATGGCAGACCTGATAAAGATTTTTATTGAGAAATTTAATCAGTTACTAAGTTTTTTTTCAACTGGGGTGTTCTAGCACCAAGCTATGTCCCAAGTCCTTTTTATGAGGCTGCCCTTGAACTTGTGATCTTCCTGCCTCAGCCTCCTGAGTAGCTGGGATTTCAGGTATGCACCATGATACCCAGGCTCTCAAGTATTTTTTTCCCCATGTAATTCCAAGAAACTTTAAATCATTCAAACTTCAGGTACCATCATGTATCTCATTTTATGGATGGGAAAGCCAGGTTCAGAAATGTGATGTAGCTGGAACTAGAATCCTGTGAGTACTCTAAGCAGCTCAGCTGCTAACCTGTGTTATTGTAGAAACTGAGGCCCCGACTGGGAAACATGCAAAGTAAAGGGGGAAATGAAGGGGGAACTGCCTGTGGCTTCAGGGTGAGAGGTCCATGCTAGGACACAGGGAAGAGGTATGCAATGTTCCATCCAGGGAGAGATCTCTTGTCAACTGAAGATGCAAAAGGAAAGAAAGTGGAAGAGAAGGCAGCTGACCCTACCCCTGTGGTGTAAAGACACAGGAGGTCAAGAAACCAGCCAATTCCTGCTTGACAGCAGGTCCAGGAACTTAGCACTACTTGGATCAGCCACCTCAAAAGGCACCTTGTAACTTTGATGAGTGTCCCTCTATGTACACCTATAAAGGTTGGCCCTTTATGGGAATATGAAAAGTGCCACTTCTACTAACCAGGTCACTCAGAATGTGCACAGTCAACCAGGACCTCACCCATTTGAACTGGGCCACACAGCGCCCAGGCATGAGCAAGGAAAGAGACTGGGCTACTGCCCTGGGCTGAGAAGCCTGCTGCCCAAGCTGCCTCCTGTCTCCCTCCACCCCACCATCCCACTTAAGATCACCGGTTCTTCAGCCTGGGTGATTGGTCACCTTCTTGCAGTAGAAGGGACCACACAGTGGAAACTGGCTACTGTATCATCAAGGGAAAGGCCAGCTGGGATGCTGCTTCACAGAAAGACCCATTACAGTGCTGCCCTCATGCAGGCCAGCGCTTGATGAGCAGTGGAGCTTGGGAAAGCCAGTCGGAGCCATCAGGACCAAGTCCATGCGATGAGATTTGCCATCACTCTAGAGGCCACATCCTAGGTCTCAAATCTGAGGTCCATACTACCAAGACAGAATAGCAGGCAAAGGCTAAAGAAGGAACCCCAAACTGGGTAAAACATACATGGCAACTTTTCAGAATATAAAAGTAAAAATTCCCTGAGGAGGTTAGATAGGGGACTTTTGTCCAAGGTCCCAACTATCTTCTGCTCTTTTGGAACTTCAAATCCTCCCGATCATTCCTTCCATCTCAGAGCCAGGGGAGCACAAAGACTCACATGGAACAGGTGCCCCATAACACTTGCTCCAAGATGAATGGCTGGAGAAACAGAGGCATGGAGATGCAGAAAATTAACTGGCAAGACAGAATGCAAATAGTACATGCTGGGGCTAGTGACCACAGGCATTGTGTCCCCTCCAGAGGATCAGAGGGTCAGTTCCACTATTAGAAGTGATAATTGCAAACTGTTTGGCACTCTCTGATCCAAGCACCCGCCAGCTGCTATCTGAGAAGGGGACAGAAATGACCAAAGATTTTCAAATAACAGAACTGACTTCTCAAAGCTCTAAGAAAAGCCTGTCAACCTTTCTTTCAGGCCAGCTTCTGCATTCTGTGGTTACAGGTAGAAAGAAGACAGATGAAATAAACCTGTCATCACCTCAGAAAAGTCAAAAAGGGAGAGAACAGAGTAGGCCTATGATACAACTTGGGGTAACCTTTTATTGAAGCAGATTTTGAACATACAAAAATAGAGTGAGGTATATGGAGCTCCATAAACCCCTTACCCATCTTCAACAATTCTGTTCAATCTATTTTACATCTGTACCCCCACCCCCTAGATTATTTTGAAGCAAATTTCCGATGTTATTTTTTTTTTTTCATCTATCCTGTGAAGACATTGATGCAGCCTAGCAACCACAAGGGAACACCCATGGTGCTCACGATCCACACATCTTGCTGCTTCTAAAACAGGATGAGATTCCAAGTCCCATGTCATTCCAGGAAAGTGCTGGCTTACTGAGACGGAGACACCATGACTTCAAATCTCAACTCAGAAAGAACAGCCCTGGCTCTGCCTCCAGCTGCAGGGTGACCTAGGGTCAAGGCTGGTTGCCTGTGAGAGACTCACTTTCTCACCCTGTAAAGGTGGGATAATGAGGCCCATCTGTCATCTACCAAAAGCCACAGGGCATGGCAGGCTGCACCCATGAGAGCTGTGGAATGCTTGCAACACAGAAGGAGCTGCTGGGGAGTTTCATGTCCTCAGACCGCTCCACAACTGTGGTTCATACCTCCAGAGTCTTGGGAAGATGCTGAAACCTTCCAGATGAGCCAGAACCCATCAGAGTCAAGTCCTACCAAGGCAGACCTTATTGTTTCTGACATTACTGGGCACCCCAGCCTCTCCATTTCCTCTCACCTGACTCCTTCTGCCTAGAAACTCCCTAAGTAGACTCTCCTTGGAAACTTCTCCCTTTTTCACATTCCTAAATCACACAAAGTTTTGACATTGAACTTCTAGTAGCTCCCATGCTTGTGGACTTAATCTTTAAATCTTGTATAATTTTACACAAGAACAACTTGTCTTCCAGTTAGATAATAAACCCTCCCCAAGTGAGGACCATGTCTCATATTCATCACAACTGTTAGTATCATATTGTACACAGAGAATACCCTCAACCACCAATTTCCCAATTCAATCTTCCCAACTGAGAGCATCATGGGCCATTCATAAGACTGCGTCTCATAACCAGAGGCTCTCTCTGCAGCCAAGAGGCTGGCAAGGCCAGTGGCTCTGAAACCAGGACCTCTGCCCACAGAACCTAAGACTGTCTGTCAGTCCCACCCCAAACCTACTGAATGAGATTCTGAGAACAAGGACTCCCCTCCCCTGCCCACACACACACCCAACAACAACTCTCGGATGCAGTAAGTAGAAGACGGTGGTTTAAATTCTATACTGGAGACACTATGATTCTATACTTATTGAAGAAGTCTCCAAAAAACAACCCAGCAACGAGTCCAGTCATCTTGTCCTGCTCTGCAGCGAGGACAACACTCCTTCAGAGGTTGTCTTTCCCCTTCATTCTGCACCTATTACATGGGCACCTGTTATATGAAAAGCTCTGCCCAAATCCCCTGAGGAATAGAATCCCTGCTTCAAAGAGAGAACGGAGAAAGAAGATATGGGCAAAGAAAATAGCAATCAGAAGAGATGAAAATACTTTAAAACTTATCCTTTCTCTCCCTGCACTTTGCCTCATGAGCAAAAGGCAAAGTTGGAGCAGAATGAGGAATCAAAATTTGCCCCCACCTCTGTCTACCCCCATGGGACAGGATGTGGTAAACCCTTTGACCCAGAGACACATGGGGATATGGCGTTTTGCCATCTGCCTGCCTAGTAGCCATTCTCCTGCCTCCTGGTAGGAGCTGTTCCAACGCCATCTCACTCCAGAAGTCTGTGTAGGTCTCCTGGCTCTGAGGATGGAGCAGGAGATGCAGCCAATCCAAGTATGGTCTTCCCCCGGGCCACGGAGATAGGCTCCAGGATAGGCACATGCACTAAACTAAAGCAATCAGAGTGACTCTTAGGACTCTTATGGGAGCTACCAGGAAACCGCCTGGCTCTCTCTTGTTGAAGGAAATGGGGACGTGAGGGCCAGAGCTGTTGAAGGCACTGAAGCTATCATGCCATCTAGAGGAGAGAGACTGGGGCTGCTAAGGGCCATTGCAGGAGGCACCCAAAAACCAAAGCCAAGACAGCAAGAGGCAGAGAAGAGAGAAACCAAGTTCTAACGATCTCATGTGGGTACTGAATCCAGCCATACTTGTGGCCAAAGCTACTCCTGGACTTTCATTTACATGAGGCAATAAATTCCTTGTTTATTAAGTCAATAGACTCAATTGGAATAGTTTCTTCTGCTACACACAGAGAGAATTCTTGCTGATTCATGTCAACCCAAGGGCATAAAGACTGCATTGCTTTGTAGTTGAAATATGCTTTGAAATACTATCATGTAAATTATCCCATGAGACCTTCACATTGACCCTGAGAAGCAGTGTGACAGCATGGGGAGAAAAGCCCTACTGAAGATCACAAAATGATGTGTTCCAGACCCTTGATAATTCGGGTGTGCTCAGAGGACCAGGAGCATCAGCATCTACTGATAGCTTGTTAGAAACGCCTTGCCCTAGACCTGCTGAATCAGAAATGCATTTTGACATGAACACCAGGTAATGTGCATGCACCTTGAAGTTTGAAAAGTTCTGTTAGAATGCTATCTCATCTATCTCTCTCCTGGATGGGTGACTATGAGCAAATTACCTATTTCTTTCTCCATTTTTTTTTCTTGTGTGGACAATGGAGATCATAACAACCTAATATAACAATGTAGGCAGGGTGCAAAACCAAAACAGTGCTGAGTTTTAATCACAGCTCTTCCAGTAACTGTGATCTTGGGCAAGTTACTGAACTTCTATTAGCCTCAGTTTCCTTACCTATAAAATTGAGATAATAATACCTATCTGACAGGACTGACGTCAAGATTAAAGTAGATAATGTATGCAAAGTGCTTGGTTCATCACCTGCCCCAGAGTACCAGGACTCAATTAAAGGTGCATGTTATTCTTGTACTCTTGTAATTACTATTATTATCCACTCTGCATTCTTCATAAGGTAGGGTGATGTGAGGCCCAAAAGTATTAAAAAAATTTTGCTTAAAACCAAGAAACTCAAGGGATAATAAATTCCTCATCTGGATATTGAGGTTCACAGAGGTCATGCAACTTGTCTAAGCTCATCAAAGTGGGAAGGGGCAGAGCCTTTTTGGCACCCCACCCTCCAATCTGGCCTGGGTCACAGGCTAGCTATGGTTCTTTGTTTATATGTCTTTCCTCCTGCCAGAGTGAGCGCCTCATAAGCTTGCTCTATCTATGTCCATGGCATCTGGCCTAGTTCCCACCCACAATGGGCACTTAATGAACATCTGCTGAATGCCAACTTGAACCCTTTGACTTCTTTAACCCATAGTTTTTGTATCACCCAACTCCAAACTATCTCCCTTGGTAAAGTGCCTTTGTACTTTAAGAAACTGATTGCTGTTGTTCATTCTAATTAGAAACTCATGATGACATCTCATTTGGACACCAAAGCTCCTCTGGGAACACAATGCACAAATTCAATTTCAGCTCCCAGGGGAGAAGCCAAGAGAACAGGAGCTGGCATGGTACAGAACAGGGTGGGATCTTGTACTTGTCTGATGCTTTCATTAGGGTTAAAAAAAAAATGGCAGGTGCTGCCTGTTGGCAAAGAAACTTCAGAGGCAATAATGCAAGCAAAGCAGAATCAAGACTTGGGAGACCGGTTGACATATTCCTCTTCTACATATATAGACTTGTCGGAATGCTAGTCCTAGCTACATACCACTAAGCCTTTGTCTTCTGACTTCAACCTTGAAGATTAAGGGCAGATTAAGGACTGTGAGTCTTAAACAAAATGGACCCTTAAGTAAACATAGAATGAGCCTAAATGCCTGGAAAAATTTCTATTAAGTGGAAAAGTAGAAAGCACAAACTCAGAGGGTAGATTTCAAAACAAATACAACATTAATTACAATAAATCCAATGGACTAAATGCTCCAGTTAAAAAGAACTCTTGCCCATCAATCAGAAGACAATGCAAAATAAAAGCATGGGTAGATGGTTTTAAAACAGTAACAAAACAACAAACCAAAACAAACAAAAACTTCCCACTAAGAAGATCCAGATGGAATAGTCAATAAACATATGAAAAAGCAGTCAACCCCAACCAGTCATCAGGAAAATAAAAATAATGGTAAACCTGACACTGTTCCCAGACAGGCAAAAACTATGTACACATGTACCAAAATGACACATTTATGAAGGATAGCAGATTGTCCCTAATATCCTAAAACTAGAAATAATTCAAATGCCCATCAACAGTAGAATGGATTAACAAACTATACAGCCATACAACAGAAATGCATATGCCAATGAGAATCCCCCACATACCCAACAACATGGAGGACACATATTGAATGAAAGAAACAAAACCCGAAACAATGGGAACATCGTGATTTCATTCACATAAAGCTTAAAAATAGACAAAACTTCAGCTTTTCACCATTGAGCACTGTTTAGGGAGTCATGAATGGGTATAGAACCAGCACAGAAATGATTATTATTGTCTATGTCAGGAGTGTGAAGAGGGAAGACCCCAGCAAGAGGAAGGACTCTCAGGGGCTCCTGGGTACTGACCAAATTCTTTCTTGACTTAGGTAGTGGTCTTATGGTATTTAGGAGATTTCATCAAATATTACTTTTTACATTTTATGAAATGTAATTAGCCACTCTGCTGTATATTATACTTCTCAATAAAACAGAAAAGTTCTGGGTGCCATGTCACATGCCTATAATCCTAGCAACTCAGGAGGCTGAGGCAGTAGAATTGCAAGTTCTAAGCCAGCCTCAGCAAAAATGAGGTGCTAAGCAACTCAGGGAGACCCTGTCTCTAAATAAAGTACAAAATGGGGCTGGGGATGTAGCTCAGTGGTTCAGTGCCCTTGAGTTCAATCCCCAGTATCCCCCCACCCTTCCGCCCCCCCAAAAAAAATACAGAAAAGAAAGGAAAAAAACAAGAAAGAAAGAAATGCAGAACAAGGTAAAAACAAAATTGAAACACTGTTTGGAATTATTTCGATTAATCCATGAGTTCTTCCAGTGGCAAGGTTAGTCAGGTACTACTTAGAAGACTTCTGTGAGGCTTAGGACATAAGTATGGAGAGGGAAGAAACAGTGAGAAATCAAGGGGGGTGATAGGCAGAGAATAGTCACTGAAGGCCTGTGTACGCAGAGCAGAAGCTGTCTTCAGGGTTTATGCCTACCTTCCCCCACCAAAAGGCAACCACCGGTCCCACTGACTTCCTCCTTCGAGACTTCCCTTGTAAACATCTTCCCCTGTAAAACCATCCTTTGCCTCTGTAGCCTCAGACAGCCCTTTGCATTTGGCACTTACCTCAATGAACACTTTTCTTGCTGCCTTTCCAAGTGATAACCTCAAAGGGAGTGAGTGATTTTTTAAATCTCTTCCTATACTCTCCTTCCAACAGCACTTAGGTCAGTGTCTGGCAAGTAGGAGAAAGTCAGCTGCTGTTTGTTGAATGACGGAATGAATGAGAGGATGCCTTACCTTCAGCTGCAATTCCTTGTATCTCTTGGACATCCGAATGAGCAACTTCTCACCATTGATCACCGCAGATTTTTCTTGATAATACTGGACCATGGCCTGGGCAGCTTCTGTGTAAGCCATCTCTAAAAAGGCCTAGAAGAGACAGGAAGGACTCGACTTCACTGGTCTTGAACAAAATTCTGTACGTAGTATGAGTCCATGTGAATGAAGTTCAACACCATTTAACTCAGCTATCCCACTCCTTGGTTTATACTTAAAGGACTTAAAAACATCATACCATGGGGACGCAGCCACATCAATGTTTATAGCAGCACAATTCACAATAGCTAGATGCCCTTCAGTAGATAAATGGATAAAGAAAGTGTGTACATATACACAATGGAATATTACTCAGCATTAAAAGAGAATAAAATCATGGCCCTTGCAGATAAATGGATGGAGTTGGAGAAGATAATGCTAAGTGAAGTTAGCCAATCCCAAAAAAACAAATGCCAAATGTTTTCTCTGATATGGAGATGTTGATATATAATGGGGCTGGGGAGAGCATGGGACAAATAGATGAATTTTAGATAGGGCAAAGTGGAGGGAGGGGAGGTAGGGGGACATGGGGGTAGGAAAGACAGTGGAATGAGATGGACATCATTACCCTAAGCACATGTATGAAGACACGAATGGTGTGACTCTACTTTGTGTACACCCATAGACATGAAAAATTGTGCTGTATATGCATAAGAAAAAAGAAGAGGCATATAAAAAAAAAGAATAGGCAAAACTGGTGGTGACAAAAGTCAGAATTGAGTTTCTTTTTGGAGTGGGGGCGGGAAGATGACTGGCAAGGGCCATAAGGAAAACCTTCTGATGTTCTGAAAATGTCCTGTGTTTTAATTACATGGATGTAGGCATGTTTTTAAAAAAGTAATGAAGTTGTATACTTAAAACTAGTACTTTATACACTTGAGAGTATCTACTTTATAACTCAATAAAAAGAAAAAATCAGTATAAGGAAGAACTCTCTTTGATCTCATCTGTTCAAAGAGAACTTTTTATTAACTTTACCCAAAGAGCTCATTACAAGATGGCCCCTCCCTCTCCTGATCTCCATGGTTACCAAATTATTCTTAATTATGTATGTCGGTCCTGGGCTATATCATGCCATGGAAGCCCCTCTGGGATGGGAGGGCCCATTAACACAGAGTTCCTGGTTGGAGGGCTGTTGCCCATGTGACCCTGGGCTGCTATTTGGTGATGAGGACAGCACAAGACAGAGGCACAGGCCAAGGCTGCTTGAGTCCTCACTCTTCTTACAGAGAAAGAAATATATTCAAAACCTTGGGCCTCACAAGCCCTTGGGCTTGAAGGAAGGCTGGGGCACTGTGAATTAGAGAAAGGGAAAGACCCAACCATGTTTCCACAGCATCTTTACTCTTTATCTGTTCTGATAAAACACAGAGAGAAATTGCCTTTCCGCTCCATTTGTGTCTACGGAGTTTCTACACAGACTGTTTTGTTCCCTCTAGTAGCTGCTACAGTAAGGTTGCTGCTGCTATGGTCTCTTAGATTCGTTTGGTTTGCACTATTCTGGGATATACTGATTCTGCCTCTCTTTGTTGAGAGGGAAAAGTGGTCTGTGGCCAGGGAGCTCTCATAGGAAGCCCCTAATTCTCCCATTTTCTGAACTGAATAGGTGAAGCAGACTCATTGCCCTTCCTGCCCTCCCATTTATCGGCTGATCTCAGATGCTTGGTTTTCCTCCAGGTTGTCACAATCTATGGCAGAAGTGTGTGCAACTAAAAAGTCAAGATTCTTTGGGGATTTATTTATTTCAAATTCTGCACCTGGCTTTTCTCTTGCTTAATATAAACATGTTAGCACCTCTGTCTGTCATTTCTGAACTGGGAATAAAACTAATCTAGACAATCTAACTGTATTATTGTTGCAAGTGGAGTTTTGTACATTTACCCAAAATAGAATTCCTGAGCAGTAGAAGGAAACACAGAGGCTCAGTGGTCTATGCCCAGGTTGAAGGAGGGAGGCCACTGATAATATGCTAGGGCCTTAAGTCTCCATAGTTCATGCCTTAATTGGGAACATGATTTCTCCTTTGCATGTTCCTTGGATTCATAAAGCAAACATTTTTATTAAAATAAAAGAGAGGTAGAGAGAAGTTATAGGAGGGGAGGGGAGGGGAAGGGGGGATAGGAAGGGCAGCAGAATAAAATAGACATTATTATTGCTGTATGTATATACGTGACTGTATGACCAATGTGATTCTGCATCCCATACAATCAGAAAAATGAGAAATTGTACCCCATTTGATTCAAATGTATGAAATATCAAGATCATTGTACTGTCATGTGCAACTAATAAAAAAATAAAAGAGAAAATATTCTGACTTTTGACCACTCAATATATATATAGTCCCCACTCCCATTCTGACTTTAAAAATGAAGACGAACATATTCAGTCCCCAAGGGCTCCGTCAATTCCTACAGGTTAAGCATTTTTAGTTCCTTAGACTTAGGAGGCCTCCATTAATTCCCTCCTGCTCTCCTGCTCAGACCCAAGGGCCTCACACTATCACACTGAGGACAGTTCTTGACTGACTCCAAACCTGAGCCATCAGATGTGACAAGCTTAGAAGATGAGGCTGTACCATCAGCTCAGGGGCTTGGAAACATGGATGACCAAGTCAACGAATCCTATTCTGGGGCCAAATAGCTTTCCTATGTTGGTGAGCACCTCATCCAGTTGCACCTCCCCTCCCCTCTAGGCAATTTGTAAAGGCATGAGCTGAACACAAGAAGGGCAGTGGGACATCATGAAACAAAACAGCCCCACAAAAATGTCAGCTGTGAATCACCTCTTTATGTCAAGAACAGGAAGAAGAAGGAGGAGGAGGAGGAGGAGGAGGAGGAGAAGACATTCCCTTTTCACCAATGTGTAGACTATCCTGTGCCCCCAGAGTGAAAGTCCCCAGGCCTACCTGGTTAGTCGACTTCATGAGGATGTAATTAGTGACCTTTCCAAAGGGCAGCCCCAGGTTAATGACGTCATTCTCAGTACAGCTTCCTTCAGGGAGATTGCAGATATGCACCACACGGCCAGCACCTTTCCGCTGTGCAAACTGATAGAAAAGAGCAGTGGCTAGTCTTCAAAGACATTTCCCTCGACCCCTCTATTGCAGACATTCCTAATGGTTATCTTCCCCCAAATAATGATTGCAACATGATCATTTTCAAAATCAATGCAAAAAAGGATTTTTTTTTTTTGCAGGCATACATAAAGTATCAATTCTAAACCATTTCTTTTCAAAAAGGATTCACATTTCTAAGAAGCAATAACATCCAGGGCTGGGGAGGATACAAGGAAATGGGCATATCCATATGTTGCTGGTGGGGGGGTTGTGTGTCTACATTCTTTTGAGAATATACTTTCTCGATGATCCTACCATCCTAATTTTGGAAATCTATCTTACAGAAATTAAATCATCAATGCAGACTTGTGTACAAAAAATTTACTGTAGTACTTTATGGGGTTATAAAAACAGTTTAGAAACATTCTATATGTCCAACAATAGGGGAATATTTGAGTACATAATGATTCAAGCATGTAGTGGAGAACTACAGAGCCATTAAAAGAAAGGAGGTAAATGTGCCCATATGCAGTAATTTTTAAGACAGGTCATTAAGTAAAAAATAGGTTGATAATTAGTATGTATACTACAAGGCCATTTGTGTATGTGTGTGAGTGTGTGTGTGTGTGTGCCTGCGTGTGTGTGCATGCTGGGGATTGAATCCAAGGCCTTGTGCATGTGAAGCAAATGCTCTACCACTGAGCTATACCTCTACCTCCAACCTTTTTTATCTTTTATTTTGGGACAAATATTTATTTTGCTAAGTTGTCCAGGCTGGCCTCAAAGTTGTCATCCTCTTGCCTCAACCTCCTGAGTAGCTGGAATTACAAGCAAATACCACCATGCCTGGCCCTATGATGTCATTTTTGTAAAACAAAATTGTACAAGGACAAGATAAAGAAAGAATTATAAAAATGCTGATAATTATTGGAAGTGGGTTAATTATCAAGGGTTAAGTATACTATTCTCTATTGTTTTGTATGTTTGAAACATTTTTGCAATGAAAACATCTTAAAGGCTCTCAGCACAAAGGCACAGAGTGCACTTATCAAACTGTCAATGCTGGTTATCTTCAGGGAAGCAAAATAGGAAGGCAGCAGGGGATACATATTGAGTCTGTTTCGTATATACCTCAAATTATTTGACTTACAATTTTAAAAATTTCCAAAAAAGAAAAAGGGCATAGAAAGGTTTGTAGGAACCTAATACATATGCATAGACATTCACAGCAACAATCTGTAGTTTAGATCACTGGTTTTCCACACATTTTTTTTTGCCTTGCATTCCTTTCTTCAAAGAAAATTTTATACACCAGTCCCATATATTCAATAAATAAAAGAGAAGATGTTCCAGTCAAACTTTGGGGTCCAGCACCCTGCTACCCCTTGCCCCAGGCACCTCTAAGGAACACAGCTTGGAAGCCACATCCTGGACCTAAATCAAAGCTCCTGGAGGGGAGAAGTGTGTCCCTTAGGCCTGGTGAAACCTTAATCAGCCTGGAATCTCCCAGAGCTTCAAGAACTAGTAACCATAAGCCCATCCAACGTGGAAGAGAAGCATACAATTTTCCAAACCTGAAACACATTCTAATAGCATAGCTTACATTTGCAGTCACCATTTTCAACAATAAAGTAAACTTCAACATCTCTTACATTTAATGTGGGTCTGACTCTGCCGAGGTAATAGAGGGCACGTTTGAGGTCTCATTCTAATCAAGTGTGAGTACTTGGGTAATTCCACCATGAAAAGCCCTCACTTGTCTCACAGGGCCGAGGACAATTGGAGTCAATGAGAATTTCCATTAATGGTTCAGTCCTGAATTGGAGAAGCCCAATTGCCCCTTTCATACTTCCCCCATGATAGCGTTCAAAATGTCAAGCACCTTCCCAAAGGGGAACAAGGAAGGATTCAGTGTGTGGCACAGGCACATCTCCTCCCCAGAATATCCCTTTGTCTTCATGAAGTGCAATGGACTCTCAGAAAGCTGGAAAATTGAGGCTAAGCCTGGGTAGCAAAGACTGAGCCCTTCTGCAGGGATGATGGGAGAAGGGCTGTCAAGAGGCAGGTTCTCTGCCTTCCATTAGGGTGAGCCATTGACATAAAGACGCAGACCCAGCTCACAAGGTTACAAGCAGAGCTCAGTGGCTGGCTCTCTGAGTTTATTAGCAGGAGGGCCAGGGCTGGGCGTTCTGCCTGGTCTCTTAGCGGGGCACGTTTCTGCCCCATGTGACTCTGCTGTGGTCGGTCTGGGCAACGTGTGCTTGGACAACAGAGCAGACATGCAGGGCAGTTCTGGGCCAATCCCTCTCCTGGCCTGTCTAGTTGCCTAGTGACCAGGCACCAGGGCCAGCACTTCTCTCATTGTCTCCTCTGGCCTGAAAGGAGGACTCAAGAGGTCTTTATCTGAGCACAGCAGAATAAACAGGAATTCACCTCCCAGAGAGTAAACACCCTCCCAGCTGCCAGTCACCAAAGAAGAGAGGAGATGTAGTCATGCTGCAAATGTTGCCAAATGCACTAAAATGAATAGGTGTCCATCAGGGGTTAAAACTTTAAAGATACACTCACCTCTCTGCAAGGTTCTAGAAAGTGAGTGTTACTGATTCCCGTGTTGTGGCTTAGTAAGATAATCATGAGATTTTTAGCATTCTTCAGTTAATTATATTAATTTGGAGCTTCTCAACGGGTGAAATGCAGATGGGTTTTACGTATACTTGGATACTGATTCCCTCAGGCAGCAAGCCAAGTACCTCTAGTGCCCAAGAGCAGCTTCTTCAGTTTATCATTTTCTAAGTGAGCCATGAAATGTAAATCTTGAGAACCACTGGATTAACTGTTTGCTCTGTGTTATGTCTGCTTCAGGGGATGGGATAGAGTCTGTCCAATTAGAGAAATTATTTTTATATGTTAAATTCTTTTGCCAATATTTTATTTAGTAAAGTTCAATCTAACTTTTTTTTTCTGTCATTCATATAAAATATCCTTCTGTTGTTAAATTCACTTTTAGGTTCAGGACCATGTTTGATTCATAAAAAGTGTAGGGTAACAAGTATTATCACTCTATTCTTGAAATAATTTATATAAACAGGGCTATTGTTTGCCTATGCCCTATGGGAGATCTGAATGAGAAGGGAGAAAGGGAGGAGAAGGGAGAGTGAGGTCTCTGGGTGGTACTTCTACAGTAAAGTTCATTCCTTGGGGGGCACTGACAATCCTAAGTGCCTTTGAGAAAGCAGCATGTTGCTGCGAAGTAATTCCCACCCTGGGTTCTCTAATAAGCCCTAAAGCATTTCTGAAGTTAATAATACAGTAGTCCCCCATCACAGGGACTACGTTCCAAGACCCCCAGGGGATACTTCAAAGCACAGAGAATAAAAAATGCTTTTCCCCCATATGTACATATGATAAGATTAAATTTATAAATTAGGTCCAATAAGAGGTTAACAATTACTAATCACGAAACAGAACAATTAAAACAACATACTATAATAAAAATCATGAATTTATAATAAAACTTTTGAATTGTTTATTTCTGGAATTTTCCACTTAATATTTCAGACCAGGGTTAACCTTGGGTAATTGAAACCACAGACAGCTAAACCAACGATAAAGGGGAACTATCAAACAGCAGTGGTATGGGGGGCTAGATAACATTTTTGACATTCAAAAAGCTGAAGTGATGTCATACTTTGAGTTCCTTCACTTTTTTTGTGTGTGTGTGTGGCGCTGGGGACCTTCACTTTCTTTTTTTTTTTTTTTTTTCAATATTTATTTTTGAGTTTTTGGTGGACAGCAAGCATCTTTGTTTGTTA
>NW_025999999.1:14651709-14719845 GCF_001458135.2 Marmota marmota marmota | reverse complement strand
CCTTTTTTTTTTTTTTTTTTTTTTTTTTAATATTTATTTTTTAGTTTTTGGTGGACACAACATCTTTGTTTGTATGTGGTGCTGAGGATCGAACCCGGGCCGCACGCATGCCAGGCGAGCGCGCTACCGCTTGAGCCACATCCCCAGCCCGACCTTCACTTTCTTGATATGGTAAATTTGTGTCAAATCAAACTAAATTTGGCCTAAGGAAGCCTCTATACTTGGAGTCCTTACTTAACACCCCACAACCTAACTTATTAAGTAAACTCACAAAAGGCCTTAGGAGTATACTATTGTGACAAATAGCTGAGTCTCAACCAATCACAGCCACTGAACTTCAATCAATCAAATGCAGTCAACCAATTAGAATAGATTCAAATAAAGTAAGTGCCTAGCTATAACCAATCCGTCTGTCCCTTCCTCACTTCCTTTTTCTGTCCATCAATGCTGCTCGCCTACCTGGTGGATAATAGCTCTCTAAACATGTTTTGGTCTTGAGGATTTCCTGATTTGTGAATCATTATTTGCTCAGTTAAATCCTGTTAAACTTAATTCATCTGAAGTTTTTCTTTTAACACAACTGAGATCTTATACTGATTGGTGTGTCTGTATCTTTGATTAGTGAAAATAGGTAATTAGTTAATTACTTAGTATATTAATTACATTAATATAAGTACTTGACAGATAAAATCTTTCCAAATAGGGAATATGGGACAGGGGCTGCTTGGGGTAGGAGCACAGAATAAAAGGGATGTTGGGCTATCAAAACCATGGGACTTTCTGATATGAGTGGAAAGAAGCCAATCCTGGAAAACAGAGGACCTGGGTTCCATTCCCAACCCAGCCACTGATTAGGTGCAAAACTAGTTTCCCTTTCTGGGCCTTATTCCCATGTCTGAAATGAGGGAGGTGGCCTATATGTCTAAAGTCTTTTCCATATATAAAAGATCTATGTTTATGGTTCTAAGTTCTTAAATTTCACTCCTCCCAGAAGCCTTGAAGGCTAAGCCATAAGACACAGGATAATGACACCTTTCCCCTTGGGTGCTCAGCATAAACAGGAAAGCCCTTCTGTCCATCACCCACCCAGTCAGTGTGCTGTTCGCCGTCTCTCTGTCTGAGCTCAGCTGTTCAGCTGCACATCCATTTACAAGCATGTTCACTTTTCAGGCATGCTTGTCTGTGTTGGTGATGATCTCATCTTTCCAGCACTACAGATAAGCTCTAAGTTTATCTTCTTGTTTGTGAGCTCTGCTGCTCTCTAAATCTGCTGCCATGGTGCCCGAGAGAGTTGAGATGATAGATACATTGAGGTGAACTAGAGAGAACAGATCTTCTCTCTGAGAACAGATCCACATCATGTATATGCTTTATAGACACCAGGCACCAGGGTCAGGGGATCAGGGGAATCAGACAGACCCAAGTCTGTGTCTCTGCTTCCCAGTTACAGAAGGCCAGCATAGGCCAATTACTGAATTTCTCCGGATCTGAGTTTACTCCCCTCTAAAAGTTATCCTCTAAAAATTTATTCCACAGCCCTGTCAAGAAGATAAAATGCCACAGTGTAAGTTAGGGTGCCTTGGTGCAATGCCTGGCATCAGCAGGCTCCCATAAATACAGATTGATCTCCTTTTCGCCAGCCATTAAAGGATGTGCCATCATAATGATCCTGGATTGGGGGAAAAGGGGGAACTATCAAATAGCAGTGGTATGGGGGCTAGATAACATGTTCTTAGGAAATTCCATGTTCTTAGGAAATTCACACTGAAATGGAGTTGAAGAGGTCCAATATCTCCAACCTACTCCAAAATAATGACTCAGGAAAAAAATGTGTAACTGCCTAAGAGTGATAGAAAGCGAGGGAGAGAATGTTAAGGGGATGGGTAAAACATGAATCTGGGCAAAAGTTCTATGGGAGTTCCTAATACCTGTTTTGTAACTTTTCTATGAATTTAAAATATTTTGAAAGTTATCAAAAATAAATTTTAAAAGATGAGCAGATGAATTTAAAGAGACTGGGAAGACTTCACTGTCTTGAATTTTTGGTGTGAGCACTGCCAGGCTCAGTTCACGTCCTCTGCTTGCTCTGCCTGCTGAGCTCCCAGGAGACACAAAGACAACAGGTGCATTTGAAACTCTCCAGCCCAAGGTCAGATGTCTAAGAGAGCTAAAGTGTCAGGGCTGTAACCAAAGCCCTCATTACCAACCTAGAGGGAAAATCATCCTTTCCCAGCTGGCAGAGCCTTCAGCCTGCCTGCAGGCCAGCAGTAACCTCGAATGCCCCCCTGGGATCATAGTCCTGGGCTATGCATTTTCGCTCACTGGGGTTGCTCATTTAAAACCAGATGCTGCTTCTAATAGTTCAGATGGTTGGGGCCCAGACCTCCCAACTCACCCACAAATCTTTTACAGCGAGGCGAAATGTGAAAGAAGCAAACAGACTTGAATACGAAGGTTCTGAGACCTTACAATGCCCTTTGGTGCAAGTAGGAACAGGCTTTGCACATGAGTTCAAAGAAGAGGCCCAGTTCAAATAACTTTCAATCAGGATGTGGCTCGGGGCAACAGGCCTGTCAGGTGAAAGAAGTCTCTCAACATGCTTCCTAGAACTTGGGAGTATAGATTCGATCTTCAGTAAGTGATTTTTGTGCCTCAGCCTCCTCTCTTTGTGTGACCTAATTGCATGTAGCACAGAGTCTGCAGACCTCTGCTAGTTGTGCGCTAACCACACCTAAGGACAGATACAGGGCAAATGTTTACTCCTCATGATGTCGACTCTGAAGATAATATTGCAGATGGCAAATGGGCATGGATTTCATTGCTATAGATCTTAGTTTAACATGGAAGCCTTTATTGACACTATCAAATATTTTATAGAGCAAACTAGCTTTGACTTGAGTGAATTCACTTTTACTGGTGCCAGACCTGCCTGCGATCTTGGGTGGTTCACATGCTGGCAACTTTATCCCTGTAAACTTTGGAATCATGGGATTAAACTGGAGGTAGTCTGGCCTACACCCCAAACTATGTGAGGACACGGAAGCCCAGGAGAAGATGAGGAAATTAATCTGCAGTCAATTTAATAGTGGCAGATTGTGAATAAAACTCAGGTCTCACTGAAAACTATCAATCACAGAATTGATGAATGAAGGTAAATTCACATAATATAAAATGTTATAAAATAAGACTATGTTCTGATATGGGAAGGTGCT
The DNA here is from genome assembly GCF_001458135.2 of Marmota marmota marmota. Lineage (NCBI taxonomy): Eukaryota > Metazoa > Chordata > Mammalia > Rodentia > Sciuridae > Marmota > Marmota marmota. The sequence continues at coordinate 14,716,633 of NW_025999999.1, read as the reverse complement.
GGAAATCAATTCAAATATGAGAACTCATGTTAAGCAAAAAACATTAAACTGCATGATAGATTATATGGCATTACTTGACTTTTGCAAAAAAATAGACTTTTATTCATTAAACATGTATGCATACATTAGCCAAAATTATCTGTAGATATAGCAAAAGACATCTATAATTTTCTCTGCAAAAAAGGAGTTTCTGTTTTTTCATATTTGTTAATGTCAGAAATTATTATTATTATTATTATATTATTTTACATCATGTGTTACTTCCTTTCCCAAAAAACAAAAGCTATTCACAGATGGCCACTCACAGAGACAGGAGAACAAGTGTCATATCCCCGTCTTGTGTTATTTTTGTTTGTTTTTGCAGTACAGGGGATTGAACCCAGGGTTGCTCTACCACCAAGTTATATCCCCGGCCCTTTTTATTTTTCATTTTGAGACAGGGTCTCACTCAGTTGCTCAGGCTGGCCTAGAACTTGCGATCTTCCTGCCTAGCCTCCCATGTAGCTGAAAAATGCATAAAATGTCCCCTGCTGAGGGGACAGAAATCATGTCAGCTGGGATGGTAGGGCAGGGACAGGGCGCAGGTAGAACAGGCCATATCAATTACTACTACTGAGGCTCAAGAAGTCAGGAGACTAGAGTACTTTGAGCTATAAACTCAGAAGGACAGACAGATGTCCTAGAAACAGCCAGTGTCTGAGGGATAACCTATGACGTAACCTTTTGGTCTTCCACAAGCATTTGTTTCCCTGAGTCTCAGTTTCCTTTTTTATACAAGTCCCCAGAGTGCAGGGAACTGGTGAGAAAGAAATAATAAAAACCATGGGTTTCATCCCAGGCTGGAGAGGCCCATTCACAGCACCTGCACTAAATAAACTCCAAGGTGGCTGTGAAACCTGCAAGATGGTTTTATGGAGACAGTTACAGGCAAAATGCACCTTAGGCAGGCGCAAGAAAATTATTTACAGCCCGAGAAGGCCCCAACAGCCCCTTCCAGAAACCTGATTACGCTGTTTATGACTATTCAGGCGGCCAAAGAGCAGGAGCCTCTGCTCTGTCAAATGGAGGCAGCTTAAGTGAAAGGGAACACCCATCTCTGAAGACCCTGGAGTGAGGTGGGAGGGACTGGGGACAGACACAAATACCCTGCCACCAGCAAACACAGCACACAAGTATCACTCCACTGTCAAAAATAAACACGGAGAGTCAGGCACAGTGGTGCACGCCTGTAATCCTAGCAACTGGGGAGGCTGAGGCAAGATCTCAAGTTCAAACCCAGCCTCAGCAACTTAGTGAGGCACTAAGCAACTTGGTGAGACCCCATCTGAAAATAAAAAAATAAAAGGGCTGGGGATGTGGCTCAGTGGTCAAGCACTCAAAAAAAAAAAAAAAAAAATAAAAGCCCCAGTACCAAATAATAACAACAAACATCAGAAATAAACAATGAGGCATGGGGATGTGGCAATCAAGCGGTAGCGCGCTCATCTGGAACAATGCGTGCGGCCTGGGTTCGATCCTCAGCACCACATACAAACAAAGATGTTGTNAAAAAAAAAAAAAAAAAAAAAAAAAAAAAAAAGCCCCAGTACCAAATAATAACAACAACATCAAGAAATAAACATGAGGCTGGGGATGTGGCTCAAGCGGTAGCGCGCTCATCTGGCATGCGTGCGGCCTGGGTTCGATCCTCAGCACCACATACAAACAAAGATGTTGTGTCTGCCGAGAATTAAAAAATAAAAATATTAAAATTATAAAAAAAAAAAAAAAAAGAAATAAACATGGAGTGAAATGTTTGGACTCCAGCAGAGATAAGGCAAGTTTTTTAAATTTAGCCCAGCTGTTGCCAGAAGAGCTGGGTGGTGGTGGTGGTGGCCAATGGTTTTTGGGGTCAGTTGAGATCCAGAGCAGTTCAGGTATGTTCTACAGGCTCCATCCCAAAGCCCCGGGGGGCTTGGTTCTCCTGCTTAAATACAGGGCGCTTCAGAAGCAGTAATGGCTCTTTGCACCACAGACAATAGTGATCCTACAGTGGCAAATTCCTGGCTATGCCTGATTTTACCCAACAAAACGTGTTTCTGAAAAGATGTACGTGAATGGAATTCAACAGAAGACCCTGGCACACACCTGTGGGGGGAAAAGCATCAAAGCCCTCTCGAGATCTCTGAGGGGGGTTACCCTCTCCTTGTTAAGTCCTTATTTTCTGTATGAATTTTCACAATAAGCATAACACTTGTATGCAGGAAAATCATAAATTTGTATGCAAAAGAGGCTGTCAGCACTCACTGGAGCCTGGCAGAGCACCCTTTGGTAACAGCAGAGTCAACCTTTGATGCCTGCTTGTCTTTGAAGATCAGTATTTGTACAAAGAAAAAAAAATCAATAATCTATCTGTGGGACTCTCCAGCTCCTTAAAGGAGTCCTGAAAAATGTTTTTCAGTAACTGATCAATCAGCTCTTCATTTCTCAACTTGTCTTCACATGTTAATACATTTGCATCTCAGGTTTTCCAAAAGAGAAATACGGGTGCCTTCAATTCCATTTGCCAAAAATGGCTAACACGGCTCCAAAATCTAACAGAAGGGTGTGAATGAACATCAGCCATTGGTAAAGCAGGAACTGATTGGGGCAGCCTTTGCGCTCTCCCCCAGATGTCCTTGGGAAGGCTCGAGTGACCAGCAAGACTTCAGAGAACTTATAATGAGAAAGCCAGTCAAATAGTGCTTTCCCCTAACATGGAGTTTACAGAAAATGCCTTCAAATGCCTGAGTTCATCTTGGGAATGCTGTCCCAGTGCAGAAGAATCTGGATGCCCCACATGACTGGCCTCTTTATCTTGCTCCATGGTTGGCTGAGACTAGGGAAATCCCTGACACCCCCAAGGTAGCCTCAGATCTTCCTAAGCAGCTTATGGGGTGAGAGAGGGAGGGAATGGGGGACTTACTAGGGGGAGGAATCATTGTATGCAAGTGCTCTCTCTTCTACTGAGCTACATCCTTGGTCCCTCCAGTTCTCTTTATAAGGGGCTCAGTTGATGCCAACTCTCTGTCTTGTGCCCAGACCTCTAGAAGTGGTCTGTGTACTAGCTCTGACCCTTGGGCCATTTGTTACCCAGTCCCGCCCTCCTATTTCAGTTACAGTCCCCTCCACCTCAGTGCCTGGGGTTGGAGTCCCAGGGCAGGATGTGGGCACAGATGCCTCTGTTACACATAGGGCCTGGAAACCCCCCTGTGCCCTGGGGGTCAGGGCACAGAACATAAAGTTCTGTTGCTAGGGGGTCTGTCCTTAAAGACAAAGGACCTCACACCAGTATTTCACTTTCCTGGGACTGACCCAAAGCTGCCAGTGACCTGGACTTGGCTCTAAGTGGTGAGAATGCAGAAAGAAACCATCAAATTCTCTTTCATGAAAATGTGGGCTTCCAGACAGGTGCTATCTCAAAGCACTTCTCCCACACAACATCACAAAAACAGACTTGAATAGACAGACTCTGGGGTCCGGACAGGCCTCGTGTGTGGTGACGAACCTCCCTCCTCCCCACTCACTCACCCACTGGGTCCAGAAGCTACACTTCACAGCCTGCTCTTTCCCTGTTTTGCACAAATGCCCCAACATGTGGAGGAGACTGCACGTGGAGGGCGGCTGCAGAGAGCTTGTGCACAAGGAGAGAGAAAGGCTGCAGCTCCACTCAACAGAAACTGAAAAACACAGGCAGAGGGAAGAACACTGAGCCAGGCGCCCTCTAGCTGGGTGCGGCCACAGGCGCATTTTGCTTTGTAACCGGTTTGGCCTCATGTCCCATGTGCCAGAGTGGGAGGCTGCACACAGCAGGTGTGCAAGAAGTGTAAGAAAGGGAGTGTAGTGTAAGAAAGGGGGTCACAACCGTTGGGCAAAGGAAAGATGAAGCTTTAGGAATTTGAGGTACTAAATGCATGTTATGCAGAGAGAACAAAACTAAAAACAGAAAACAAAAATCATTAGACGGCACCAATCATTTCCCCAAGGGGTCAGCAAACACAATTAGTATGTGTTCCCTACTGCCCAAAACTCTCTTTTTGGCTCAAGTTTCAGAATTACCCTCACACAGGGAATGACCTACTTTAATAAAACATCAGAAATGGTTTTAGAATTAAAAAAATAAATAAAAGCTCAAACTTCGTTTTGTTTTCTAAACCAGTGCTGAGTGCTAGAGAGCCAGTGAATGCCTTTGATTTGAAGAATTTTGTCAGCTTCTTCACGCATGTTTCGATACTAGCCGGACTGAAGGCAGCACCTCTTGGCTCCATCTAGGGATGCTTTTCTGAAGGACACAAAGCCTCATCCTCACAGCCGCATCCCAGACTCCTCTGCACCACTAAGCCCAGAAGCAGAAAGTAAAGCAAATGCTTTGGGAATGACAATGGAGAAAAGGCTTCTGTACTCACATTTGTCCCAGAAGGAAATGCAGGATTTGACTGAGCAAATGGCCTTGCCGGAATGGCTGCGTATGATGTTCCAAGATTTGAGGCATAATCTAAATAATAAGTGATACAAACCAGGTGAAAACTTTGGAGTCATGCTAAGGACATACATGGGATGAGAAAACTAAAAATTTCCTTTTAACACATTTATTAGTGATTGGCATGATTACATCTCTGGGCATGTTGTAATCAGCAATACGTGTAAGTATGAAATATCTCTGGGAATACTGATGCATGCTAGTGGCTTGGGATCTGTTTGCTTTATAAATGCATAGGAAGGATGCATCAGAGAAGTCCTGGTTCTTAAAGACAGGACATAACAAGCCTGCAGTAGCTGACTGCAAACTGTGACCTGTAGGGCTGTGCTCACCTTCATTTCCAGCAGGGCTGTAAACAGCTGTGCCAGTCGGGGAACCACACAGCGCTCCCTCTGCCGAAGCCAGTACACACCGGATGTCAGCACTGGAGAGAGGTGAGAAGGTGAACCAGTTTCTCAATAAATTAAATGAAAAATTACCTTACGCCCCCGCAATTACACTCCTGGGTACAGACCCTAAATAGTTGAAAACAGGTCCTCACACAAAAACTTGTACACGACTGTTCATGGCAGCGGTATGCACCATGCTGAATACTGTGAATATTATTCACAGTAATAATATTCTGTGAAGCAACCCAAATGCCCATCAAAAGATGAATGGTTAAGCAAAATGTCATACACATGTAGTGGAATATTGTTCAGCCATGAAAAGGTCTATGTGTGAATGAAGCTTCAAAATATTATGTTAAATTTTAAAAAGCTAGTCACAAAAGGTCACATAGGATTCCATTTACCTGAAATGTCCAGGAGAGGCTAGTCCTTAGAGACAGAAAGCAGACGGGTGGTTCTGGGAGGTGGGGGGAGGAAAGGGGAATAGCAGAGAATTAACAGGTTTGAGGCTTCCTTTGGGGGGGAATGAAGATATCTAGGAACTAGATAGTGGTAATGTCTGCACAGCCTCATGAATGTGCTAAACGCCACAGAATTGTAAATTTTAAAATTATTTTTAAGTTGTGATAAACCACAACATAAAATTGACCATCTTCGCTATTTTGAAGATACTGGGTCAGTGGCATAAAACACGTCCACACTATTGTGCGGCCACCACCGCCATACATCTCTAGAACTCTTCATCTTGCAAAACAGAAACTCTGTGTCCACCAAACACTGACTCTCAGCCTCCCACACCTTGGCAACCACCATCTGTTTTCTGTCTCTATGGGTCTGTCCTCTCTAAATGCCTCCCACAAGTGAAATTACGCAGTACATGTCCTTTTCTGATTGGCTTATTTCAGTGCAATGTCCTCAAAGTTCAAGCATGCTGAGGTATGTTTCAGAATGTCCTTTCTTTTTAAGGCTGAGTAGTATTCCACCGTGTGCACAGACCACATTTTGTTACTCATTCATTTGTTCCAGCTGCTCTTGAATTCTGGCTGCTGCGAATAATAAGGGGAGATCTTACGAATGGGCCCATTTCAAAATACAGAACCCAGTTGTCTATTCTACACCCCTGGGCCAGACCCTCTCTTCTCCACCTCCACTGGTCTCTAGGTATCTTTTTGGGCTGCTGAGTGTCTATTCTCAGCATGGCAGTCAGGGACCTGTCCTGGAGTCTGAGCACATCACTGCTTTGCTCAACCGTCCAATAGCTCCAATCACAGAGCAGCATTGAGTCTTCACAGTGACTGGGGGCTCTGGACCTGGGCCTTGGTACTTCCCTGGCTTCTCTCCCTGTCTTTCTGCCCTGGTCACATTGGATGTTGTCTAGTATCCCAGGTCCACACCATCTGCAGGGCCTTCAAACCTGCTGTCCAGTCTGCCAGGAATATGTTTCCCCCAGACAGCCCCAGGCTCATTCCATCCTCTCCTGAGGTGTCCTCAATGAAGTCTCTTCCAAATGCCCTCTTTGAAATGCAAGGACCAGCCCCTCAGTGCCCATGTGAATGCACACACATTTCCCACCCTGCCCCAGTGCTGCCTTCTGCTTAGCATTTACCACCAGGAATGCTAGTTTTTCATTGTGTGTCTCCTCTGCATTGAGTGTAAGCTCCTTGTGGACAGAGACTTGGCTTATTTTGTTCTCTGTGGTTTCCCTTGCACCCAGCACAGAGCACAACAGACAACAGGTGTTATAAATTTTGTTGAGCGCATGCATGAATCCAATCTCTGGAAGAGCACTTACTTTTCAGAAAAGACCAGGCATTTCTGAGCATGCAGCTTCCCCTTCACATGCAGCTCCCAGTCCTAGGGCAGAAGGAAAGAAAAATGACTAAAGTAGAATTGCATCACAGGGAGGCAGAGGATGAGTGCAGAGTAATCGTCAGGCAGGGAACACAGAGCTCCCAGAGGCTGGTCCAACCCTGCACACGCACATCTTCCTCTCCCTCCCTCCGCCCCCCTGCTTCTGCCTCCTCACCCTGCCCTCACTCCAGGGGCCCCTGGTCCATACATCCCATGCCCATCTTGGACAGTAACCCAAACTTGACAGTCAGACTCCTTCATCCCCTTTCATTGGACCCTGGGACCCACCTGCTGCTCCTTCTGATCTTGCAGAGAGAACACACCCAATTCTGTAGCCAACTGGGAGATTCTGACCAGTGGACTCACCAGTAAAAAGGCCTTAGAAAAGGATTATGAGAGACACAATCCTTGAGCACCTCCAGAGTTAGCCAGTTCCCTCCCTAAGCTGGAAGTGAGAGGGCATGTCCCACCAAGTCACAGGGACGCACATGGATGATCTGACCCAGGCAGAGGTGAGTAACACCCTGTGATGTGACTCCCACTAAGGAAGGACTTCATTATATTCCATGACTGAATGAGAAATGGGAGGCAGGACAGTCCAGTACCTAAGAGGCACAGGCTAGGGGCGGGTCAGACACGTTTTTGGTTTTGGTTTCTGCAGTGCTGGGGATCAAATCTAGGGCCTCACACATGCTAACGAGGACCCACCACTGAGTTACATGCCACATTTGAATCTCTCCTCTGCCACTTTCTAGATAGGAGGTCTGAGGTGCGTCATTTCGTTTCAGTGCCTCAGTTTTCTTGTTTGTGAAGTGAAGATAACCCCAGGTATACCTCATAGAGTTACCCCAGCACACAGAAAGGGTTTAATATATGTCAGTTATTACAGTCATCATTGCTTTGGAATATATCACTGCATCATCAATAAATTTGGGGGGATAATTACACTATAATGGGATTTTATTTATAGCAGTTCAAAGCATCTTAAAACCAGTGGGAAGGTGTCATGAGGCTGAGGCCCCTTATAATAATTTGTCTAAGTCCCACCTAAAAATTGCTCCCTGCCCATGACTCTAAGTTTCTACATTTTCTTTTCCTTTCAAACTCAATACAATGCTTGTACTTGAGGAATAGTGGATTCTAGGCCCAACACAGAGGAACAGCCCTCCACAAGGAGGCAGGAGACAAGTCCCAGAGCCCTTCTCTGCACCCCAGGTGGGGTCATTCCATCTCCTTGGGTCTCAGCTTGCTCATCTATAAATGAGGCAAGGAATCTCTCACTGGCCTTAAAGCAAGGCCACGCCCCTGACACATTTGTGAATTCGTTTAGGTTCTAATACCTGTCATCTTAATCAAGAGTCCTGGCAAGGTTCTGTTCCCTAGTCCCCAAATGTTCACCTTCTGGCACAGCTGGATGGGGCCGGGAGCCTGAGTAGGTTCCCAGCTGTGGCTCCCAGCCTGCCCTGGATGACTCACCTTCAAGTCAAACACCTTCTTGTCACACATGGTACAGATGTGCGGCAGGTGAAGGGGTGCCACACCGTGGAAGTCGTTCAGCTCGTGAGCCTGCAGGGGCCGCACAGACAGCATGGCCTGCTCCTCCTTGGCCCGCCTCCGGGCACCGCTGAAACCCTGCTTGCTGTTGTTGAGCCGACCCCCGAAGGAGGGAGGGGTCCTGTCTGAGGTGGGTTCCTCGGGGTCATACAGTTCATAGGGCTGGCTGGGCGGTGGAGGCCACAGGCTGGGACCTGCTGTAAGGTCAGGTTTGTTCTGGCCAGAGAATCCAGGGGGGCTCTCCCACTGGCTGTTTGCACCCTGCAGCAGGGCCCCTACCTCGCCTTTCATGCCCCCAGTTTGCTCAGCTGGAAATCCACCTGCCACGTGGGACCCTTGGGCATTGGGTCCATAGAAATCTTTGGAAAAGGCAAGTTGACCATCTTGTCCTGCATGGCCATAGTGCCCTTCGTAGGTCACACTGCCTGAGGCAGAGGCTGAGGCTGGCAGGAAGCCGGGCTGACCGTCTGTCTCAGAGCCATATGCCTGGCCAGTGCTAGCTTTGCCATACTCGTAGAATCCCGTGGTGGCTGGAGCAGTGCCCCCCTTGCCAATGCCCAAGATGACGGCTGGCTGGGCAGGGGTCTGAGGCATCACCCCGCTGAAAGGATGCATCACCACGGCACTGGGAGGCTGGCTGGGAAGGCTTACAGAGGGTCCTGGGCCTCGTGTCTGGTTAGGGGGTGAAAAAGCAATTGCACTCGAGGGAAACCGGGCGCTGGGTAGGGCTGCAGCATGCTGGGGCACTGCAGTGTGGCTGTGGGGGGCACCGAGCACAGATGGATGCCTCAGCTGGTTGAAGAGAGGCTGGGACATGGCCACTTTGGAGAGGACTTGGTTCAGCACCGTGGCGGCCGCAGTATTGTTGGTGACAGCTGTCTGTGCCAACTTCAGCCGGTGGAGGGTGAGCTGTGCCTGCAGTTGGGCCAGCTGGAGACTGGCAGGCGAAGGTAGCAGAGGGTTCGGATTTCGCACAGAGAAGGGCTGCTTGTCCAGGAGCTTGGCGGCACTGCAGGAAGACGAGAGGTCTAGGTGCACAGCTGGCTTCAGTGAAGGGAACATGGGACTGTTTTTGCTTATCTTTGGTCCCCCTCCCCATAAATAAGACCCTTCTATGTGGGTGCCACTTACAAATGAGTTGAAAACACCTAGGCTTACAAGTTTTAAAAAGACACAAGTGCCACTGGAAAATTATATGACAAAACGTGCCATCTCCCTGGTAATTAGAAATACAAATGGAAACCATTAGAAACAAAAATTACCTTGCAAAACAGCCAACATTAAAAATATTGATGATAATAAAAATAGAACCAGTGCTGGAGAAATTAAGTGGAAGTGATACCTTTTTTCTTTTCTTTTCTTTTTGGCACTGGGGATTGAGCCTAGGACCTCATGCATGCTAGGCAAGTGCTCTCTATCACTGAATCACTGAGCTACATTCCCAGCCCTGGAGAGGTTACATGGACTAGATAGAATGTCAGTACTAGTCTGAATTCATACTGCTTTGGTAAAAGGTAGTCTGGCAATATGAATTCCTCACACCCATATTTTTTACCCAAAATTCAATTCTACAAATCTATTCTAAGACAAAATATCTGAAGATATTTAACATTATATTGTTTTAAGAGTTCCAAGTTGAAAATAACCAACATCCAATAGTGGGAAGATGGGATTTGATCTGAGTAAATTATATCTACATAATTAAACATCAAGTAATCATTTACTAATGATATTTAAATTTCTACATTATTATGTAAAATTTAAGACATTAAAAAAAAAAAGTATATCCAGCCAAACAGGATGGCACATGCCTGTAACCCTAGTGACTTGGAGGTTGAGACAAGAGGATTGCAAGTTCAAGGCCAGCCTCAGTAACTTAGCAAGACTCTGTCTAAAATTTTTTTCAAAATTTTAAAATAAAGGCTGGGGATCTAGCTCAGCGGTAAAATACCTCTGGATTCAATCCTCAATACCAAAAAAAAAAAAGTTTATTCAGTTTCAAGCCTAATATAGAAAACATTCCAGCATGCTAAAGCCAGCCTCCTTGGGTCCTTGCTCTCCCCATCCCACCCTGCCCATCATTGCCAATGATAAACACTATCTTGAATCTTTTAGGTAAAGTCACCGGTTACAAAAACAAAAATTAAAAAAAAAAAACATTTAATGACATGAGAAAATCCATATGCTCCAATGTTAAGTGAAAAAAGCAGGTTTCAGATTTGCACGCAGAGTGAACTGTATGCATATCTTTGCCAAACTTATTTTCATCCTTGTCCTCATTTCACATCCCAGAATAACAACTCAGCTCTTAAACCAACTAACATAAGCAACAACCCAAAAATTACAAGTGAAAAATCTAAATTCGGGGTAGTAGGCATGAGTTAGCTCTCATGGAATCTTATGGGACAGCAAGGAGGGAATGGTGTTCTGCCTGACATGGGCCATTCAGGTGATCTATGTCGGTTGCTTATGGTGTTTTGTGGACCAAATGAGGACACTTAGTCTGGAAATGAGACAGACTTTGCCAGAAAGTCTGGGATGAGTGGTTACCAGAGTCAGGGCTCTGAGGTCTTAAGGATCCCTTGTGGGAAGTGGATATAATCAAGAAATGTGTTCAACATTTGATGAACTGGACTTCTAAGACATCGGAATGGGAAGAACAGGCCTGTGGAATCTGAAATCAGGACTGCCACAGACAGGGCAGGCCATGCAGTCAGCATGCTCGTGAATGGGAGGTGGGGCGGGAAATCCCCAGCTGGGACAGTTTAGTCTCCTTTGTCCCAGACACTGTGCAACAAAAGTCCAAAGGGAGAGAGCAAAAAGGGAGAGAGAGGCTCAGGTGGGGAAGAAGAGGAGACGTGTGGAAAGTGGTGGCATGTCACAACTGTCCCACTTTGGAGACAGGCCTGTTGTACCTCTTCCACTTTGGAGTGGAAGTCGGCTTCTGCTTAGGTTTGCGCTTTGCACTGGAGGCAGTGTGGAGGTGGAGAGGAGGAAGGGGAATAGGAGACACTGATCACATCTATTATGATACACCGGTGTGGCCAGAGCTTAGCCTGTGTCACCTCATTTGGTCATTTTCACCCCAATTTTGCAAGGCAAGAACCTACAGCTCGGAGGGATTAGATGGCCTCTTTAGTAAACATTCACTTTGGTGAGGATGGGTGTTGAGCATGTAGGATTCAGACTCCAATCAGGCTTTGAAAAGAAGAGAAGCATCAGGCAATTAAAGTATGTAGTCCCTTTGATACACCCTCATCGGCTGTTTCCTGTCTTATTTGAAGTGAGTTCCCAGAACATCAGACACACCCACATTCAAATGCAAGTACAAAATACATCTCAGAGCCATATAAAAATGATGCTATCGTTTGGAGGTGAAGTGTTCCCCAAAGGCCTGGTGGTACCCAATGCAGCAGTGTTCGGAGTCAGGGCTTTTGGGAAGTGATGGATCATGAGGGCTCTGACCTCATCGTTGTACTAATCCACTGATACCTAAATGGACCACTGGGAGGCAGTGGAGGCTGTGGGAGGGGGGCCTGGTTGGAGGAAGTAGGTAACTGGGGAGCATGTCCTGGAAGGGTATTTCTTGTCCCCTGCCATACACGCACTCTCTCCCCTGCTCCCTCTCCTCCTCCATCTTCCTCTCCTCTCCCCATCCCGGCCACTGTGAAGTAGGCTGCTTTCCTCTGCCACACCCTTCTGCCTTGGGGTTCTTTAGGCCTCACTTCGGGCCTAAAGCAATGAAGCTGGTGCACCATGGACTGAAGTCATGAGCCAAAATAAATCTTTCCTACTTTAAGTTGTTTTTCTCAGGTATTTTTCACAGTGACAAAAAGCTGATTAACACAAATGATCTTGTTACTCTTTCCCATTTGTGTGAAAAATCAAACACTTGCTGTGAAGTTGTTAAAAAGCCACCCAGCTAGCAGACGTGCTGAGCTCCAAGGGCAGAACAAGCTGGCATTTTAAGATACTGGGAAGGCCAAGGTGAAGGGTAGTTATAGAACTTTTCTTTTTTTTCAGGGAGGTGGAGTTGCCCTGGTTGTAGCCAAGCTCTAGGGACTCCAGTGTGGCCCAGCACAAATCTTGGCGGCAATGGAATGGGGAGGCACTACAAAAATACAAAAGAAGAGGATGGTCAAGTCTGATGATAGATTTCGACTTGGGTAGCATTAGGTAGTTCAGCTTTAGAAGAGCAATTAAGCTTAACTCAAAACCCAGCCCTCATAGGGCCAACTCTTCCTACCAGGTTTGTCCAGCACACAGACTGTCCTTACTAACAAGGCGATAATGAGGTGTCAATTTGGTTTCCATGACCAGAGTAAGACAAGGTTGGTTATGTTTTTTCCAGAGAAGTCAGCTCTGTTTTCTCCACTCGCATTCTGGGCTGAAGAGAGATCTTGCTGGAGATTCCTCTTTGCCTTTGGAAGGCCACGGGGGGGAAGAGCTATGTTCCCAACCAGGAAGGCTGACCACGCTGGACATTTGTACATCAGCCACAGAGAGAAGTGCTTTTCAGAGTTTGCCCAGGTTGCAGGAACTTACCCACTCAGATCCAGCATAAAAAAACAAGAGGGCTAGCCAGCACTTCGCTTACCTAATACCTACTGTCCCAAACTATATTTAACCTTCACTAGAAGTGATTTTACATGAATCATAGCTAAACACCTCTTTTGAACTAAAATCTTCATTAGGAAAAGACTCATCATCCTATTAAAGTAAAAGAAAGGCAAAAACCTAAAATTCTTAGCTTGCAAGATTAACAACCTGAAATTTCAATGCATCTAGTGATATAGAGTGATACTTATGTACCGTTTTGCTGTTTTGTTTGAAGTGAGTTCCCAGAACATCAGGCCCACCCACACTCAAATACAAGTACAAAACACATCTCAGAGCCAGATAAAAATGACTTTGTTATTCTTTCCCATTTGTGAGAAAAATTAAGCTCCACAAAAGAAAGGATATGTGTTGGAGACAACTTGGATTTTGCCAGCATGCCACCTCCCACCGGGAGGGCACTCAGTGACTTCCATGAACAGAAGGAAGAATGAAGGAAATGGCCGTGGCTTTGAGGAGATGTGGACATCTCAAGTGAGTACACATTTCTCTGAATAAAGGCCCTTGAATAGTTCAAAAAGGGGAATCTAAGTATGCCCAGAGAGCAAATGGATTTTGCTGTTGTACAGCTAAAGCATGTAAGTCAGTAGATGGTCACCCACCTAGGGGACTATCTATAATTTCCCATTCCAGCACAGGAGTTTCAATACACTCTTCTCCCTAAGTCTAGGTTCTGAAATTGACTGGGATAATTGAATTATGATCCACTGAAGATGTCCATTTTCTAAATCCACAGCCTGTGACTGTTACCTTACATAGTAAAGAGGACTTTGCAGATGTGATCAAAATAAGGATCTCAAAATGGGATAAGATTAGCCTGAAACTATCCAGGAATGCCCTATGTAACCACCTAGTCCTTATAAGGTAGAGGCAGGAAGACTGGAATCAGAGAGAAAAGATATAAGAACCAGACCAGGGGTCAAAAACAGGGAGGATGCTTCAAATCCCCTGCTGGATTTGAAGGTGGAGGAGGGGCTGTGAGCCAAGGAAATCTGGGCAGCTTCTAGAAACTAGAAAAAGCAAGGAAGCAGAGTTTTCTCTGGAGCCTCCAGAAAGAACTGGCCCTGATGACCCCTTGACTTTAGTCCACTAAGACTAATTTTGGACTTCTGACTTCCAGAACTGTAAGAAAATTAACTTGGTTGTTGTAAGCCACTATATATGTGGCAGCACACTGCTGTGGCAATAGGAAATTAATCCACTCTCCAAAGACACTTAGATGCCAAAGAGGCTTCTCTCAGAAGGGCAGGGGTAAGAGTGGGCACTGACTGAAACTGGTGGGTACAAACTGATCCCTTTAGGGGCCTTGGGAAGCACAGACCCCCTACATGGGCATCCTAAGACCTTCTGGGAACTTATCCAGGAGCCAATTCTACCCAAGCAGATAAAACCCAGAGGTGTCTTCCTTTAAAAGTCAATTTTCTTTATTCAGCTGGAGCCATTGCAACTAGGGAAGGCTTAGAATTGCAGGCCCTTAGGGATCCGCTCATCGAACCTCCTTATTAACACAGAGGGATAACAGTTTGTCCCAAGCCACATAACTGGGTAGTAGCAGAACCTTAAGGAGAACCCAGGTCATCCAACTCAGGAGAATAGCTTTGCCTTTAAAAGGCCTAAGCCACAGAACTCTCTCTCTCCTCACTAAATGATCAGACCCATCCATAATGATTTGTAGTTTGTCCTGCCACTCAGAGACAACTGGGTGCTTTCCATATGCAAGGCACTCACTGAGTACTGGGGAAATGCAAAGATGCTGGTCCTTTCTACAACCCCCTAAGCTCCAGAGGCAATGACAGCAGGGATGCCCCTTGGCCTAAGGTGTATGGCGGGGAGGCAATTCTATGCACCTTTCCTCTTCTAAGCCTCACATTTGCAGTCATGTAGTCAGGTCGGGGATCTGGGGAGGAAGGAGAAGAGCCCAGTGAGTTACAAAGCTGGACACCAGGCAGGGAGTGAGAATATCTATCTCACAGCCACCGCAAAGCTGATCCATGCTTGTACAACAAACAGCACACTGTGGGTGCACTGATCCAGCCAGGGCCTGGTAAGGCTGGCTGCCCCCAGGGCTGAGCTTTCATTTCTCTGAGCCATTAATTCTTACAAAGAATTCACAGAGTATAATTAGTTTAAAAACCCTGGTTCTCTATTTGCTTAGAAAGATTTTTTTTTAAATATTTAAATTAAAGCAGCATTTCTCTCAAGAGCTTTAAAGATAAAATACAACATAAAGGAGAATGCTGGAATGTTTGGGAGATGCAGGTGAAAACTGTTTCAAGGGGTTTCATTCCACTGTGTGGGAAGGACGTGAACCTCCTGAGTCCAGCAGGAAGGCACAGTGGCACAGCAGCTGTCTGCGCTCCATAGCGTTCCTGATTGATCCCTAATCTCTTGTGCTTTTTATTTGCAGTCCCAGGTGGGATGCAATGATGCATTCATATTTGGCCACAAGGAGAGGGCAGAGTGTCTTCAGTTTGTGTTAGAATGCTGAAAACTCAGCAGAATTCTTGTTATGCATTTCATTCTGTTCTGAAAGGAAGGGAGAGTGTCCAAGATACAGGCAGAGAAGCCATCGGATGGCCAAAAGGGTGCTCAGGGGTTTGTCCGTTCAGCCCACATGTACTGAGTGTCTGTCCTGAGCTATGCAAAGTTGCCAAGACCTCAAGATGGAGAAGGAGAAGCCTTTGCAATACCACAGGAGAGACAGGACGTGAAGGGGGACGAGGCAAGCTCAAGGCAACAGGACGCAGAGGAAGGGGTTCATACCTCAGAAGTTTTAGAGAAACTTAGCAAAGGAAAAAGAACAATACAAGGGCTGTTCCTGAACTCTGAACAAAGTCTTATCAACACACTGGGCTTGTTAACTCAGCTACAGATGTGAGCATGCGTCAGGGGTCCGTCCGTGATTGGCTGCTGGAGGGTGAACTGTGGTCAGAGACCTGGGCCTCCATCTGCCTGTTACAGGATGTGAGATTGGGGGAAAGTTGCTGAATTCTTCTAGCCCTCAGAATTTTCTCATCTGTAAAATGGGGATAGTAAGCCCCTTGCAACATATCTCAGACCCAGGCAGTCAGAGTACCACACCCTGCTGGCCACAGTGGAGAAGTGGTTAGTTCAAGGATGGATGCTCCTTGAAATTTCATTGGAGGAATCAGGAAAAAGATACTCTGTCATGCCTGGTTGCTCAATCAGTTGTTAAGCCTCCACTTAAGGAGAGCCTGCCTGAGAATAGAGCCAGTTGAGAAGACCCTGGCCTGGATACAGGGTACAGGCAGCTGCTGGGTGGCCTCCTGGGAGCACCTTGAGCCACCTTCCCCTGGATCCATTCTGGTCTCTTCTGCACATGAACCAATACATTTCCTTCATTTGCTTAACAGAAAGAATAATGCAAAAAGAAGGCCCACCTACTTCAACCACCTTCATTGAACTCCCCAATTCCTCTGCAGGGCCCACACTGACTCTCACGAGGTTCCCTGACACTCTCTCCGGGAAGTGGACTCACTACAAGGACCAAGGGAAGCTAGGGCAGGAACTTTGGTATGAGCATCTGCCAACCAGAGTGCCCTGCTTCCTGAAGGTTCAGGAAACAGAATGTTCCTCCACCCTGTAGATAAGAGCCCCACCCCATGGTCACAGGCCAGGGTGCAAACAGTGTGGGAGGAAAGGGTGTCAGCTGGGGACAGCCTTTCACAGGCCCAAAGCTCCAGCTCTGGACACACAGGTGCCCCTGTGAGCAAGAGAAACAGCGCCTTGGTCCTCATGGCTGGGGAAGAGGTGGGGCGTAATCACCCTCCACACCTAATAGGTCACTTTTGCTGAACTAAGAACTGGCTTTGCATTGGTTATCCTCTAGGAGAAAAAAAAAATCAATTAATAAAAATACAATGGTTCTTTGGTCTTCTTAGTTGGGACACAGGGGAGTCATACAGTGGGAGTCATACAGTGCCTATGGGACTGGGAGCTGTCCTGAACAAATAGCAGATTGGAATCAAGCTTCCTGGGTTCTCGTTTCAACTCCTCAAATTCCTGTTTGTCAGCTATGTGACCCTGGACAAGAGTCTTTACCTCTCTGAGCTTCGGTGTACTCATTTATAAAAAGAAGCCACAATCTTCTCTTATAGAAGAGGATCATAGCAGTAAAGTTGTCAGAGTGCTCTATGGCCTGCTAGGTGCCAGAGATGTAGGGTGTAACATTCTGTGCAAGACAATTGGAAAGAAGACCTGTTCTGTGTGATCAGACACATGTTTTCCTTTCAGAAAATATCCCTCTACACAGGAAGTGGTATTTGCCACTCACACTTTTGAAGACAGACTCACTGCCACTGTTATGGTTTAGATATGAGATGTCCCCCAAAAATCTCACATGTGAGACAATGCAAGAAAGTTTAGAGGCCAAAGTATTGGGCTAGGAGGGCCTTAACCTAATCAGTGCATTAATCCACTTTGGGGCATGACTTTGGGGTATAGACTTTGTTCCTGTGAGTAGGACACATACTCTTCTCTGATTCCTAGTGGCCATGTCCAGAGCTGCTTTCCTCTGCCATGATGTTCCGCCTCACCTCAGGCTCAGAGAATAGAGCTGGCTCTCTCTGCACTGAGACCTCTGATAACCTGAGCCCCCAAATAAACTTTTCCTCCTCTAATTGTTCTTGTCGGGACTTTTGATCATAGTGGTACAAAAGCTGACTATAAAAGTCAGCAAGGTTCAGGATACAATGAACTAACACCTATTCAGTCATGTTAATGGAGTACCCACCATATCAAT
The DNA here is from genome assembly GCF_001458135.2 of Marmota marmota marmota. Classification (NCBI taxonomy): domain Eukaryota; kingdom Metazoa; phylum Chordata; class Mammalia; order Rodentia; family Sciuridae; genus Marmota; species Marmota marmota. The sequence continues at coordinate 14,698,962 of NW_025999999.1, read as the reverse complement.
GTGATTCTCCTGTGCATCATAGCTGGAAGAGAAGGGACATTGCCCAGAGGCCCAAAGCATATTTCAGAGTTAGTAACAACCTGGGCACAAATTCTACTTGGCTACTGAAAAGCTGGTGGCTGTGGGCTATTCCTTCTCTTTGGTGTCATCATGGTTAGAAGGCAGATGGCTACATCTAAGCTATGGGCTCTCTGTGAGTGCTGAGAGACAGGAGTGCACAAATTGTCCAGCACAGCTCCTAGGACACAGTAAGCAACCACTGCTCCGACTATTATTATGACCGTTGTCATTGTCATTGCCATTACCATTCCAGTCATCATCCTCATCGTTGTTACCCCCAGATGGGCTGTAGATGCCCTCTGCCAAGGCAGATGAATCTTCCTTGGAGACAGAGATGGATGTAAAAGCAATGTAAACATGAAGAGAAAATAAAGTCAGGGACAGAGGACTGCTGAGAGGGGAGAGAGCAGGACTGGGGCTGGGGCTTAAGGAAACAGAGAGTCAAAACAGCTGCTTTGTGAAGCAGACCAGCGGTCAACAGGAGACCTAGGGGCTGTGGAACAGCAACAGGACATGGCTGAAGTTCTGTAGTACGAGCCTGTGCAGACTCAGCCACTGGCTCTTCCTTTTGTGATGTTCAGCCACTCAAAAGCAGAAGCCAAGAACCACGGCCTAGAATATGGCAGTGTCTAGGCCAACCCCACCAAACATACTGGAATATGCACCACAGCTTCCCGAAGACCAATTGGGGAATTTAAATCCACTCCCAGTTTAACTCCATTCACTTTTCCACCTGAGTAACAAATATTCCATCTATTCTCTTGAGCTAATATATAAAATATAATCCAGGTGAGAGGGTTCACGGCCAGGCAAGAGAATGTTTTCTGGGTTTGGTACGCCTTTATCATGTGGCCAAATCAAAGAAAGCGCCATGCTCGGGGTCAGGTCTGTGCTGGCTCTGCCTTTCCACAGCACGGTAGGTTAGTTCACAATAATCTATTAAATAGTTTAAGAAGAACTAGAAGAGAGGAGCTTGGAATCCCCAGACATAAAGAAGTGATAAAGAGATGGCAATGCTAATTGCCCCTATTGGATCAATACGTATGATTTATAATGCATTGAAATATCACACCGGACCCCATAAATATGTGGTTATGATGTGTTAATGGAAAGGGAAAGAATCCTCAGCTCTACTGTAGGGGCTCTCAGAAGGTAGGTGCAGATATGAATCTCAGGGGTAGTCCCTACATGCCAGGTCACAAAGACCATAAACACAGAGGGACTAACGTTCAAAGTCAGGCTAATTGTCACAGACTGCAAGAAAGGTATTAGAGATTATTTCATTGAACCCACTCATTCTACAGAGGAAAAAGTGAAAGCCAGTGAAGTTGGGGTCATACATGAGTCAGCCCAAGTCACATCCTTGGATAGAGGAGTAGGACCTGGACCCAGGTCCCCTCCCTCTCAGGGCTGATGCAGTGGCTAATGGTGGGACATGTACCCACAACACTCAGGGCAGGGGGGGGCTCTTTTCTTTTGGGGAGAGAGTGGATGGCATGCTTTTTGATGGCACCCTCTTCACTGGTAACAATAGTGCTGCTGGATCGTCACTGGCTGGGCCTCTGTGACTAATTTTGAGATTACCGGGTCAACGCTACTAACCTGGGTTTGGGCCTTTGCCATGACATTACCATACGATGATTCATGTCACCATGACAGCTTTTGGAATGATTCATAACAGCAATAATAATCCTGCCATCTCTCTTTTGTTGGGTGTTTTTCAGTTGGTGGGTTAGTAAGTGTTTTCATCTCGTCAGTTTTCTGATCTCCAGAACCACCACATGGGTAGTTAAGTCAAATACGACCATTTCCCATTTATGTTGAGACCGAGACCCCAAAAGTGGGATGAACCACCTGAGATCATGCAACCCTGAGTCTCTCATAACTGGCTACTTAATCAGGTCACAGTGCCAGGTACATGGCTGAGGGTCTTTTCACTGTGTGGCATTTCCTCTGTTTACACGTTCGCTGACCAGAGCTTCCAAAACCACATTGGTGCTGCGCCCAGGTACTCCATATTCCTCTCATCAGGCAGAGTGTGATGCTCAGCGCCAGAGAGATGGCAGGCACGAAGGGACAGCCAGTGGTTTCATAACTGAGAGGAGGGAGCCTGCCTCTCCTGCTAGAGTTATTAGAAGAATCAAAACATGCAAAACAATGCATCCGACGCACAGGTTCTGCCAAGGCCATAACAAGAGAGACTGTGAGCAAAGAGAGGTCTGACGTCAGCCTTACCACCAGGAACCTCATAATTCTTCTTTTCTTTTTCTTTCCTCATTACTGTCTTTCTTTCTTAAAATATTAAAATATTTTATAAAATTATGGTTTTAGAGGTGGGGATTTACTTTAAATATTCAAAAATAGCAAGAGTATAACAAATACCTACAAACTCATCACTCATCACCCCAAACATATGCTGCCATCATTGTCATTTTTGACTCTGATTTTTTTTATCAAAACAATTAAATTATACAGATAAAGTTGAAGTCTCCATTGAAACTCTGCCTAGTCCAATTCCACTCCCATCTCCCCAAAGACATCCATGTGTGGTGTGATGTCCACCATATACATCTATCTACCTACATACAGAAAAATCATAAAAACAACACACTTTTCCTATATGCATGTGGGTTCATAAAACAGCAGTGGGACTGGTTTTAACAAAATTTATCCTGAAGAAACAAATTCTTATTCTCCCAAGGACAACAGTGGAGTGAAAAATTGGTGAGCAAGATCAGAAACCCAAGTACTGGTCCTATAGCCATGATAGCAGCCCCTTGGGACAGTAGGTCAGTTGACTTCCTGAATCTCAGGGAGGGATTTTTTTTTTAAAATGAGAAAGCTGGATGAAAGGCTCTCTAAGGTCCCTTCCATCTTTGAAATCTGAGGACTGTAAGGTTCAATTTCCTCATCTGTCAAGTGGAGACGAGATAGTAATGTCTGTCCTGATCACTGCTGTACAGAATGGTTGTAAAGGTCTTAGCATAATGTGCCAGTGCTCTGCAAGGCAAGTGATAATAATAATTACCATTGTTCACGCAAATTAAGATGTTTTTAAGCTCCTAGGAATACTTTTAAAGCAAGCATTGTTATACATATGGCTTGGTTCGATGGCTGTTAGAGACTAGCCAGCGGGCAGTAATTTCCTCTCCCTCTGCTGTCTTGGGCAGGCAGTTGAGCACAACTCACTTAACTCCATCCATAACGATTTAGTGAACAAAATACCCCGGCTCCTCACTGTAAAATTTTCTCCTCTTTGAAGACACTTCCAGAAGGACCCAGAGCTTTCAGAGTGCAGTGAATTCAGATCCACTCAGAACTGGAGTCGGTTTATCTCGAGACACGTTTCTTCAGAAAACCCACGCTGGCCAGAACGTCCCTGGCTTTGTGCAAGTTAAATTCCAGGGAGCTGGTTTGACTTCTGGGGTTAGAGCAGATCTTTCCATTTTCTGAGTAACATAGGATGTGGTGAATTTGCTACTGAGAAACTTTTCTGGGGAACATCTGAATCTTTGAGATGGAAAAAAGGAGCTTTGGGGAAAGTGTATTGAATAACTGCTACACAAAGTTCTCTAAAAAGCCAAATGGCTAATGTTTATACACATGAATAAGATTTAGGGTTGATAGGCCCTACTGCTCCATGGAAGACACCACACACAGGCATTAAGGCCTTTGTATGCACTGGTCCCTCTCTGCACACTTTCACCAGGAGAACCCTCATCCTTCAAAATGCAGCTCACAAGTCACCTCCCGCAGGCAGCCTTCCCTGACTCCTGGGAGTGTGCACCAGTGGCCCCCTGCAGGAGCTCCAGAAACCCCTCCCGTTCTGCCAGCTCAACTTGACACTCTTACATAATCAGCTACTTAATTACCTGCCTGACCTCTCCTCTGTCCTGTGAATTTTTTTTTTTTTTTGGAGGTATCGGAGACTGAACTCAGAGGCACTCGAACACTGAGACAGCTTCCCAGCCCTGTTTTGTATTTTTTTTATGGACAGGGTCTCACCGAGTTGCTTTGTGCGCATTTTGCTGAGGCTGCCTTTGAAGTTGCAATCCACCAGCTTCAGCCTCTCGAGCCATTGAGATCACAGGCGTGTGCCACCCTCCTGACCATGATTTTTTGAAAACAATCTACATGTTCTACACCACGTCAGGGCCTGGCACATGGTAGATGTGTAGAACAAATAAGCATCTCTGTCCAAGTACGCACTTATTTAATGTGCATTTGTACGTAGATATCAGTTGTGTATCATTCTCAATTTGTCTTCCTGGCTAAATGTTCCCTGTGTGCTGCTACAAAGCGTGGAAAGATGAAGCTTTGCTGAGAATATGGATTAGATTCAGTCTTTGAACACTGGCAAAATATGTAAATACCACTAACCACATCAAGTATAGAATTCTAAAACATCCAATAAACAGACTTGTTGTCACATTTTCCCCTTTTAACCAAATCTGAAGAAAAGACCACTTCTGTGTGTGATCTGAGCAAATGTGTCTAATCCACATGATTCTGAGAGGAAACACATGCTCCAGGAATCATCCCTGTATCCTCAATTTTCTTTTCAGTAATGTATCCTGCTGAGGTTTTTCTAGTAAGAGAATAAGGATGGTTATCAAATTAAAGCCAATTTTAAACCAAAATACTATTTTAGGTTAATTTCAAAGAGTGGTAATTCTCAAACTAGCAGCTCTTTTTCTTAGAGTTGCCTGACAGTTAACCTGGGCATTTTAACTGATGTGATTAAAGCCAAATACTAGGTAGGGATCCATATGAAACGGAAGAGGCAGGTCAGGCTAGTGAAAGGAGGGGGGGGGCGGGCACTGTTTTGGTTTGAAGTAGTCCCACTTCTTACAGAGGCTCTGGTATCAACAACTAGACATCCTAGGAAGGTTGGTTCTCCCTGTAGATCTTAGTTTTCTCGTCTGTAAGATGGGAGGGTCAGATGAGGCAACACTGAATGTTTCTTTATGCTTTGGGATTTTAAGATAGCAAGTGTTTTCTTAAAGCAGTTATTCACGGCACCTGGAGATGTTAGGATGATCTGGTACAGAGGTACAGGGGACAGAGATAGATTTCAGGACTGAGTGATCTTAGTCTCTAGCTCCATCCTTCCTCTGATCCTAGGTGATTTCAAGGAGAAGCACTTAATCTCCATGTAAGTGAATTGTGTGACTATAAATGCACAAGGGGATAGAGTGACCCTCAAACTTTGGAAGCCACCAGGAGAACTTCTGAGTGCACAGATGCGAGGTTTATGCCCAGTTTCTGACCTCGGAGGTCTGGGGTGGGGCCTGAGGCTCTGCATTTCTAACCAGTCAGGTAACAACTGATGCTGCATTTTGTGAACTACTGAGCCACCCTATCTTTTTATTTTATTTTTTAATTTTTATATTTATTTTTTAGTTTTCGGCGGACACAACATCTTTGTTTGTATGTGGTGCTGAGGATCGAACCCGGGCCGCACGCATGCCAGGCGAGCGCGCTACCGCTTGAGCCACATCCCCAGCCCCACCCTATCTTTTTAAATCATCTTTTATTTGTTCTAATTAGTTATACATAACAGTAGAATGCATTTTGACACATGTTATACAAATGGAACATAACTTCTGATTCCTCTGGCTGTACATGGTGCTGAGTCACACCAGCAGTATAATCATACATGTATACAGGGTAATAACGTCTGTCTCATTCTTGAAAAACTTTTCAACTCTAAGACTCCATTGTGAGTTGTACAGACTTTGGTAACATCTATATTTTTAATGAGTTACTTCCATCTCCTAGCCACCCAGTACACCAAGAGGGGGCTTCTCTTTCCTTGCAGGTTGCAGACACTGCAAAACTATTTCAAGGGCACATGTAATTAGTCTTATGACCACCTTCCTCTGTGAGACTCAAACATCTCTAGCAACATCTGGCCTCCCTGAATAAAAACACTCAAGGTTCAGAAAACCTTAGGCAACTTAGTTGATTGATGGGCTCAGCATCCTTGGTTCAGGTTTGTTGAACCAGAAAAAAGGCATAACTCCATTCATGCCTAGTTCACTAATGCAGAGGACAGAGGGTCAGCCTCCAGAAGGTCAAACATTCTTCAGTTGAGTGACATCATCATTAGGGAAATGTCCATTCCCACATCCATCTTATACAGCCTAAGCTAAAAAACAAACCTATAAGACTTTTTAAAAATTTGTTTTGTTTTTGGCTCTGGGGATTGAACCCAGAGGTGCTTTACTACTGAGACACATCCCCAGTCCCTTTTATTTTTTATTCTGAGACAGATCTCACCATGTTGTTTAGGGCCTTGCTAAGTTGCTGTAGCTTATGGTCCTACCGCTTCAGCCTCCCACCACACCTGGCACAATACTTTTTGGTAAAGTTATCCACATCACTAGATCTCAAAGTCAGTGAGACTTCAGAAATACTTGGAGAGTTTTAAAAAATATCAATGCTTGGGTCATACCTCCAAAGAGTCCGATTCAAACAGGGCATCGGGATTTTTAATAGCTCCCTATTGTGAAGCAAAGTCCAAGAATTACCAGTCTACAAAGAAATAGAATCGATCTGTTCTTTATTACTTTGTGTCCCTCAAGTTGTTTTGACATTCCAAACAGTGTGACCATTTGCCCTAAATTACCCTTAAGAATAAACACTAAAATCTTCACAAGTCCACAGAAGGTCGCAAAGAGAGTGGGCAATCAATCAATATCTCTTAGCTAATTCTGATGTACCTTTCATACTATTCAATAATTTTTTTTTTTAAGAGCTGGGCATGGTGGTACATGCCTGTCATCCCAGTGATTCAGGAGGTTGAGACAGGAGGACCACAAGTTCAAGGTCAGCCTCAGCAACTTAGCCAGGCCCTACGCAAGTTAGTGAGATCCTGTCTCAAAAGAAAAATCAAAAAGAGCTAGCTGGAGCTGGAGCTCAGTGGTAAAGCGCCTCTGGGTTCAATCCCCGGTACCAAACGAAAACAAAAATCATTGTGACAGGATATCCCCCAGAGGACAAATACAGTTTCTGCTGCAGAAAACCAGGTGAGGTTTGCCAGAGAGGACCTTTGCCTTCTAAATTGTAAGAGCTTTAAGAACATTATCCACATCCTGAAATCTTTCAAACTCCCAAGTGCCTGCCTGGCCCAGTGCTACTAGAGGCAGATTAGAAGCCCCAAAAAAACACTTGTTCGACCGACTTGAATTTCTGACTGTCTTTAAGCTTATGGGAATGTAGACCTTAGCAGAAGTGCTATTTCATCAGAAAGGGTAAGGCATACGGGTCTCTGGGTGTCGGGAATACGCAGGGTTTATTTCCCTTAAATCCCTTCCACTAAATGAGAACATTAGGGTTGGAACTTTATAAACTGTCTAACTACTCATTGGGAAAACATCCATTTCCCAAAGTGGGTGGCCTTGAGACACACACCTTTCTGACTGCAGCCACTAAAACCCAGTGCCACCTAAGACAGAATATGTGTAAGTTAGTTCTGGCTTTTGCCTCTATCTTATAAAGCTGTGGCCTTCTAAAAGTGACTGGAGAATGAACATAAAAGGGGCTGGGGTTGTAGCTCAGTGGTAGAGCACTTGCCTAGCACATGGGAGGCACTGGGTTCGATCCTCAGCACCACATACAAATAAATAAATAAAATAAAGGTATTGTGTCCATCTACAACTAAAAAACAAAACAACAACAAAAAAAAAACTTAAAAAAAAAAAAAAAGGGACAAAGCAGCAGGCCTTAGAGGGACAGGCCCATCTCCATTTCATTTGCACATGCTGCTCTCAATATTTTCTCAGAACACCGCAAACTAAACCTGTGGTTAACATCCAAGCAGACAGAGAGCTGCCTGGGCCGAGGCCAGCCTGGGTAAAACTTGAAGGCTGATTTTTCCCTTGAAACTGCTCTCCAGCGCTTTCCCTGCCACCCCATGCATTGCTAATTAGGAGCAGCCAAGGCCTGACATGAACACAGTCCTCTATGGTAAAATTGATTATTATATTACTATGGAAAGTAAGGAAGTAATTTTGTTCAAAATATCAAATTCCACAAAATCATACATGGCAGCTGTTAGTGTATGTATGCACGTGGGGGAGGGGCAAGTGTGTGAAAATACCATCTCTCTCCCTTCGGTTTTCTGACATCTTTGCAAAAATGTGAAGAAAAAAAAAAAACAGGCAGGAAAAGCAAAAAAGATTCTAACGCATAGAAGGCAGAAACCAAGAGCAAAGCTACATGATGGATTCTTTTTTTTTAAGACTAAAAAAATTCGCATGGTACAAGATACATTATAGGTCCATTTTATGAGTGTGGACTTGCTTTTTATGAGTGTGGACTTGAAAACCAGTATTCCTCTACCGCGGGTGTTGAAGCTACTTTTAATTGCATCAGATAAAAAAACGAGGTGAGTCATGTTTGGTTGTACTTGAGGCTGCTAACAGATCATCACTTCTGGGTCCAAATATGTCCTCTAGCCTCACTACGGAAGTTTATAGCTTACTTGTTTGCTTGGGGACTATTAAAAGAGTTTTGCTTTAAATTGTTAACTTTTTTTAAAGATACCCAAGAGTTGCTGAAATTCATATTGCGGCCAACTTCGGAGGTATTTAGAAGCCACGAGCATTGTCTCCTGGCAAAACCTCCCCTGCCCATGGCTTCTAACCCCGGCACTCCCTCCGGCTTCAGAATGAGTCTGATCCTGCACTCAACAGACGCGAGACACTTCATGCCTTTACATTCATTTTCCATTGTCAAAAAATTCCAGCAATTAACACAGGACACCTCAACCCTAAGAGACTTCCTAAGATTTCGGAATTCTGAATGCGGTCCCCTTGCTGTCCCCCGATCTGGTGATAATGCAATCTGTTTTCCAGTAGCTGCGCGATTTTTCTTTATGAAAGAGTTTAGTAAGTGGCGTAAAAAGAGCACACAGACTTACTGACATTGGGATCGCTGATTTCACTGGGGTCATGAGGTACCGTTTTAGGTCACATGTTAAACAACCGTTGTGAATCATTTATTAAAATTCTTTTAAACAGGAGGGGGTGGAGGTACAGACAAAACGCATACTCATGCACAAACGCTTAGCGCCAAGAATATGGTCAGAAATGCCACCTGGACTAAAGAATAAAAAGAACCCCTCGATTTCCCCTTGGGCTGGGGAGAGGTAGGGTGACGTCATGCAACCTTACCTTTCTGAAACAGATCAGGGCACCTGACATGAAGTGCTGACCTGCGGCCACCGAAGCCGGGAGTCATTTTGGGTGTCGCGCATGAACCTCCCTAGAAAATTCCAACAACATTCTACCAGCTTTCTGCATGCCAATCATGAAGAGCCTCCACTTAAGCTCTCACGAACCTGGGAAGGGGCAGAGGAGGGGGGCATGTAAGCAAAGGAGAGAAGGAAAGAGAAAGAGTGGTCTCAGCCACTGCATACCGGTCTGGAAGGGGAGTCACATGCCACCGGGAGCCATTCCTGCTGCATTACACAGGCTGAGTTAAATGGCCAACAATATCAGTCGATGTTTATGCCACATGTTCTCAGCCTCTTCACATATCAACACCCAAGCCAGCCCTATGCAGAGAGGTCTCCTGAGAAAGCTTCTGCGGGAAGGAGTCTTAAGCTAATTGTGCTGGCCACTTTCAGTTAAATTCCAAAGCCTCCTGGCCTGGTTTACTTCCCTATTTGTTGTTGTTGATGTTGGGGGTTTATTTTTAGTTCGCTTGCTTGTTTGTTACTCTGGATTACACAGGTGACAATTTGGTCCTGAAGGTATCCACAAGAACCTTTAGCAATGTAGCCACATCAGACAGCACCGACAGTCTCCCAACTAGCAAACCTCCTGCACCCCTGCCCTTTCTTTTGCTTTTTTTTTTTTTTGGTAGAACGAGAGATGAAGTGAGAGAACCCCCCATCACCTCACCTGCCTAGCAACATCTGTCAGTAGGAAAAATGTTCTCCTTTCCTCCAAGCAGCGGCTGGGGTGACATTGCCTCCCAGGGAATGCCACAGACATTTTGGTGGTCAGAACCTTAAGCAGTAAACTGGCATTTACTGGGCAGAGACAGGAGTGGAGTAACCACAATATCCAAAACACTGCGGTTCAGAAACCGCTCTAAGGCTAAGGACCCCAACCAGTGTTACAGAAAACACAAAAGAAAGGAAAAAATGATGGAAGGGGAGGGGAGGGGAAAGGAGGAGAAGGGAGGAAGAAAGTTAAAGCTTAAAAGAAGGAGAAAAATAAAAAAGCCAAGATGCTCCTCCCTGGGAAGAAGGTACTAAAGCCCTGGGGTTTGATATATTTTACAGTTTAATTACTTACAAAGCTTTCCAGAAGCCACCATTTTTTTTTAACTGTTCTCTTTCCAAAGCTCATACTTCAACCATCAAACCACTTTCACATGATTTTCTTTTTCTTTTTTTTCCTCCTTTTGTTTTGGGTACTAGGGATTGAGCTCAGGGGCATTCGACCACTGAGCCACATCCCCCGCCCCATTTTGTATTTTATTTAGGGACAGGGTTTCAGTGAGTTGCTTAGAGCCTCACTTTTGCTGAGGCTGGCTTTGAATTCGTAATCCTCCAGCCTCAGCCTCCCAAGCCACTAGAATTACAGGCATGCACCACGGCGCGCGGCTCACTTTCACATGATTTTCTAAATCAAAATCTGCTGTCATAGGTGCCTCATTGCCAGGTCGTGTAAAGCAATCATCATCCCAATTTGTCCCATTTGGGACAATCCAGTGTTCATCTGCAATGCCTGGGCATTCATCCCCTTCCAAAATGATTCCACAGAATGTTTTTTAAAAGGTTAAAAACCCCGAAGAGCTTATAAACAACCTAATGATGAAAGCTTAGTAGGTTCTCCTGCTCTTAGACCCTGGTGGAGGATGGGGGGATGGGGGGCGGCTCATCTCCTACCCTTACCATCCATGGGTGTGCCGGCCTCAGGGAGGTCTCCCTCCTGCTGGGGCTGATGGCTGACTCTGTGTGTGATGCTTATACAGCTCACTGCAAAACCAAAGTGAAAGCCTCTCAGATCTGTCTGAACAGCCTGCTCCCAGCTGCCCCCAAGGACATGCACCCCACCACCAGCAGCCTCAGGGCGCTCCCAGGAGAGCCCATGGGCTCCGCGGCCTAATTCAGTCACAGCCCACAGGCCGCCCCAGGCTCAGTTGGCTCTCGGCCCCAAACTCAGTCCCAGACACCCCAAGGCGCCAGTCCCAGATCCTGACCTACAGGAACTAGCCAACCTGGCCACAGCTTCACTTCTGCCCAGGCCTTGGTCCCTCCCTGATCCACTGGGTTTCCCCAGGGCACAAGGCTCCACTCCAATCTGCCACGGGACATTTGCCCTTTCTCAGCCTATGCCCAGGACTTTCTTGGGATCAGAGTTTACTGAAAAGTGCTCCTCCACACACCCCCAAACCAGAACCCACGGGCCGTGTTCCCACCTGCCCCTCGAGGGAGAAGGAGTGGTGTGTAGTGGTTCAGAACAAAGACCATGAGGCCAGCCGGCCACAGCTGGCCACAGGAAAGGGGACTGGCGTTCACGCCCACCTCCAGGATTGTGAGAGAAGGTACACATCCAACACAGCCCAGAACCTGGTGCAGCCGGGTGTGTGTCTGTTAGCCAGAGCTCTGTAACATGATACGTTGAATGTGAACTTTCATTTTATTAAAATAAGCAGCCCAGTTACACGGCCCAGGGTGTGATTCCTCAAGTGTGAACGTGGAATCACATTCAATACCTGGAATGAGCCCTTCTAACAGAATGGTCCCTAGCACTTACCCAGAGACTAGGTGACATCTGGAAATGGAGAAGCACAAACTGAAATTCAATCTAATATTTAGTAAATTGTTAAGTACCTACTGTATACCAGCACTGGGAGGGAGGGACAAGAGGCAACATGGAGCGTGGGTGTGTACGTGAGGCGCTATGCAATCTGCTTCACTCATCTCTCAGTCTTCACTCCACTTTACAGATGAGCACCCTGAGGCTCCAAATGACCCAGTTCATCACCTAAAGAGCCAGAGCTAGTATGTAGTCATCTGAAACAAGGTCTGTTTGATTCTGAAAACTTTGTCTTTCCACTAAAACACCTCCCAGTGTGCAAGGTGAGTCCTAAATGTCAAGGATACACTTACAGTAAAATGAAACAACTGACTAGGGTAAGGCATGTTCATTGTATGATCAGAGCAGGTCCAGCTGGTAAGACCCAGTGCAAAATGGAAATGCAGGGCACTTGTTCAAAACCTGCTAGGAATTTTAAGAAGGCTACAGCACAGCGTTAACCCAATGGAGCAGGAGGGCCTCCTAAGCATGGACCCTTGTGCAAATGCACACCCGGAGGCCAGTCCTGAGCAGGAGGGAAGAACTTGGTCAGATTGGAGGGACCACATTTCCCACCTACCCTGACAGGAGCAAGTCAGGGAGCAGCACAGTCCGAGGCCTTGCGGATGGTCCAGCCAGTCTGTCCCTATTCCCTTTGGCTCTTTCTCCTACCTGCTCCAGAGCTAGGACGAGGACAAGAGGTAAAACTTGGATTGGGAGAAGCAGGAGGCACAGATGGCCCAAATGAACACTGCTATGTGTTATGATGCTATGGGTCTCTACAGCTGCCACAACGGAAGAGGATGACCTGGCTTTCACCTCTGGGGACGTGTCCTGCAATGGGTGGTGCCATGATCCCCAATGGAAGTAGGCAAAGGTGGTAAATTCACCAATGTACTGAAGGGACACACTGGCAGGGGTATACAGCCCATATCGAGGAGGTAATCAGAGAGCACAACAGATGCTCACCTTGGAGTTGTGAGATGTGGCTGGGCCTGGCTCTATCGTCCACTCACTGTGTGGCCCCAGCTAGTTACCTAGACTTTATGACTCAAGATGCCCAATGCCAAACCGTGAGAACTTAAGGATATGTCCCAAAGACATTACAAAGCAGTGTTTACTATCCCCATGTTATTTCATATTAAATTAAAAACCAGTGTGCAAAATTTTATATATATATATAATAATTATAGCCATACCGCCCTTTGGTAGGAAACACTTGTAGATAACACATCTAAAGGTTAACAGGGACAGATGTGACTAGACCGCAGAATTGGAGGTAATTTCTTACTCCTTCCTCCTTTTGTAAATTTCCCAACTTTTCTTTAATAAATCTGCCTGGTTTCCAATTAAAAAATAACTTTTTACAAGACAAAATAATTCAGCTGGACTAATCCCACCCCATCCCATGGAACTTATGGGGCCTTCAATTGAACCCTGCAGATTTAAGTGTCTCACAGCCCCTTCCCACCGTGGAGATTTCTCTCCCAGAGACCCCATGCAAAAAAGTGAAGGCAAGTACGTGCAGAAGCGGGTGTTCATATGGGGCACTGCACGTTTGTCTCCACACAAAGGCCAAAGCGCATGATTCAGATGGATTTTCACACTTCTGTTCCAGGAAGACCTCTGCGGAGGCAGCAGAAGCAGACTTCTGCTTGTAGAAGCGCGTTGTCCAGGGACCACAGAGGTTCATTTTATAACCTCAGACTCCTGCACCAGAGGGGTCAAGGTTGCCAGCGCAAAGGGGGCTGTTTGGTACATGCTACAGCCTGAGGTCCCCAGCCTCTGCCCTTTCCTCTTGTGCCCCCTCTCTCTCCACCCCGCACCATCACCATTGGTCTGAGTGAATTGTAGAGAGTCAGCTAGGACCAAGGAGAAAAGGTGGGGTGACCATTCAACCTATGGAGATGGGCTCAGCACCTCCAGTTTAGCACTCTATCCTCTCCGCCGGGTTCTGTGTAACTCTCAGGGAGGTACTGGGTAATCTTTTCTTTGGGGTATGCAAGTACAAAGGGAGGAGCAACCAATGACGGGTGACTCCATGCCAGTCCAGGATTAGAGGCTGTGTAGCAGGGCTCCTCTAATCCTCAGCACTCTGAGCCAGGGTTGGCTACCTGACCTCCCTTTCTCCTGGGAATCTTGTGGAGCTGAACCTCCACCCACGCTGGATGGGCAGAGCTGCTCCCTGCCATGGCTCTCCCTCCTCCTCCCACTGCTGGGACCAGCCAGTGCCTGCCTGGAATAGCACAGTCATTGGACAAGAAGTACAGAAGCTTCCAGGGCCTGAAAGAGCTCAATTCATGTGCAGCATGTGTGGAAACCACTGGAAACAACTCTGGGTCCTCTCCTCTCCCTTTCCTTCCCTCCCCCCTCTCCTCACCCCTCTCTTCTTTCCTGTGCAACACAAAAGTGGTAACTCAAGGTAAAACTATCTCTAAACCCCAGTTTCTCTTTCAAACCAGGGCTGACTGTGCTATCTTTAGCAATGAGGAAAAAAAGAAGTTCCAGAAAAGAGGAGGCCCCTGGGATGGATGGGAGGCAGCACGTCAAATACAGAGTGACCCCCCCCCCACCCCCGACAGAGCCATGGTAAAGGTCCTAACCTCTTGATACAAGAAAATACAAGGAAAGAACAAAGACAGGATTCGTTCCCAGAATGAACAAGCTTGGCCAGTGGAAAGGCTGCATCCTGCACAGACAAAGGCCAGGCACAGACGCTAGCAGAGGAAACTAGTCAAGAGTGGTGAGTCAGACAATGTGGGCATGAGCCCATTGGAGGAAAGGAAATTGGTTCTTTGTTGAGCAGGGATTTTAATTCCCACCCGGCTAAGTGTTATTCCTCCGTAGGTTCTCCTGGGGCCCACAAAACAGAAGCAGGAAGCATCCGTGAATTTTGCAGATTTGCCCTTTAAAGACTGAACACAGCCTCTAGTCACAAATCTCACACTGGGGCTGCATTGCGACCATATTCTTGGGACCTCTGCACAAGCTCTTCTCTCTACCTGAGCTGCACTGTCCAACAGGATAGTTACTAGGCGCAGGTAGCAATTTAAATTTAAGTTATTCCTGTTAAATAAAATTTAAAACTCAGTTCCTCCATTGCACCAGCCACATTTCAACTGCTTAACAGTCACATGTGACTGGCAGCTACCACCTTGAACAGCAGGGCATTGAACATTTTCAGCATTCTGGGAGTTCTATGGGACAGGACTGCTTCAGAGCTTCATGTGACTGACACCCTCGGGATCCTGTGCCACTGTCATCTTCTCAAAGAGGCTACCTTGCACCTAGGAATCTAAGGCAGGACATTGGGTCATTCTCTGTCACCTTCCCTGAACCTACCTTTATCACTATGCAATTACCTTATTTTTTAATTCTGTGCTTTATTACCTGCCCATCCCTGGAGTAAAAGCTGCAAAAGAGCAGGGCTCTTATCTTTCTTTTCTACTGCTATGTGCCCAGTGTCTAGACAGTAATGCATTTCTCCACGTGCACTGCAAAAACAAGTAGTGGAATGGACCGACACTGTTGAATAAATGGTGCACAGCACTCTGGGATTACAGGATGCCAGCCACTCCAAACAGATGTCACTTAGCTTCCCATGGACCGAGATAACCTCTAAGCGTAGGTCCCATCAGAAGCATCTGGGGAGACTGTAAGTGGGGGACCCGCTGAAGTAGTAGCAGAGTAGCTGAAAACAACTTTGTCCACGCTCCCTGAGAACCCAGTTGCCTTTTGTCCCCTCTTTCATCAGTCAACAGCACCGTGTCCGGCACTGTGCCCTGTCTTCCTTCGCTGTTTTTGTAAAAGAGCAAAATATCCTCTCACATAGTAGTAGACATTCCCCACAGGATATCAGTTTTCCTCCACATGTGTACACAAAAACAACAACTGGATGGCCTACACTCTAAGTTTAAGGCACTGGTATTTCCATACTTTGCATGCTTTTGGACTGCTTTCTGATACCCCTCAGGAGCAGGAGGAACTACTGTCTTACAACTTTGTTTTACTACTGACCTCAATTAAAAGTTGAATGGCAAGAGTATGACAGTCAGCAAAACATGACCCGATGGCCAAACACCAGAGTATAAAGATATAAAAGCTGAAAAACAGACCATGTGAGATGTTTTACGGACCTTTCATAACAAGCTGAGTGGGATCAAAATATTCAGCCAGAATATCAGAAAAACAGGAAATAGAAGCTGGGCATGGTGGTGCATGCCTATAATCCCAGCAATATGAGAGGCTGAGGCAGGAGGATTGCAAGTTCAAAGCCATCCTCAGCAACTCAAAGTCCTTAGCAACTGGGCAAGACTCTGTGTCAAAATAAAAAATAAAAAGGGCTGGGATGTAGCTCAGGAGTGAAGTGCACTTCCCACTACAAAGAGGAGGGGGAGGAGGAGGAGGAGGAGGAAGAGGGGGAGGAGGAGGAGGGGGAGGAGGAGGAAAAATAACATGTGCTTGGGAGGAGAATAATAAACAAATAGAAAGCAAAATAAAAGCATGTGAACTCTGTCCTCTGAACCATAGTAGGAAGGGACCCTTTCGGTGAAGGAAATTGGGGGGCTGGAGGTAACAACCCTGTAGCTTGCCAAGAAAGCCGGGGACAGCTATGAAGAAGCTCTTTGGCAATGTGCTCTGCAATTATAACTAGGGAAGCACATCTGATTCTAAGCTGTTTTCCCCTTAATGAGCACACAGCAATTGTTTGCCTAGGGTTTAACTGAAGTCCTTGCAACATTAATTAATAAATGAACCAGCCTCACTTGGGTAGCAACACTGCAGAACAATGCATTTTAAGAGAACTGGTGAGGGGATACATCTTTTGCTCCAAAGTTTTATTAACTCAAATTCCACTATACATTCTGATATGATTTCCAGGAAATTGGGTCCTCTCTGATGTGCAATTAACCATAAGACTGCACAAAATATGGTGACAGGCAGCAAGATTGGTTCCCACTGTCATTTTGTCTTCGGCTGAGTTTTAAACAGAGATGCACAGGCACCTCCATTCCTTGACCAAAATGACAGTCCCTGCTACGAGAGGGAAGGTCATGCTCACTGCCAGGAGCCTGGACATGGGAGAGATGCACAGTGAGGTGTGAGGACGGCAGAAGCCAGATCAGCACATCAACTCCATGAGCAATGGGATGACAAACATCCAGCAGAGCCCCTCTCACCACCATCCTCCACAGCTCCTCCACTCTCACTTCTCTCTTAGGCGGCCGCACAGGAGTTCCCTGCGTAGGACAAGGCTAAACTCTCCAAGGGCAAGGCCCCCACACCACCAGCATGGTGCTTCCACACAGAACTCTGGTGCATGTTTTCTGAGTCAATGATTGATTTACAGGCTTTTCCTCTAGTTGATGATAATTTCAGAGATTTTAAGTTAGGGATGTGAGGGCCAAATGGTCAGAAATTCAGTCTTGACATTTGGGATTTAAAGTTTTAAAATCTCCATCCAACACCAACTGGTCAAAACGTGACATTGTGGGTAGGCCAAAGACTGGACTCACAAACCTGAGTGACTCAAACTTATCCGCTGACATATCCTAAGCCACAGACAGTCAGGAATCTGCCTTCATGGTCACAGACACACGTTGCAGCATTAAGGATCAGGGTATGGGAGAAGAAGCCGCTGACTAATGCTGTCTCCACAGCCCGAATCAAAGCCAACTGCCCTCATAGCCACCCTTGGAGAGGCTGGACCTCAGCCACTGCAGGGCAGCTCAGGGGCAGCTGGGCAGCTAACTAGTTTTCCTTTGGTGGTCATTGTTTTGGGTTTTTTTTTTTTTTTTTTTTGAGGCAAACATGAGACTTCTTAACCAACCAATTAAAGTTATCCCCTGGGAAAAAATAAATGGGATCAAGCAAGATGGGCTTTTCAATTTCATTATGTTCATGTTCATGTTTCATAATGTTAATGGGCAGCCAGCAAAAGTCTCACACTCCCCTCCCAACTCCTAAAGTCTGCACCAGATCAGTCTCCCATACGGCTACTAATCTCTTCACACAAATAAAAACTTGTGGTCCCACATTCCCTTGATCTCTCTGCACTTGAAGTTTCTAAATTTCCTAAGGAGAAATAAGAGTTGTTAAGCACATAAGCATAATTTTATACAATAAAAATGTAATAGCTTTTTCCCATAAGAGCAGGTTGGGTAGGTTGGATTATTTAGATCCCAAATCCTCTGGCCGAAAACAGCTGTGGATATGTCACCTTAAAAACACTGAAGGGCTGAAAGCTAGCACAGTCCTGTCAGGCCAGTTTGAGGGGAAGCATGAACCCAGACACCAGTGGAGTATTTGAGTGCACAGTTGATCTTCCTTGTAGTCACTGGAGGGGTGAGGATGACAGAGGTCAGGGCCCAGAGCACACCCAACATGAACACTCGCACAGGGGACCTTTACCTCATTAAGCTGGGCCTGAAGGGCCACACCCTCATGGTTAGAATAAACCAGAATTAATCTGGTACTTCCTGTCCCTCCCACCCCTAGGGCCCAGGGAGAAACCTAAGCAGAGCAGGAAAAGAAAAAAGGAGGGGGTAAAATACCCCTGAAAGATCTGCACCTGGGGATGGAGAGCACAGGTGGGCAGTGACTTTGGTTTGTAGGGACTCTTCTAAAGAGGAGAAAGCACTTACCCTAGGGCTCAGGGAGCTCCACAAATACTTTCTTATGACCAATAACTAGCAATGTGGTCAAGCATATAAGGAAATAGTTAATCAGGAGTCCTTAGAAATAAGCACCATGAGTGAGGACCAGTGTAAGGAAGAGGGGTAGACACTGAGATGGACAGGCTTCCCACACAGACTTACTGGGTTCACCTGTGCTCACCACATGAAAAGGTAAACAGTGAGCATGCTAGCATCTGCAGGGAACAAGAAACTGTAAAAAAAAAAAAGTAAAGAACAAAAATTTACTGCCTTTCCTATCCTCTACTATCCCCCCTCCCCTCCCCTCCCCTCCCCTCTTCTCTCTGCAGCAGAATACAACAAACACTAGTATGGCAACATGTAAATCAATGGATGTGTAACTGATATGATTCTGCAATCTGTATACGGGGTAAAAATGGGAGTTCATAACCCACTTGAATCAAAGTGTGAAATATGATATGTCAAGAACTATGTAATGTTTTGAACAACCAACAATAAAAAATTTTAAAAAAATAAAGATTATAAAAATTTAAAAACCAGTAGATTTTGAAGAGAATCAAATGGAACTTTGAGAAACGAACCATTTAATTACAAATAAAAATCTTAATTGAAGTGTTTGGCTAAAGATTAAAAGCAAGAGATGAATTAGAACTAGAAGTTAGATCATAAGAAATGCTCCTGGATACAGCAGGATTTAGTAAGAAGGTCCAACATACATTTCTCAGGGGTCCCAGAAGAAAACAATGGGGATGGGCTGAGATAATATCAAAGAAATAATTCCTGGGGATTGTTCATAACCATTGAAAGACTGGAGTTGAAAGACCACAGAATCTCAAGAAGAATAAACATAAAGGAAGGAGCACTAGGCACATTATAGCTGTCAGTGATCACAACGGACAAAACTAAAAGAAAATCTTAAGGGAAAAATACTTATTACCTTAAAGGAATGACAGAATAATGACATTTCAACAACAAAAAAAATGGGAGCCAAGGCCTGGGGCTCAGTGGTAGAGTGCTCCCCTAGCACAGGTGAGGCACTGAGTTCCATCCTCAGAATCGCATACAAACAAATAAGTAAAATAAAGATTAAATTCTTAAAAAAAAAATAAGTGGAGTAGAAGGGGAGCCAAAAGACAGTTGAATATCTTTAAAATGTTGAGAGAAAATAATGACTAACCTCTATACTGATGTGGAAAGATGAATAAGGTTTCCAAAAACATCAGGTCATGGTCCCTAATATGGCATTAAAAAAAGAAGAAGAAAAGAAAGAATCTGAAGATTGATTAAGCTGAGGATCTTGAGTTGGGGACATCATCCTGGATTATCTAGGTGGCCCTAAGTGCAACCACAGAGTTATTGTGCTGGTTGCTGGCTTTGAGGAAGGAGGAGGGAGCCAAGAGCCAAGGAACGTAAGGACAGCAGCTCTAGAGGCTCGAAAAGGCAGGACTCTCCTCTGGACCCTGCAGAGGGAGCAAAGCTCCCCAGATGTCTCCATTTCAGCACAGTGAAAGGGACTGGGCTTCTGTCCTATAGAACCCTAGGAAAAGTTGCCAAGTTTGGGAACTGGCTGCAGAAACCGTAGGAAACTAAGACAACTGTCGAGAATACCCTTCCACAATGAAGATGAAATACAGTTCTCAGGCATACAGAACCTGAGAGAATCCATCACCAGCAAAGGAGATTCTAAAGGTTGTGCTTCGGGCAGAAAGCACCCGATCACACAGGAGGGTGAAACAGGAAGGAGAATGAAGAGCAAAGAGGGTAGGAAATGCAGCAAGAGAGACATGAATGCCAACTGGGTAGAGCCACGCATTTCATGATGTTCTTTAAAAAAACACAGAATTAAAACACACAACAAGAGAAAATAAGTTGGGAGAGGCTAAGTGTTTTGAGAGTGTTCCAAGAACCTGGTATTACAAAATAGAAAATCAAAGTTTTTATGAACTTTAGATGCTTTATGAACTTTATATGCATGATTTCTGGAGTAGAGAGAGTGTGTAACCTCCTAACTCACAAAGGGAACACAGGTAGTAAAACTACAGAGAAAAGCAAGGACACTACCTCAAAACTGGGAAAGGAGGCTGGGCTGGGTCAGGGGCCCTGAGGGGCTTCTCAGCACCAGGGGCTTCCCACCAATGGACCTGTGATAGTTCCTAGCTGTTTGCTTTATTCGCTAAACTCTGCGTAACTGCTTTATTTTTTGAAGCGTGTGTAACACTTACAATGGGATTGAGAACAATCAAGCACGTATGCATTTCCTTTCAACTACATTCTATGCCCAGACTCTTCTGTCTCAGTGTTTAGTAAATAAAAAATCCATAGACGTGGTCATACAAAAACCTGCACGCAGATGTTTATAGCGACTGTGTTCATAATTGCCAAAACTTGAAAGCAACTCAGATGCTTTTCAGTAGATGAGTGGATAAATAAACTGTGGTGCATCCAGACAACGGAATATTATTCAGTGCTACAAAGAAAGGAGCTGTCAAGCCATGTAAAGACCTGGAGGTACTTTAAATGCATAGGACTAAGTGAAAGATGTCAATCTGAAAAGGATTATATACTGCATGGTCGCAACTATGTGACGTTCTGGAAAAGGCAAAACAGTGAAGATGGTCAGGGGTCGGTGGGAAGGGATGAATAGGAGAAGGGCAGTAAAAATACTCTGCATGATGCTAAATGATGGCGACATGTCAGTGTGCGTTTGTCCAAATCCATAGAAGGTACAGCACCAGGAGTGACCCCTGCTGTAAACTATGAACTTAGAAGAGTAAAGATGTACTGATGCAGGTTCACCAATTTTAAGAAAATTACCGCTTTGGCGGAGGATGTTGATAATTGGGAAGACTGCACGTGTGCAGGGGGTATATATGAAAAACTCTTTACCTTCTCAATTTTGCTGTGAACCTAAAACTGCTCTAAGGACGCCAGGCCTTGATTGGTTGCCAAGAGGCGGGGCGACTCAACCGCTTGAGTCGTGGCCGCAACCGCGAAGAGAGCCATGGGTCAGGCGGCCAAGGTTTTACAGCTCTTTAAAACATTGCACAGAACAAGACAACAAGTTTTTAAAAATGACCCCAGAGCATTAGAAGCAGCCAGAATAAAGATAAATGAAGAATTCAAAAGTAATAAAAGTGAAACTTCTCCTAAGAAAATAGAAGAGCTAATGAAAATAGGTTCTGATGTTGAACTGTTGCTCAGAACATCTGTTATACAAGGCATTCACACAGACCACAATACCCTGAAATTGGTCCCTAGGAAAGATCTTCTTCTAGAAAATGTACCATACTGTGATGCACCAACTCAGAAGCAATGAATTTTCTAGGATAAAACAAGACTTTGTACATTTTAACTATAAAATGTGTAACTGGCAAAAGTCCTAGAAATATTGAAAATGAATGAATTAAAGAGTAACATCATAATTTAATTCTACATTAAAAGGACATTGCTAAGAACTACAGAAAAAAAAAATAAATAAATAAATAAAACTGCTCTAAAAAAACAAAACTGGCTTTAAGGAAAAAAAAAAAAAAACTTATACCCTATAATCACAGCAACTCGGGAGGCTGAGACAGGAGATTGCAAATTCAAAGCCAGTGACTTAGTGAGGCCCTAAGCAACTTACCAAGACCTTTCTCTAAATAAAAATAAATTTATTAATTAAAAGGGCGGAGGATCTGGCTCAGTGCTTAAGCATCCCTGGGTTCAATTCTCAGCATCAAAAAAAGAAAGAAAGGAAAAATAAAGGTTTGCTATGGGGGATCATTTGCTGTCTTCCTCTCTCCCAGTCTCCTTCCAAAAGCCAACATCGATAGTGTTCTTATTTGTACTTTGCAGTTTTAATGCTTTCACCCAATAAACTCTGTATTTAAACAAAAAATCCACAGACAGGTTCTCCAGAGACTATCTTGTGCAGCTTCTAATAAGTAAATTATGATTATCCCCAGCTTATGGATGACGCAACTCAAATCTAATGAAGTTAAGCAATTGATCCAAACTCATAGTGACTGCATCTAAACTGAAAATAACTTCCGTGTCTATTTTTCAACCCGAAAAAAAGCAAATTTTACTTTTACATAACCCTCCCCCACCACATACACACCCTTCGTATGTCACAAGCATTGGAAAGTTTTCTCCTTGTTGATTTGTGGCACTGAGATAGCCCCAGAACCAAGTCCACATCCTTTTGCCTCTGACTAGTGTGCAAATTTAAGCAAAGCTGCCCATGGCCACAAATGTGTCAGCACCTGTAATTAGCAGTACCCTTGAAAGACTCTCCCTTAATATTGACGCAACCACACAATTCAAGCGGCACCAGAGGAGGGATAGAAAACACAGGACCCATAATCAGGCCTGGACTTGAACGTGGCTTCCCAAGGAGATGCTTGCCAGAAACAATGCTGCTGACACAGCAAAAAAGCATGCATCACACCACAGGGCACAGCAGCATACTAGAGAGGAACAGTCATTGCCCCAGACCCTGGGAGGGAGG
Source organism: Marmota marmota marmota (assembly GCF_001458135.2). NCBI lineage: Eukaryota > Metazoa > Chordata > Mammalia > Rodentia > Sciuridae > Marmota > Marmota marmota. The sequence continues at coordinate 14,675,935 of NW_025999999.1, read as the reverse complement.
AAGCACCACCCAGCTTCCCCTGTATGGTGGAGGAGGGGAAGCACAAACAGTGGCCATGGCTTGAGAAACAAGTCTGCACAGAGTTTTTAAGAAACCAATTTTTACCTTAAAACAAATGAATTTAAAGAGAAACTTCATTGATCACAAATTTTCTGTATTATCTAACAAAATAAAACAACTGCTGTAAAACACAAGATTTTCAACATTGGTCACCAGTCACCGAAAATAGGAATTTCACACATTTGCCTCTGGCAAACATCTGCTTTTCTCAGGTCCTCCCCTTACTTTTGACTTCTGCTGCACAAACTCTATCACTTCCATGGACTTGCTTGACCTTAGTTGAAAGGTTACTGTTTTCATGTACGTCAACAAACTAGTAATGGAGCTAAAAAGGTACCGAGTCAAATCACTGCCTAAATTTCAGAAACCGCAGTTTTCAAGCAGTGTGGCCATTTTCACTAAAATTATCCAAGTCACAAATAGCCACAGTGAAGTTTATTTTAGGCATCCTTAGAACATACCCTACAAAACAATATTGTGACAACTGCATCAAGCCCCCAATTTCTCAAACCACTTGGCAAGGGGGAAAAAAATACCCAGAAGATGCCAAGAAGAAATGGCAAATGAAATGAAGAAATGCCTCTTCTCCCAATAAAGAGAAGATAGAGGAAAAAATCCCGAATGAAGGGAGCGTGTTGTCTACACCCCAATCTGATGCTGCTGCAACCGCCTCTCCAGTTGGTTAGATTCTCAATAGAGTCTCTTAAAATCCATTTCCATGGTGGAGAGGGACCATTAGAGAGTGCTCCCATCTTCCAACTCTGATTCTCTTGTTATCCTTCATGCAGATTTTGCAGAGACATCCTGTACGGTTTGAAGAATCTGTCCACACACATGATATTTAAGATCACTCAGATCTTGGACACACTCCCTCACTGTATTGACAGCAGCAAAAACTATAATTATAAATACTCAATCGGAGTCATGCTACCCTCCTCCTTTCTCTTTGTCTTCAAATCTCTCTCTCTCTTCTCTCTCTCTCTCTCTCTCTCTCTCTCTCTGCAGGCCAAAAGGAAATGATTTCCCATATTCTGCTTGTCTCCTTGGGTCAGCCTTATTTCACTGATGAAAAAACTCAGGCAATGATGAACATTTTTTCATATATTTGTTGGTTAATTGTACATCATCTTCTGAGAAGTGTCTGTTCAGGTCCTTGGCCCACTTATTTTTTTTTTTTTAAGAGAGAGAGAGAGAGAGAGAGAGAGAGAGTTTTTTTAATATTTATTTTTTAGTTTTCGGCGGACACAGCATCTTTGTATGTGGTGCTGAGGATCGAACCCGGGCCGCACGCATGCCAGGCAAGCGTGCTACCGCTTGAGCCACATCCCCAGCCCCCTTGGCCCACTTATTGATTGAGTTATTTGTTGTTGTTTTGGTGCTTAGCTTTTTGAGTTTTTTATATACCCTAGAGATTGGTGCTCTATCTGATGTGTGAGGGGTAAAGATTTGCTCCCAAGGCTCTCTATTCACCTCACAGATTGTTTCTTTTGCTAAGAAGAAAGTTTTTAGTTTGAATCCATCCCATTTATTGATTCTTGATTCCAAAGGAGTCTTATTAAGGAAGTTGGGGCCAAAACCCACATGATGGAGATTAGGGCCTATAAATATATGAAAAAATGTTCATCATCTCTAGCAATTAGAGAAATGCAAATCAAAACTACTCTAAGATTTCATCTCACTCCAGTCAGAATGGCAGCTATTATGCATACAAACAACAATAAGTGTTGGCAAGGATGTGGGGAAAAAAGTACACTCACACACTGCTGGGGGGACTGCAAATTGATTCAGCAAATATGGAAAGCAGTATGGAGATTTCTTGGAAAATTGGGAATGGAACCACCATTTGACCCAGCTATCCCTCTCCTTGGTTTATAACCAAAGGACTTAAAAACAGCATACTACAGGAACACAGCCACATCTACGTTTATAGCAGCACAATTCACAATAGCTAAACTGTGGAACCAATCTACATGTCCTTCAATAGATGAATGGATTAAAAAATGTGGCATATAATACAATAGAATATTATTCAGCAATAAAAGAGAATAAAATCATGGCATTTGCAGGTAAATGGATGGAGTTAGAGATGATAATGCTAAGTGAAGTTGGCCAATCCCAAAAAAATAAATGCCGAATGTTTTCTGTGATATAAGGAGGCTGATTCATAGTGGGGTAGGGAGGGGAGCATGGGAGGAATAGATGAATTCTAGATAGGAAAGAGGGTGGGAGGGGAAAGGAGGGAAAGGGAAACTCCATGGGGTTAGAAATGATGGTGGAATGTGATGGACATCATTATCCAAAGTACAGGTATGAAGACACAAATTGTTGTGAACATACTTTATATACAAACAGAGATATGAAAAATTGTGCAAAAAACTCAGGCAAATCTTTAGGTGAGGCAGGATTGCAACATCTTTTTTTTCAAATCACCAGCCCCCGGACCACCTTGATCAAAATACCAATCCTCCCTGGAGACTCTTCACACCCTTCCTCCTCCTCACCCCATCAGACCTGGGTATATTTTCTTGGCTTTTTTATGGGGCCTCATGACTACAGAGCAATACTGAAGACTGATGAAACTGATCAATATCAGCAGACGCTGTCCCAGCTGATCAAGATTCTCTGCCACTCAGCTGTGAGCATCCTTATCACTATGAGGTGCCCAGAGTCACCTGTCAAGGGAAACAGAAAGGTCTGGGACTTAAATGAAGTCAGGCAGGACCTGTGAATTAAGAGGTCCGGTGAGTAAGACTTTAATGCCCCACTGTACGCTTGTACAGTTCACTTCCCGTAATGCCTTCCAGCAGTTGCCACTTCTCCCACAGAAAGGAGAGAAAATGTGAGAGCCCACAAGGCAGGAAGACCTGTGCATCTCTCTTGTCTGGAATTCCAGAGTAAGACATCCCCTGGATGCTACTTGGGGATGATCATGCGAAGACCAGAATCTGTCTTTGGAATTGCCTGGCAATTTCCCTTACAAACCATGGCTTCCATGCTACATGCTGAGGTTGGTGGTTGCCTTGTGTTTCCTTGAAAAAAATTATTTAAATAAAAAAATATATATATGAAGGGCTGGGGATGTAGCTCAGTGGTAGAGTGCTTGTCTAGCATGCTCAAGCCTTGGGTTTGCTCCCCAGCACCACAAAAGAAAAAATTTTAAAAAATAAAAATAAATATTTAAAGTATAACAAACTCTTGTGCATCTACCATTTAGCATTAACTAATGCTAACATTTTGTCATTTTTAATATTATAAAGTTGGTGTCCCATGCTTCCCCCTCCCTCTCTCCCAGAATCAGCGGCTATGAGTATACTTCTTCAAGCTCATAATATTATACTGTGTATCCACAAATAAGGACATTTTAACTTAGTTAAATTTATCAATCTTTTCATTCTGAATTGAGATTTTTAAAAGTCTTTTCTAACACATGTCTTTAAGGTTTAAATTGACCCATAGTTGTACATATTCTTGGGGTCCAGTGTGATATTTTGGCATAGTATACAAGGCGCAATGATCAGACGAGGATAATTGGGATGTCTCTCACATCAAATTTCTATTCTATCTTTTTTGTTGGAAACATTCAAAACTCCTCCCTATTAGCTAATGTGTAAAATACAATCAATTACTAACTATGGTTGCCCTGCTATCCTATAGGACACTAGAACTTAATCCTCCTGTTTTGTACCAAATAATGACATTTTGGTACAATTAACTGACTCTTCTCTATCTCCTCTTTGCCACCCTCCCCAGTCTCTGGTAACCATCACTCTATTGTCAACTTCTTTTTTTGAAGGGGTGGGGTGAGGGGGGGGTACCGGGGATTGAACTCAGGGACACTCAACTACTGAGCCACATCCCCATCCTTATTTTGTAGTTTATACTTAGAGACAGGATCTCACTGAGTTGCTTAGGGCTGCACTTTTGCTGAGGCTGGCTTTGAACTTACGATCCTCCAGCCTCAGTCTCCCCAGCCACTGGGATTATAGGTGTGTGTCACCATACCTGGCTATTCTCAACTTCTATGAGGTCAACTTTTTTAGCTTCCAATATGAGTGAGAACATATGGCATTTGTCTTTCTGTGCTTGGCTTTCATTTAACACAATGTCTTGTAGTCTTATCCATGTTGCCACAAATGACAGGGTTTCATTCTTTTTTATGGATGAATAATATTCCATTGTGCATAGATACGACATTTTTCCCCCATTCATAAGAAATTCTTTTTGACTCCTGAGGTCATAAAGATATTCCACTTGGGCTATCTTCTAAAGATATTGAAGATTTGATTTTCACATTTTGGTTTAACCGAGACTTATCTTTGGGTATATTGTGAGATATAAATGTAGTATTTTTCTATAGAAATCCAGTTTTCTCAAAATGAGTCACTGAGGAGTTCAGCCTTTCCCACTGATTGATAATGCACAACTACTGCATGCTTAATTCACAATGATTGTTTCCCAGTTCTCAAATTTGTTTTCCTGATCTTCTTACTGTTTTTCCCCCGGAAGTATCAGATCTAGTAATGTATCTTACTCTTCCAAATGAACTTTAGAATTAGTTTGTGTAAGGCCAAGAGAAACCCTATTGGGAATTTAATTGAAATTGTCTCACATGAGATGCTTTTATGTTAATGAGTTATTCCATCTATGAACATATTCTCCATGAATTACATACTCTGAAAATTTAATGAGTTTTTCCATTAAAGTCTTATGTTTTATTTAATTTACTTCTAGGTACCCTAAAGTTTAGTTGCTATTGTGAACAGTATTTTTTTCTCTATAACATTTCCTACAGGTTATTGCTATTCTACAGAAATGATATTACTTTTGATAGATTGACACCATGTCCTGTCTTTCTGCTTATCTATTTTATTATATGTAACACTTTTGAAAGTTCCTGGATTTTGAAAATATACAATTATATCATCTTCCTATAACAAGAACTTTGTCTCTTATGTTCTATCCTCTTGCTTCATTTGTTTTTCTTGTCTTGTTGTATTGGCAGGTCCCTCAAGCACAATTTATTGAAAGCAGTGGCAATATACATTCTTACCTTATTTCTGACTCTGACTGGGAATGCTTCTCAGGTTTTCCCAGTGAGCATGATGCTGGTCATAGAAGGGTCTTTCCTATGTTCTTAGATCACATCTTCCCAACTAGTAAACTTCATCAGAGCAAGGTTTAAATCTCATATCTCTTCCCATCCATTATAGCACAATACTCACCACCATGCTAGGTTCACAATGAATGTTGGTTTACTTAATCCTAAACTCCACTACTATGGTGTTGTTTGTTATTGATACTTCCTGATTTTCTGACCCCAGCAAATGTGATAGATACTGGAGAATCTTTAGGCCTGAGGGTTGTAAAATGAGTGCTCTGAGTACTCTTTAAGTCTGTGTGTGTGTGTGTGTGTGTGTGTGTGTAGATGGTACTACATTTAGCTGTGCTCTGGGGTTTCATGAAGAAATAGAAGGATTCTGGTTTTTTAAAAAGTGAATTCTGCCAGGGTTTGGGATTTGAGTGTCCTCTGGAGCCTGTTGATCCTTCCTTGCCCTCCTTGTTTATCCCAAATGAACAAGGATTATCTGCAGAGATTAACTGGTCCCCGCATGGGTCACTGACTTTCAGATATAGAGGACCTGCTCCTTTGTGCTGAGCAGTGACTTCAGAGGCAGGAGGCGGCTGCTTACTCAGCTCAGCTGGAACGATGCCACACCCCTCTGGCTTCTCAGAGAGAATGCAATTCCTGGGAATGTGGCCAGCATAATCCCCCTGGGGCCCTGCACACAAAACCACCAGGAACTCCTTCAGGCCTGAGGAGAAAATGCCTGTGGTGAGAGAGAGAGCAAAACGCAGGCCCAGGCTCCCTTCTCCTGCTCAAGGCCTCCCGTGGCAGGGATGGAAACTTTGGCTGAGGGGGGAAAACACACAACTGACCAGCCCTAACTCACCTGCCCAAGGTGTGCAGGAGGAGAGGAAATGACAGGGCCAGGACTCAGAGGCACTGTCACCCTCACCTGAAACTCTCCTCCCCCTTTTCCAAGCAAACAGCCGGAAAGAGGGGAAAAGGAGTTATACTGCACATCGTGGGTAAAATCAGAACAAGTGGAGGTGGTCACCCAATCCTCAGTGGCAGACAGCATGGAGGTCAAGTGCCAGGGCACATGGCTCAGAGGAGAACATACTCCCCTGGAAGTCAGAAGACGCGGGCTCAAGCCCCAGCCCTGTTGTCACTTGCCTTATTGTCACAAGCAACCCTTCAGCCTCTAAGTTCCTCAGCATGGGGACAACTACTCTAGTCCTGAGTCCTATTCCAGCAGGGACCAGACATAAGAGACAGTCTGGCTAGTTCCTGAAAAGTCCCACAGCCCCAGAAGGAAGTTCGCACTAAGTCTAAAGGTTGAAAATCCCTGATGGTTGGCTCACAGGACTGAAGGCAAACTGTGGAAATGGGAGAAGCCATTGCCCAGGGTCTGCCATGGAGGCACATAAAGACTTCCCTTGTTGTGCCATAAAAGTCTTTTATCACTTACAACCTGTCCCCAGATACATGCAGGCCAACGCAGGACAGAGCAGGCAGGCAGTCTCCATCTCTTCCTCATCATGCCCACTGCTAAGGCCCTGGTCAACATGTTTGCCTGGATTATCGCAGCAGCTTTCTGATCTGTCTCCTCCTTCTAATGCCCCCTCCCACCACTCCCAGCCCCAAATGAAGCTCCATGAAGCCACCAGGGCTGTCTTCCCAAATAGCCAGGTGGAGCCCTTCACTCCTCTGCTCAAAACCATCAGTGGCTCCCATTTGCCAGTGCGTGAGTCCAAACTTCTCAGAAAGACCCTCAGCCGGGCTGAGCCAAGCTTCCCTTCATCTCTCTGCAGGTCCTTCATGTCAGTCACCTGCTACCCACATTTACCAGACACAACATGCACCCCTCAGCCCCTGAATCTGGGTCATGTTGGGCCTCCTTCGTTTATCACTAGTGTCACTGCCTCATCTCAGAATTTGCTGGATGTATGCCCCTCTTCTCCAGCAGACAAGCATCCTTAGGTCATGAACCCTGATTTCTTCTTGGTTCATGCCCCACAGTGTCTTTTACATAGCAGTTTTTCAGAATGTAAAATGAAGGCTGAACAACAAAGCTCAACCACGAAAATACCAGAAGATGATGAAAGAAGCCATCCACAAAAGGCCATCTACTCCACTGACAGGAAATATCCTAACAGGCAAATCCATAAGGACAGAAAGCAGCATGGCCCGGGTCACAGCCTCTCCAGGTTTGCTGACCTGACTGGTGTGGTAGATTCCAAAAAGCACGCTGAATGCTGTTGATACTTTTCACAGTTTAAGCTAGCATTTTAGCTGGAAAGTTCTCATGTTCTTTTGGTCAGCAAAAAATAACAGTCTCCTCCTGCCAGCGATTCAATCTCAGGAAATTCCTTCTTCCCACAGAATAACTAAACCCATTGCTACCCATTGTTTTCTCATTGATGAAGGAAAACGTTAACACCACTTTCTCCACGTATTTGTAAGTGAAAGTGTCATTTCTCCACTTCAAACACTGTATGAACATTAAAAGGTATTATACGTTGCATTATCATAGAGCAAGTTAACAAAGAAAAGCACGCAAAATTACAGCTTAAAGGATTTAAAACATGTCGGGCTGGGGGTGTGGCTCAGTGGTAGAGCACTTGCTTAGCACGTGCAAGGCACTGGGTTTGATTCTAAGCACCACATAAAAATAAATTTAAAAAAATAAAGATATTGTGTCCATAATTTTAAAAAATTTAAAAAATTTGTTTTAAGAGTTTGAAACATGTCAAGTTTAAAAGAAATTTTACTTCACTTGAAAAAGTTGTTTTTCCAAATGCCAAATGTTTTCTCTGATATAAGGAGGCTGACTCATAGCGGGGTAGGGAGGGGGAGTGTGGGAGGATTAGATGAATTCTAGATAGGGAAGAGGGGAGGGAGGGAAAGGGAGCAGGCAGGGGATTAGCAAGGGTGGTAGAATGTGATGGACATCATTATCCAAAGTACATGTATGAAGACTCAAATTGGGTGTCAACATACTTTATAAAAAACAGAGATATGAAAAATTGTGGTATATATGTGTAATAAGAATTGTAATGCATTCCACTGTCATGTATTTAAAAAATAAAATTAATAAAACTTTTTTAAAAAGTTGTTTTCTTTTTAATCTATTTAAGAATTAGCAAGGGATGTCTAGATTTTAAAAAATCTAAATTTAAAAAAATCTAGCTTTCCGGAGTTGGGGTTGTGGCTCAATGGTAGAGCACTTGCCAAGCATGTGTGAGGCACTAGGTTTGATTCGCAGCACCTCATAAAAATAATAAAAGAAAGGTATTAGCCAGATGCAGTGGAGGGGCTAAGCAACTCAGTGAGACCCTGTCTCTAAGTAAAATACAAAATAGGACTGGGGATGTGGCTCGGTGGTCGAGTGCCCTAGTTNGTAGTTAAACTTCCTATTTTCCTGTTGCTCTATTTTACTTGGCCACTGGCTGGGAAGAAATCAGCACTCCAGGTTCTGAACGCCCCTTTACTTGTTTTTCACAAACATGTATCCAGTATAGTTGTTTCTAAAATTGTGTTTGCAAATGCAAAATGTGAAGAAAAAAAAAATAAAAAGACAAATTCTTTAACAAGGCCTCTGGCCTTGAGCTGGAGCTTCCCAGAGATGTCTACATTTCTAAGATAAGAGAAGTTACCACTTGGGCTCCATGGTAACAGCTGGCAGGGGGAGGAAAGAAGGGGGAGAAGAAGCTCTCGCCTTCTCAGGTGTTGTCCTTGAAGGGTTAACTTGCCCAAAACAGTGAACTTCTGCAGACTGTCAACTTCTGAGCCCCTCCCCTTACATGCTGGGTACAAAGTGCTGAAACTATTTGAACTCGGGGTTCAGGGGATTAATTGATTACAGCAAAAGCTGCACCCTCTGAGCCTGGCTGCAGCCAAATAAAACTGTTTCCTGCTATCTTTGGTGCCCTGCCTCGTCTGTCCCTATAACACTCTGAGTCCAGGAGGGAAAGAAAGCAGGCAGCACAGGTGTGTGTACCCGTGCATGCTGGGCACCAGGCTTCTGCACCACGGCTGATCAGCCTGACCAGCAGGTGCTCTGAGTCCGGAGCATTCTGCAGAAGTGTCCAGAGGATGTGAAGGAGTGAGAATCCAGTGCTACTCGGCCAGAACAACCAGAGAAGCTTTTTAAAATCAATGCTCAACTCTTCTTCCACACAATAATGAAAAGACCAGCAATAAACAACCAGGCAGGACTTATTTTGAGAATTGTTTTTCATTTTTGTTTTGTTTTGTTTTTGCTTTCTATTCCAAAATAATTATAGACACATAGAGTTGCAAAAATTGTACAAAGAGGGCCCAGGTTCCCTCAATAGTTGACATCTTGTACACAGCATTTCCTCCCATTTGCCCCCATTTCTCTTTCTGTGGGTTTAGCTACACAGCTTTAGTCTACTGCAGTCTGAAAATATTGAATGGAAAGTTACTGTAGTAAATAATTTACAAGTTTTGAATTGTGCCATTCTGAGTAGCGTGATGATATCTTGTGCCATCCTGCTCTGTCCTACCCAAAACGTGAATCATCCCTTGGTTTGGCATATCCACACTGTATGTACTACCTGTCCATTAGTCACCTCAGAGTGGCCTTGCTTATCAGATCAACTATTGTGGTATGTAGTGCTTGTGTTCAAGTAGCCCTTATTTTACCTAAGTTATTGTAGTATATTTTATAATATTGTTATATATTTTATAATTACTCTATTTGATTAGTAGCTATTGTTGATCTCTTACTGTGCCTACTGACAAACTTAATCATAGATATGTATGTCTAGGAAAAAAACATAGTATATATAGGGTTCAGGATTGTCCATGGTTTTAAGCATCCACTGAGGGTTTGGAGTGTATCCCTCATGAATAAGGGGGACTACTATAAATAAATTGGATTATCAAGACCAAGAAATTGTGATTAACACCATACAATGAACTAAACTTCAGACCTTAATCGGATGTCATCAGTTAGTGCATGCACTGTTGTTTTTTTTTTAAGTTTACGAAAAACAACAGTGATGCGGAAAGAAAGAAAGCCCTGATATAGAACTATTTACACCACTATCATAAAATCAATACAATATTTAAATTTAATTTAAAATTCAAAACTTTATGAGTAAGCCAACACTGCTTTATTGCAATGAATATTCCTTTGTGATGTTTCCATTGTGATCAGGTGATATTTGCAGTAAAAAGGACAAGATTCCCATGCCTTTTAATGGCATTTCCAGGCGGAATTTGGTGCAGGCATTGAAATACTCCAGGTCGCCTGAACAATGCCACCATCTGGTGGTCAGACCAGGAATTAAGAAAAGCCTAGACAATGGGCAGCTCTCCACTGTGGGTCTGGAGAGATTAGTTGAGTCACCTTTAAATCTACACCCGTACTGAATATTGTAATAAAGAATGTTTTGTGTTGATAACCACTCCCGGTAGATTAAGTATAAATTCTCCAAAGCCCCCCTATGAAGAGGTACGTCTATTTCCCCATCCTTTGAATCTGGGCTGGGCTCCCGGCCTCCCTTGTAACAAAATTCAAGGGAAGTGATACTGTGCCACTGCCAAGCCTCCCCCTCAAGGGGCCCTGGACCTTCTCCTGATGCCTCTGGACTCTGCCACCTTATGAATAAGCCCAGGCTGGCCTCTTTGAGACTAACACTCACATGGAGGGAAAGAGCAGGGGGGACAGCTTTCTCAGCCACTTCTTCTGAGGTCCCAACCCTGTGGATGAGGCCAGCAGTCTCTAAGGATCTGCTCCCCAAAGTGTCAATGAGTGAGCCCAGGCAAGATCAGCTGACACCAATCCAAGTCCTAACCCACAGGATCTTGAGAAATAACAAATTGTTGTTGGGGCGTGGCTCATAATGTAGCAGTAGATAGCAGATACACACTGTCAAATTTATGTATATAAAAAAAATCTGTGCTCTGGGCTAAAAGCTGAAGGCTTATCATCACTATGTCAGATTAGGGGGAAGGACAGAGCACACACGGATTCTTCCACAGGGTGAATCTCAGCTGTGGCTCACATGTTGAATGTTGCATGTTCTGATGTCATCTTCAGCCCTTGCCACATGTTATCATCCATTCATTCATCACGCTTACTGAACCTGTTGAAAGTCAGGTACTAAACACTAAGGACTTGGCATTGAATAGATACGACTGCCCTTGAAGTCATGGCTTTTGGCAAAGTTGGGAGTGCAAATGCATCCTAATGACAAAGTGGAGTTAGGTTAGAACAGAGGAATGACCTCCCCATGGAATAAGGAGAAAGGGGTCATGCTAGTCAGGACCCAATGGAGGAAAGAGAAACCACTCCAGATTTCCTTAGAACAAAGGGAATATAATCCAGGGAATTTTTTACACAGGTGAAAAGCCAAACAAACAACAGTAGGGACAAGAGTAGGAGCAGAGCCCTGGAAAATGCTCAGCCATTGCCAGAGAAGCAGCCACAGAGAAGTGGGGGTGGAACACTCTCCACCCCCCAATCTCCTGCCAATGTCTAGCACCTGTCAAACACAGGAGCCTAGCAATAGTCTGCAGGGAGAGGCTTCATGATCAAGGCAATGCACGTGTAGCGCCTTCACGGGATGAACAGATGATCCAGACACTTCAGCTCCCCCTCCTTCTCCATCCCCACCCCCGGAGCAGGAGGAGCCTTCATCCTGGTATAATTCTAGCTGTGCCATGAAAGAGGTCAAGTCTTCACAGCACAAGTGACTTCTTTTGTACACACATGGGCCTTTCTCAAAGGAGAATCTTAGCAAACATTTGAATAAGGAACTTGAAATTATATGAGGTGAAAGACAGCATCAGGCTGTGAGCCAAGATCTCACCCAGAGGGGAAACCATGGAGGACCCTGAGCCCCTCCTCCAAACAGTAAGGGCCCTGAGTGGAGAGAGGGGACTAAGAGCTCTGTGAGACTCACATCCTGTGACCAGCCTGTGAAGGAGAATCTTGAGTACCTACCTCATCAGCCCGGTGAAACTCAGAGACACTGGCTGGAGGGTGGATAGTAGCCGTAAGGGCTTCGGCTTCAAATCCTGCTTTGGTTCGTGCTATCCTTGACCTTTGTCATGGCCTTGATTTCCTAATCTGTAAAATGGAGTATAATTCCTCATTTACAGGGTTGTGAGGAGGACGGCACTACACAACCCGGTGAAGAAGATGGCGTTACTGGACACCTGCTGGATGGCCCGCGGCAGTGGTTTTCAGAGGGTAGTCTTTGGACCAGAAGCATCACCCGGGAACTGTCAAGAACTGAGACTTCTGGAGCTTCATCAGAGGAGTCAGGAGTCCTGGGAGAGCTCTGTGTGTGGCCTGTGTTTGAACAGCCCTCTGAGGGATTCTGAGGCCTGCTGAAGTCTGAGAATCAACAGTGTAGTTACACTGTTCTAGTTAGAACACAAAGGACTCTCAATACATAGTAGCTGTTATTACTATTTTTAGAGCTTCAAGGAATAAGTTTGGAAAACTAAACATTTCACACATCACCAACTGCTATAGTCGCATGAGATAAGCTGTAATTTGAAGATGCTCAGTTCTGTAAGTTCCAGCACCAATTGTGAGTGGCTGAAGATGCACCCATCATCCACAGATGGCCAAGACTAGCCCCACGGCCCAAATGACCTCATGCTACCCAGACTCCAGCTGAAACAGGCTGCCTGGGGCTGTTAACAATTCTACCTACTCAAGATGAGATGTACCTCTGCACCCCAGAGGAGTCTGGAAATATCTCAAATGGGATGCAGGGAAAAGACACAGGTTTTCAAGAGAGAGAGGTAGAAGATCTCAAAGAAAGGAAGAAATACATATTCAGCTATAGCAAAGTGGAAGTGAAATTCTGAGTAGAGAAAAATGTCTACCCAGATATCTGGGGGGGCAAGAAGGTTGAGGAAAGAGGAAGAAGCAAATGAGAACAGGCAGTCTAAGAGATGCGTGATACCCAAAGAAAACACAGAACACGAGGTGATAGGATGGCTTCAGAGAAGCAGGGAGAAACAGAAGACAACACATAAGAAGCTGAGTAACTACTACAGCATCCTCGGACTGCCCCTTTCCCGCAGATGGTGGAGGAGGAGCATCCTGACGCTGGTTGGTATCAGGAGCAGAGCCCACTATTCCATCAACCAGCAGAAGTTGTGCTCATGTGTGCTCAGACGGCTCAGCTGCCACTAGATGGGGGTATTTTACTAAATTGAGTGGGAGACACTTTTTGATGTGCTTTGCAGTCACCGTTTGGACACAAGAAGGCAGAACGTTCCTGTTCAAGCAACTGCTTTCAACACCCACATAAATAGCAACCAGGAGAATGAGAATGTGTGAGAGAGACGCTGGCACCCTCAGGGAGAAGCGCTGCGGCTCCTGAGGAGCAGAAACGACTTCTTGCTCTGGGTCCACTTTAGATCAAGGCCATGCCTTCACCTGTGCTGGCCCTCAGCTTCTCTGGTCCACATGCTGGCCACTGGGTTTTACAATGAGAAGGGAAAAGGATTTTCTGCCCTAGTTAGAAATATAACTAAGCCCCTGTATCAATGGATCCTCTCTTTTTCTTAGTACAAGTGTACATATCTTCAGAGTTCTACCTCAATAGTTGTATGTACAATCTCAGTATATTTGGAATGAAGCAAAGGCTGATTTTTAAAAATCACAAACTTCAACAGGCACCAGAATCATCCAGAGGTTTGCTCGAACACAACACTGCCAGCATCCACCCCCAGCAAGTCTGGAGTAAGGCCCAGGATCTGCATTCCAATCAAGTTCCAGGGGATGCTGCTGCTGACCCAGGACCTCCCTTTGAGAACCAGTGCTCTAAGGCAAAGACCTTCCTCCCAGTTCTTTGGCTTTCTATACCAAGTCACCTTCACCCTATCATCACATGAGAGGAACTGACAGCCTCTCAGTTCCTCCCCTGGAAAGTTGAAGGGTCCAGAGAAACACCTTCAAAACCTCCAGGAGAGGCCCAGCATGGCCATAGGAGCCCCTGGTATCCTGCAGGCCTACCATGGGCCTGGCACTATTTCATTTAACCATCCTTATCATCCCACCTGCATTTCTTCTTTATGAAGAGGTATCTGAGGCTCAGAGGGGTGAAGTAATTTTCCCAATATTATCCAGTATGCAAGTGGAAGACTTGGGGATCAAGTTCAGGAAACATGACACTGAGTCACATTAAAAGCATTAAGTCCGAGGCACTTGATCACTCTACTGTCTCTCAATGAAAAGAGGCCCAGAGCCCTTGTTAAGGGTCCCTGTCAAATCTCTCAGGCACAGAGAAGCTGATTCTTCCCATAAGGGAAGAATAACATCTAGCAAAAACAAAACAAGCCATGCAAGCAATGGGTGTGTATGCAAACTTCAGGTCAGAAAGCTGTAGCACGGTGGGAAAAGGGACAGGCTTTGGAGTAAAGCTGAGCAGAGTTCAAACCTGGTTAGTCCCACTAGTACCTTCTGCCCTTAGCAAGCCACTGCACCTTGGTTTAATGCTGAGCAAAACAAAGTAATTTCCCCAGGGGATGGAGAGCATTGCGTGTGGGCCTGTAGGTGAAAGCTTCTATTCATCCCATAAGCCTTTTCTTGACTTTAGGTAAAATACAGACAGTACAAAATTTGCCATGTTATCATAAGCTTTTAAAAATACTCTGGAAATGCAGTTTGTCTTAGCTCTCTAAATAGAATCAACGTTAAACCATCAGGATCTTAGAACCCTCCCAGCCTTGAGCTGCTCTAAGAGTGATGGCTTGTGTCACAGCAAGGAGGTGGCAAGCAGTTCACGTGGTGGACCCCAAGGACAGCCCCAGGCCTGCTCCCAGCAAACACATCTTTCCCAGGTCCAAGTTCACCAGAGAGTGAATCTTTCATTGAAGGAGTTGAAGAATGAGGCTAGAGAAGAATGGAAATGAATATTTTTATGTTCCTGGTATCAGCTATTTGGTCAAAAAGCAGAGGAGTCTCTGGTTTCTACAAAGGCAGCTTTGCAGAGGGTTAAAACATTAACAGAACCTCAAAGCTATTACCCAGGTATTTTGAAATAGAAAACACTGAGAAGAGCTATCAAAATACAATTACGGGCTGGGGTTGTAGCTCAGTGGTAGAGCACTTGCCTCACATGCATGAAGCAATGGGTTTGACCCTCAGCACCACATAAAAATAAATACAGATATTGTGTCCATCTACAACTAAAACTTTTTTTAAAAAAATACAGTTACTAAAATAGTTTGGGGTAAATAGCTCAGTACTTGGACATGTATGTAAAGTTATGTTCTTTTTCTTTCAATGTGTCATTTGTAAAAGAAAGAGACAGCGTTAGGAGAAAATAAAACTTCTGCACAAGGAAGTTTATGGGTGATGAAAAAAATACTGAGTTTAGTCAAGCTTCTTACCTTTGAAAGCTCCAGAAAAAAATCCAGGTAAGCACACTGAAAGACCAGGCCCCACCTTCAAGATTAAGGTCCAAATGAAGATGAAGATCCTGGAGTCCATGTTGCTAAAGATCCAGAGACTCCGGTGACTTGTGCAGCAACATTGACTGAGTTTTCTGTCCTCTTCTCTTAGAGTAGACCTCAAAGGTTTATATACAGGAGGCCTAAGGAAGGGCCTCCAGCCTGGAAGCTAAGGAAGAACAGCTCAGGAGGCCAACAGCAGGGTAGGAGTAGATGGTACAGAGGGCTTCTGAGATGAGGAAGTGCACACGAGAAAGTCAGACCAGAGCCAGCAGAATCCCATGGCAAGTAGCAGAACATCAGAGCAGAAAGGGACTCTGGAGTTGCTCCTAGGAGCATCTAATCTACAATAAAGGACGGAGCACTCAAGGGCAGCAGAACATCAGGAGTGGATGTGCAGGGGATACCGGAGGTAATGGAGAAGGAGAAGGCCAGGGTGACTCATGGGTCCCTGGCTTTCTGCGTTGATGGTGGAATCAGTGGGACATGAAGACAGGTAGCAAAAGGAGGCTAAGTTCAATTAAAGACATGTGAAGTTTTGGGTGCCAAGAGACCCAAGTATGGAAACAGCTGGTGGTCCCTGGACACCCACTTCTGAAGGGCCAGGAAAATGGCAGACCTGGTTTCCTTGGTATCTGTGCCATTTCTCCTCTTGCCTGTATCCACACTAAAGTATGTCAAATAGTTGTACTTTTTGGCTTATTCATAGGATTCTCGAGGGGTAGAAGAGATCCTGGATGCAAAACAGTAGACAAAGTCAAGGACAAAGAATGTGGAAACACAAGCTGGAGGAAGTAAGTGTTGGGAGTACCTGAGGGAAGGTCAGCATGACCAGGGATAGTGCTGCCACCTTGAATGGCCACGAAGATAAGGAAAGTCAGGTTGGGTGTAAGATACTTCCAAGTACTCAGGAAGCTAAGGCAGAAGGATTACAAGTTTGAGGCCAGCCTCAGCAACTTTGCAAGACCCTGTCTCAAAATAAAAAATAAAAAGGCTTGGGGATGTAATTTAGTGGTAAAGCTCCCATGAACTCCTCTATCCCTCTTTCCCAGCTGGGCCTTTGCCACCCTTCTCTTTCTTGCCCTTGTCCATGCGACACTCAGACTAAACTGCTACCATCCCAGCAGCCCAATTCTTCCCGGTCCCTTAGGGTTTGGCTGGTAGAAAAACATCCAAACCTCAGGAAAAATATTTATTGTCATTCTGCCAAAGAAGCTCCTACCTACACTCCACGGTCCCACCAGAAACAAAAGCATCCTAACCTTCCAAGGTCAACACTACTCCATCCCAACTCACAGACAAGGTCATCAAACCCACACCCGAACAACAGATTTCTACAAAACTCTAAATGGACTTCTTTTCAGAGCCACAATGGGGTCTCTGACTAGACTGCCTTCCTCAGCCCTGGTCTTCCTGATGAACCTGTTTCAATTCAGTATTTGGGAGGGAAATGCTAAGCTGCCTTGGCATCCTAGTTCCCAGACATGTCTGCATTGCTGAGGATCAGGGAAGGCTGCAGCAGATCTGGCACTTGGAAAGGGAGGGAGAAGGGCAAGGAACAGCTGGGGCTGGGAATTGCCAGTGAGGCTGGAGAACCAGTCAAGCAGGGGCACTGGGTACAGCTTTCTCATTGTTTGTGGGGTATGCAGGTGGCTCAGAAGCCCCATAGTATGACTGTCACCCCACACTAAGGCTAGTGTTTGATCTGCTCGATCTCAGTTCACTTTCACAGTTCAACCCCCAGTACCAGATTATTCATCCACAGCAGAGTTGCCAAAAGCCACATCCCCAGGAGGTCACCACTGCCACACCCCCAAGAGGTCACCACTGGGGTATTCAATCAATGCTGATGCTCTTTGATGCCTTACTCTGTCCCACACCACATCAGGCCTCAGGCTGAGTTCTGTCTTCAAAGGACTAGAAACTGGCTCCCAACTCCCAAATCCTAGACTTTCTCTCCTCTTTATGCCCTTACATAAACACTGTTCTGTTCCCTAGTGCAAAATTCTCTGCATGGTCAAGAGATCCAGCAGCTCAACAAAATAATCCTGTTTAGGGAGAAGATTATGGACACATGCAAGCATCAGAAGGACAGGGAATGCTGTCTGTTTTGTTCACTACTCAGTCCCCCGCCCCCGCCGTCTAGGACGGGGCCAGACACAGGTTGACATGCAGTGTGGGCCCAATAAACGTGTGTGGGGAAAACACCCTCCCAGATTGCAGGAAGTTTCCACATGGGAGAAATCTCATCCTAAAAAAGAAGGCAAGCCTGCAAGAGCCCTCACCTGTACCAAAGCTGCTACATACACACAGTCTCACCTCATTATGTGCAGTCCTCACTCCTCAGGGGACCAGGTCTCCTCAACCCACAGAGAGCTGTCTGTCATCTCAGTGGGATAAGGTCTAGGTAGATTAAGAATCTTCTTGAAGTAAGAATATGAGGGAATTTTTGTAATGGATCCAAGCTAAAATGTCACTCCAGATAAAATTATCTCACCCACAGGTTAAAAAACGTCCATATACATATACAACATCAAATTCAACACAGATGCAGGTCCAGTTTTAATGAGGAGGAAAAGACTGAGCACAGAGAAACATTTCTAAGGACACCTGCACTTGGATGAAGACTCAAGCCACATCTGAAAGTGAACATCTTAAAAGTTCCAAACGAGTGTGAGCTCCTGGAGCCAACTCTTAGTTCATGTCCGCACTGATGTGGCTATGTTGTAGGTCTCAGTTTTCTTGTTCCAGCCCCTTCTCTACTTCAGTTTCTTCTCCTCCAATCTCACTCCCTTTTCTTCAACATCTGAGGAATGGATTATCACCTAAGGAAGTACAGACCAGCTTCTAAGGACCCAAACAAATTCCTCTTTATTGTCCTCTATGACATTCTAAAAAACCAAATCAGTCAAGGAGATATTATTATTTTGTGGTGCTGGGGATCAAATTCTGGGCCTTGTGCATGCTAGGCCATTGAGCCACATCCCCAGCCCTAAAGATATATTTAAATTAGCATAATTCTATCAAGCTTTTGCCCAAGATGAATAATTCAAGAAAGAATGTCAACCATCAGGGAACAATGAATGTTATTTCCTCAGTGGGTGGAAAGGAGGGGGCTGCTTTTATTTTTACAAAAAAAAAAAAGAAAAGAAAAAAGGAAGCGAATGGAGCTAATGAATATGGTTTCACAGATATTCCCAGGTATGCTGAAAAGATAAGGAAAAGGCAGCTTGAATAAACATTACTCCCACACACGCCGGCCAGGTAAAGTCACGTGTCAGCATCAGTGAGACTGCTGTTTTGAGAAAGGGCCTCCAGAAGGGCAAACCAAATTGCTGGGGATAAAATATGTCCGTTACCTTGCTTTAGAGGCGATAATCTTTAAAGTGAGAGTGAAAGTGGCTGAGAGAGCAGTTCCTGGGCATTCTGAAATGCTGGGAGCCATTAGCCAAGTAGGTATGACAATTTCCTTGCCAGCGTACCCCATGTTGCTTAGTGGAAGGACTCGTGGAAATAGGACATTTTGCAGTGACATTGAATGTAGGTGACCTTGCTCAAGGACCAGGGCGGATTAGGGTGTTCCCGGTTTAGGATAATCGGGTTTAGGGTGTTCCCAGTTTAGGTTCCAGGTTTAAGGTTTAAGATTATTCCTGCTGGGAATAGGGCGTATCCTGCTGCCTGAGTTCCCCTTGAGTTCTCACGGGATTCAGACAGTATTTTTTGGGAGACAGAAGCCCAGTGGAGGTGGATTTGGGCAGAGAACGTGGATTTCCCCAGAATGTGATTGTAGACGGCTGGTGTGAGTTCGGGAATAAAGAGTTGCTGTTTGAATCTACAAGCTGTGTGGTGGCTCGTGATTGTGTGCCCAGCCAGACTGCGCACTGAAAAGTCACAGGGAAGTGCCGAATCACGTGAGTGAGGGAAATTTGTGGCCAGAGTGAAGCCAGTTATTTCTCAAGCTAAACAGAAACCACCAGCAAGATCCCCAGGGATCCTGAAAGGGGCTACACCCCAGCTTTACCATGAACTTGATCAAGGCTCACGACACCAAGAAGCAAGCCCTGCATGGACAATTCTATTCATAGTAACCACAAATCACAGTGTTTGCCTCCTCTCTGCGTCTGGAGATCATTTATCTCAAGGCAGCGTCTTCCAAAAACACCCGCTGGGGTGGATATTTGGACGTCACACTGACAATCCTCCTAGCCACACACCTGGCTCTGTGCTTTGTGGCTTTGCCTCATAGTGTTGCTCAGCCCCACAATCCAGGCAAGAGGTGAGGGATGGGAGGGGGTCACTGATTCTGCCCCAGAAGAAATGTCAAGAATGGGTACAGGGATGGACAAACTTGAGACACCATGAATGAGCTCTGGAACTCGAAGGACAAAAAGAGGTCCCCATAAGAACTTGGAGTAAGTCATAAAGAAATCCATTTGGCTGTGGCTGCAGAATGTTTCAGAGTCTTCCAAGTTTCTCTCCTACTGGTTTTAAGACACAGATAAGGAGGGAAGAGAGTAAAGAATCTTTTTTGAAAAAATATTTTTTAGTTAAAGATAGACGCAATGTCTTTATTTTGTTTATTTATTTTTATGTGGTGCTGAGGATGGAACCCAGTGCCTCACATGTGCGAGGCAGGCGCTCTGTCACTGGGCCCCAGCCCCAGCCCCACAAATCATCTTAACAGAAGTAGGTCGTTCAGCAGGGAGCTGGGTGCCTAGAGGAAACTGATTCTATAGGGAAAATACTAACAGGAGTGAAAGGAGATTTTCTGAGCCTAGTATTCCTGACAAATACCAGTGATAAGATCGGTCATTACCAATTTCAATCTCCATCCTGCTGCCTGGAAAGGTTTCCTAGGATCCCCAGGGTCTGCTATGAGGAACTGGTTCTGCTCTAAGTGGTTTCAGAGGTTAACATAGTGAGTGGTTTCCATGAGGGTCTCAAGACCTCTGAACTTGGAAGACCGAGTCCTTGTCTTGATGTTGTGTCAGTCTTTTGCAGGGGTGGAGGGATACTGGGGCACTTAACCACTGAGCTATATCTCCAGCCCTTTTCATTTTTTATTTTGAGACAGGGTCTTGCAAAATTATAATCTCCAAACTTGTAATCCAGCTGTTTTAGCCTCCAGAGTCACTGGGATTACAAAGATGGGCAGCCAACTTGTCTCAAGTCTTCCTACAACAGGAAAAAGAGCCAGCTTCCTGCAGAAATTCTGCTCTGCAATCCAGCAGTGGGGTGTCAGTGGCCAACATGAATGGACTTCACCTGTCAGAGGCTCCATGTAGCTCAGAAAGCCCTGAAGCAAAATTAAAGTTTGTGAATGAAAAAAAAGTATTTAGAAAATGATCTCAGGGCCTGCCAAAAAATGAACCCGACTGCTGGGGACATGGCAGTGAACTGAATGTGCCCTCCAAAATTTGGTTTTGCCTTTGTCAGTCACGCTAGCCAAGTAACATTACCTTTACCTAGTGGAGAAAGGAAGAGCTTCCTTCAAATTCTTAAAAGAAATCTGAGAGAATAGAACAGGGAAAGAGATGTCTGTTTTCATAAGAAATAACTTTCATAGAAGAGATCACAGAAGAATCTGGAAAGATCTATGGCTGATGGTAGGTCAGGGAAAAAAGGCAATGCTCACCTCTCAACCAGAAACAGCAGGGAAAAGCAGGAAAGAATAGGGAAAAGCAGGGGTCACAGCCATTAAAAAGACGAGCACACCAAAATTGCAGTATAGAAATATTGAAGGCTGTGTATAAGAAATACACTGGAGAAAAAGACCAAAAGGAGTGAAAAGGTAATATCAGAATTAGAAATAGAGCATGATTATTAATTCAGATCAACACTGGCAGTTTTGAGATATGTACTCCTTTTTAGAAGAAAAAGGGTGAGAAGAATGAGAAAAAATGGCCGGGGTGTGATGTCACACACAGGAGCAGGAAGGATTTACACATGAGATCTAGAGGCATCTAAGGTCAAGTGCAAAGGGTGAGAATTCTAAAAGGCCAGATTACTGTCTTGCATTTTACTGTTGTAAGGGTAAAAGAAATTGAAGTTAAAGCGTAAAAGTTAAAGGGTAAAAGACCAGGTGTTGTAAAAGTTTCTAAGCTGCAAGGTCTGAGTTAAAATGTAAAGGAGGTATTGTTAGGTTTCTATGCTACCTGCAAAACCCGAAATTTCTGTAGCTGTTAAGACAATGCTTAGAACCGCCCAGTAAATATTTCCCCTGACTATTTGGTTGTTTAGGGCTCTGTGTGGTCGCACATAGGCATTGCAGGGCCTGGGCCAATCAGTTTAAATGTAACCCCCTCCTTAGGAATGACCTATCACTCCAGCCTGATCTGTTCCCGCCAATGAATGAACTAATCATGTTTAGGAGTTGTTGTTCAATTTTCCCGCGCCTCATGATGATTTGTTCTGATGTATACAAAGCCCTCCGCCCTCCCCAAAAAGTGTACTTAAGCAGTGCTCAGCCCCTGCTCGGGGCTCTGGGCTGCTTTCCCTTCATGAGTGGGCACGGAGCCCCAGAATGCTGGTTCAATAAATCCCCCTTCTGCCAATTGCATGAGTGGTCACTTGGTGGTCTCTTTTTCCGACGTTTTGCGGGACCCTTACACTGTGATTGTATATTGAAGGGGGAAAAGGCTGACAATCTGCAAATCAAGTTGAAGAGAACATCTACTCAATATGAAACTAAGGAAAACTCTTGCAGGAAGCCCCTTCTCTCAAGTAGACAAAGACAGGTAGCTTTTCCTTGCAAGCATTCTAATCTAACATAAGAATTTCTCTTCGTTAGCACACTTTCAGAATATCCTCAGGTGACCCAGCCTAGAAAACCAAGGAGGAGGAAGAGAGATTTACAAATTTGTAATGTAAAGGACTGCTGAGAGTCATTTTAAGGACAAAGGTGAAGGTGGGAGATTCTACCTATACATACAGAAAATGATAGAATTGTAACTAGAGCATACTAATTTATGAATTCAGCTAACCAGGGTGAATTCCTGGATTTTTCAGAAAATATGGGATTTGGCAGAGGGAAACTGTGACTTCAGATATAAGCATAAGATGATATGGATGGAAAAGCCCTGTTCTAATGCAAATTCCAAATACAATTTAGCTCCTGTCTTCCCTCTCCCATACTTTTCTTGGTTCCTGGGAGCCATAGGAGTTACCAGTCTTCCTTCTTTTCTTCTTCTCAAGGAAAGGGAGAAAACAGCAGCTCCTTTGATTGTTTGCCCTCTGGCTTGCTTGTTTTTTGTTTGAACTTGAGGGCAGAGCTGTGGGGGTGTGAGAGGGAAGGAGTCTAGTTATCTCCCAACACTGAATGACCAGCTGCTAAATCAATTGAGAACTGGCCTCATGCAGAGTAGCAAGGGTGAAGATTACCTTCATACCAAGAGAGGATCAAACTAAACAGTCCTCAGACTCACCCCAGTCATTGAACAACGCCCTGGAAATCCTTACCAGAAACTGCCACACACGCATGCCAGTTACATAGGGCTAAGGAGGGACCCAGCACCCAGGTTTCCCCTTGGGGCATGCAGTAGAAGGGTCTGACCCTATGTGTCTGCTCTAAGTAGGAGCATGGGACAGGGGGAGTAATCAGAAAGATGCCTCTCTCCTCATTCCTTGTTTTGACACAAAGACAGTTTAACTGGGAAGAGGGGGAAGGGAAGGGAAGGGAAGTGGGACACCAGGAATCTGAGCAAGAGAGAGGGAGCACTCCATCCCACCATGATGAGCTTTGGACAGGAGGATGTGCTGACACGGTCTGAGGGCTGACCATGGGCAGGCGACACTCTCTGCTCATTTTACAGATGAGTTTCTAGCAGCTTAAAGCTTGTCAAGGCCACACTGTCAAGAGCACAGCCAGGAGGAGAACGGCACCTGTCCTAATCCCATCAGCGTAAGCCTGCCTGCCTCTCCTAGGGACCAGCTGTGCTCATTCTGCTGCTGGAGGGCCTGCAGAACCGTGGGGGGTCTGGGGTTGGACACCCAGGGAAGGGGAGGAGCACCAAGTCAGGAGCCTTCAATTTCACATTCTTAACTCTTTCCCACAGAGGCTTTGCCTAGGTGCTGCCTTTCCTAGGGTACACTGAGACCTAGGAAACCAAGTCCATGTGTTCTAAGCAGCCAAGGAGTCACCCAGGGAGCTCCTGGCCAGCCCAGGTGGTCTCCACAACTCCAAACTAGTCCAAAAAAGGAGAGGCAGAGACATCAATATCAATATCCCCAGAGAGAGGAAGTCAGCATTCCAATATCTGATTAGGGTGTAGATGGGTGAGACCCCGCCCCCCAGGCCTACCCACACTGCAGTTAGGACACAAAGGCCCTGATCCTAAAGTGAAGGATGGCTGGGAATCAGTGGAGCCTCTAGGAGATACTACTTGGCTTCTATGTTAGCGTGGCATGTGGCAGCAGCCTGCAGGATCAGAGAACTGTGACCTCAGCTTTCTGCCCTCCTAGAGTTCTGGCCTAGCAGAAGAGAGAGATGGTAATCAGACCCTGTGAAGCTGTAGTTGATGAATACTTTCAACAACAAGGTAAATAAAGGGGGTGTGAACCTCAACAGGAAGTGGCTGGAATTTGAGGAAGTGCAGGCGTTCACTGGGTGAGGAGGAGAGGCGGGAAGGGCAGCAGAGGGAGCCCAGGCACCAG
>NW_025999999.1:14601066-14651690 GCF_001458135.2 Marmota marmota marmota | reverse complement strand
CCCCCGATACTTACACACAGGAGGGAGCTTCAGGAATAACCAATATGTGGAGATTGAATTACCTGGCAATTATCTGAAAAGAATCAATGATGGTGCTGCAAATGCCTTTGTGTTGGAGACCTTCTCAATCTGAATCTCTTACACATGTAGCTAACAAAACACTCGAAGTTGTTGCCATTAAGTTGCAGCATAATAATAATAGTAAGCCTGCACACTATGGGTCCCCACATTCCCCAACGTCTAACAGTACCTCGCACTACTTATCTCAGGTGATATTGTCTCATTGGGCAGGGGGACAGTAAGAGAATCTCCCAAATTCTCAAAGCCTGCATGTGACCAGGACCAGAACTGAGTACGGACCAGGCCCAGCTGGTTCAAGGTTGTCACATTAACAGGGTGGCACTCAGGGATTCCTGTCAGCAAGAAGATGAAAAGAAGCCCAGGGACAACATTTTTATCCCTAGTGTCAGTCTTGAGGTGTGGTAACTCTGTAAGCCTCTCAGAGCATCGCCTGTCTCACGGGTATGTGAGGATAATGACACTTGTCTGTCAACCTCATTGTGAGATTCAGACCCACACATGTGCCTGAAGGGTTTAAAGCATTATCATCCGGCAAAAACATACCCTGGTATCAACTTCAAATAGGCAAGGTTAGTGCCTCCTTTGCAAGACCACAGACATAATCAACAAGTAGAAGGAGAAAGAAAACTGAAGCTACATCCCTCGCCTCTACCCTGGGGCACAAAACTGAGAACTAGCAGAATTCCCCTGAAGTCCACCGTGCCCCGTAAGTTTTGGGGGGCACTGTCCTTTTCCAGGAAAGAACTAAGCTTGCCCAAAGAGAGGCCTGGCCTTTGGCCTCCCTCAGCTCTGAGAGGTGACCTTTAAGCCCTTGGATTGTCCTGTCTGGTAAGTGAGGACCATCTGTCCTGCAGATGGTCTAACAGTGTGGTTTATGATGGGGCCCAGAGCCACGCAGTGCCCGCATCATGAACCCAGAGACTAGAGACTGAGGTCAGCCCACATGAACGAACCCCAGTAAAAACTTTCCCCAAGGCTCAGGTGAGCTTCCTGGTTGGTAATACTCCATGTGTGTGGTCACACAATCCCACTGGGAAAGGACAACTGGAAGCTCCATCTGTGGAACTCACCTGGACTCTGCCCCTCTTTCCTCAGCTTTTTTAACCTGTATCATTTCATTGTAATAAAGCACAATTGTGACTACAACAGCTTCCAGAATATTGTGTCTTTTTAACAAATTATACACCTGAGTACGGTCTTACAGACCCCTAAGTTTGCAACTGATGTTGGAGTGCCGGTGATCTTGAACTCTGAACTCTGTGGTCCCTCTTCAGTCCATTTAGTCCTCACACAGACACAAGGAAGTAGGTGTCATGTCATTCCCACCTCCCAGTCGGGGAAACCGAGTGACTTAGAGAAGCCATCACTTCACTACAATTTCATATTCAGTGAGTGGGACAAAGGGCTCAATCTCAAATTGTGGCATCTGTGACATTCTCGCCTGGGCACACAGTGGTCCTGCCTCCAACTCAGACCACATCTCTGGTTGCCCTGAGAATGGCAGACAAGTGAGTAGGGGGCCTCAGTCCACGCTGACCCATGCCAGGGGAGCATGATGGGGGATCTTTGCAGGTGCTTTAGTAGGGGAAAAATATAGATGCTAGTGGTATCATGAACCAGCTCCAGCTTTCAGACAAGCCACCTAGGACAGAGACTCCCAGGGCAGCCCTGAAACCCAAACCTCAGGCCTTTCATGGTCAGAGCGAAACCAGGCATGCAGAGCGGGAGGTCGGACAACAGTGATGCAATGCTTCCTGGGACAGGACATTCCGCTGAGAAGCTGGTCAAGGGGCTGCGTCAGGGGAGTAGGGGGAGGAGAGATGCCCAGAGAGAGAGCCCAGGCAGGAGGGACAGATGGGGCGGCCAACAGCACATCTGCCCCAGAGACAGGCATGGTGTCTGTCTGCCCAGCACCACCGCCTGCCAGGATGGGGGGTGGGCAGGAAGGAGGCTGCACACGCAGCAGATTCCACCCAGCACAGGGACCAAGCTGTGGCTGTCAATCCTGCCTCCCGTCTCCGGGAACCTGGCGTGGCCAATGCCCTCAGCCGCCTACACACACGCCGTCCCAGCTCTGTGCCATAAAATTAGTTTTACAAGAGTAGAGGATTTAACGCTGCCCCCCCACCCAACTAGCTTTGTGGAATCTGCAGCCCCCAAATATGAAGCCACTATGCCTAAAATATAGGTTTATATATATATATATATATATATATATATATATATATATATATATATATATATTTTTTTTAAAGTCTACTTCTATGTAATTGCTTTCTATTTTATTTTAGACATGTATACAATAACAGAAGAAAAATCGGGTCAATTGGATTTATCTTGCTTTTACTTTGTCCTTGGAGTTCATGAATCTAAATCACAGCTGGTTACAAAGGACATTTAGCAAATGAGTTTTTAAAATTTTAACTGATACATATTTATTGCACATGTTTAATATTTATGGGGCACAGTGTAGTTTTTCACTCAGGTGTATACTGTATAATGATCAAATCAGGGTAATTTGCATTCCCATCACTTCAAACTTTTATCATTTCTTTGTGTTGGGAACATTCGTCTTTTCTAACTCTTTTGAAATATATATAGTCAATTGTTAAATATAGTTCACCCTACTGTGCTATAAAACACCAGAACTCATTCCTCCTACCTAAATTTTGGTACCAGTTACCTATCCCCTTTCTATCCCTATCCTCCCTACCCTTCCTAGCTTCTAGAGACCACTCTTCTACTCTTCTACAAGATCAGCTTTTTAGCTTCCACATATGAATGAGATCGTGCAGCATTTATCTTTCCATGCCTGGCTTATTTCACATGTCCTCCAGACTCATCTACATTGGCATGAACGATAGGATTTCATTCTCTTTTATGGCTCAATAATAATCCATTATGTAAAAATACTACATCTCTTTAACCATTGATCCATCAATGGACACCTGGACAAGTGATTTTTTTTTAAAGGAGAAAGGTTTTAAACATAAAAATAACTGAGAAACATAGTTATCTTTAATAATAGTAATGTAAATTGCTAATAATATGAATTAAGCTGGGACTACAAAATACCCTTGAGGGGATAAGCTTTGAAACAGATTATTATTACTCTAGAGGTCCCTGCAGGGGTCTATGTGTGGGTTTCATGAAATTGAAATTGCTTGCGAAACCATGCGGAATTTTTCTGAGGTGGAAGTACAAAACTTTCATCGACTTGGGAAAGGGATTTCCGACTCCCTGGTGTTAGAACTACTAGCTCATTCACATCCGGCACATTCATGGTCTCATTTACTTCCAAGACATCTTCGTGAATTAAATAGAGTCAGGATGATTATCCTACTGGGTAGATGGAAAAGGGGGGCCATTGACCACATTCCCAAAGCATGTGTGTCATTTTATTCACAGTTTGGTGACAGCGTTTATCACAGTTGACTTTGCTTCGTGGTCCACATGTGTTTCTCCACCTAAAGAATTTAAACTTCTCGAGACTGGGCTTCCATCCCAAATGCCTCGCATGTGCCAGGTACAGAGTCAGGGTCTGAGAGGTCAAGTTCCTAGAGCGGAGGATGCAAGCAGACCAGAGCCCAGGTTGGTAGGCACCATCTTAGCAAACCTGGACCCTTAGGTAGGTGCCTGACAAATGTTTGTCGGTGATAATGATGATCCTGCCTCCCTCGCCTGCTATTCTCACTCCTCAGATGATTCACACGCTGCAAAAATATCTGCTTTGGCTACAAAGAAAGAATGTACCCTCTCTAAGTCTTGAAGTGCCAGACCGCTGGCAGGACAACAATATGACCCAGCACACCCAAGCCTGCAGGGATGTCACTGGGCATTTTAAAAGGCAGCTATTTGGGAGGAGAAGCCAAAGATTCAGTGAAGAATATGGGAATTTGAATAACCGACCCTTTCAAATCTCCACTTGATAACTCTAAAGTGATTTCATAATCCAATGCTTCTGTGATCCCTCCTCTGCCTCCAGAGACTGAACTGAGACAGGCCTGATGAAGTACTCTTGCAGAGCAGGAGGCAATAAAGAAAAGGCCTCTGGAAACACCTTGGAGTTCTCTTCTTCAACAAAGAAGTGGCCACTCCACTGTACAGCCACTTCACTTCTGCAGCTCCCAGCTCTGAGCAATTGAACTTGAGCAGATGCTTTCCACATTGCCTAGTGTGGCGCCTTCTGCAACACCACCAGGTTCAAGTCCCAGCTTCAGCTTTTGATCACGGCCACAGGAACTGGCAAATGGGATTCTCACTGTGTAACTTTGGTCTAATAATGTAAACTTTCTAGCCAGGTACAGTGGTGCATGCCTGTAATCCCAGCGGCTCTAGAAGCTGAGGCGGGAGGATCGTGAGTTCAAAGCCAGCCTCAGCAAAAGCAAGGACCTAAGCAACTCGGTGAGTCCCTGTCTCTAAATAAAATAGAAAATAAGGGTGGGGATGTAGCTCAGTGGCCAAGTGCCCCTGAGTTCAATCCCCAGTTGCCTCTCCTCAAAAAAATAATAATAATGTAAGCTTTCTGAGCCTCAGTCTCTGCAGAATTGTTTTAAAAAGTAGACTATTATGTACAGCTATGATGCACTTAAAAAGAAAGATTAAGCTCTATATAGTCCGGCACATACTAGATACAATTTAATAGTAACTAGTATTATTTAGACATGGGAAAGGAGATAAGCCTACATTCAAAGTAAAATTCCATTCTAACACTTGAGAAATTTCCTAAGAACTGAAAAGCACAGAACTCTGCTTTCTCTGTCTATTGCCCCAAAGGAAAGGCCTTGTATTTGTACAATAGGGTAACAAACTCAATAAAAAGAAAAATAACACCAATTGAAAAATAGACAAAGGATTTGATTAGACATGTTTCTAAAGAAGATAGGCACGTGACCAATAAACAAACAAAAAGATGCTCAATATCAGTGATCATTAAGGAAATGCAAATCAAAGTCATGATGAGATTCCCCTCATACCTTCTAAAATAAAAAAGGCAGGCAACAAGTGTTGCAAGAATTGGGTGAAAATGGAACCTTCATTCACTGCCAACAGCATTGTAAAATGTGCGGACACTTCAGAAAACACTCTGCTTATACTCCTCAAAATATTAAATGTAGAGTTACCCTAGGACCCAGCAATTCTATTCCTAGATATACACCCCAGAGAACTGAAAGCATATGTCTACAAGAAACTCACTCACGAATGTTCCTAGGAGCATGACCCATAATAGCCAAAAAGTGGAGACAACCCAAATGTTCACCCACTGATAAATGAATAAACAAAATGTGGTTTGCCTTTACAATGAAACTTATCCAGTTGTCGAAAAAAAATGCACTGATACCCACTAAAACATAAAGACATGCTAAGTAAAGAAACCAGTTGCAAAAGGCCACATGTTGTATTATTCCATGTATGTGAAATATCCAGATCAGGAAATCCATAGAGGCAAAAGATGAATTAATGATTACGAGGGAATGTGGAAGGGGAGAGAATGGAGATAGGGAGAGACATCTAATGAATATGCAGGGTTTTTTTAGGAAAATGTTCTGGAATGAGATGGTGATAATGGATGTACAACTTTGTAAATATAAATAAAACACGACTGACTTGTATACTTTTAAAGCGTGCATTTTATGACATGTGACATATCTCAATAAAGCTGTAATTAGCAAAATGGAACTCACCTCCTACCTTACAGGGTTGCCATGAGCTGATGGACACAAAGCCCCTGATACATGGCCCAGCCCTAGAACTCCTTTATCAATAGTCCTGGAGTTATAATTAGTATTGTCAGCCTGCATCCTGGTGTCACTGGAAGGACACAGTGGAATAACACTGATTAACTCTAAGACTGGAGATGGTAGAAAAATAAACTTTAGTGTTTTTACAGAATGTTTTAAAACTTTTAAGCAGAATATATTCATATAATACTTGGATAATTAAAATTTCATCATAGGGCAGTGAAACCACTATGTAAGTTACTATAATGGTCGATATATATATAATGCACTTGTGTGAACCCACAGAATGTCCACCATCAAGAGTGAATCCTACTGTATGTAAACTGCGGACTCCAAGCGATACTCTGGTATCAGTGTAGGTTTGTCAACTATAAGGCATTATCACTCTAGTAGGGGGCATTGGTAATGGGGAGGCCCTGCACTGTGGGAAGTGTGTGAGAAATCTGTGTACAGCATCAGTTTTGCTGTGACCCTCAAACTGGCCCTAAAAATAGAGCCTATTAAAAATTGCCCACTATTATGCATGAACTATATCTTTCTCTATTAATAATTTCATGTTGCCTCACCTAACAGTCACAACTAAACACAGAGAGCAACTAACGGTCAGGAAGTCTCTATAGAGGAAATGTCTTCAAAAGCAATTTACTTCTAATACAATTAATTGCTCTAAATTTTACCCCACCTCCTGCCCCCCAAATTGTTTCAAGGACAAAGCCTGTTTCCTGAGTTCACAGGCAAAAAAAAAAAAAAAGTCAATGGTCAGAGGTGGAGGTGAAGGGCAGGTGCCCTGACTCCCCCACCCTGTACCTCATTCTGGCATCTGAGGATGCAGGGATGCAGCCCCCAGAGACTGTTCTCACTCATGTGCTCTGGCTGTAGGTGAATCGAGGAGGGAGGCTCTGCAATAAATTGCCTTAATCTACTTATCACACCTATTTTTAGCCTCCATTTTATAGCTTGGTGAAATGAGAAGGTACAGGGAGGTCCAACTACCAGCTACATTAAGATGTTTCATGAGAGGGAAGGAGACACTTTCACAAGCACAACTGGTCGGAAGCCACAGATTGTTTTTGAAGATGACACCAATTAGAGAGGCTGCTGAGGAGCTTGCTGAGTTGCCCTTGGGTCATGCGATGAGGCGCAGTCTGGTTGGTGCAGCGGTGATTTACTGCTGCAAGGACTGGGCTCAATGGACCCACCCAGAGACAGACACCTGCACACCCCAACCTGTCTCGCTCGTGACCGATCCCACGGGAAATGGCATTAACTGGAAGAAACATTCACACTGTCCAATTGGTGACTGGCCCATAGGGAGTTCGCCAAGGATCTAACAGTAGGCTGGGCCCTCATCAGAACAAGTCTGGACCTGATGTTTCTATATTCATTTGTCAAAGAGACGAGAGACTTCTGTGTGGGATACAGTTCTTGGGCTGGAGGTTCATTCATCAGGGAACAAAGTCTCTCTCCTTGTAGAAGTTACATTCAGTTCAGGAAGACAAAAAATATATATGTGTGTGTGTGTGTGTAAACATGTCAGGCATGGCCAGTGCCAAGAGAAAAAGAGGAAAAAGCTTATGGAACATGATGGGGGTGAGGAGGGCTGCTTGAGACAAGGCCAGGGAAGTCCCCTTGAGAAGGTGACCGTTGAGCAGAGCTCCAAATAGCAGGAGCAAGGGCCCAGATACCTGAGGAAGAGCAAGTACCCAGTGGGAGGGTGTCAAGGAGAGAGCAGGAAATAAAGCAAAAGGACATGAAGAAGAAAGCCACGAAAACTCCTCTGATTCTACTCTGAGTCAATGGGAGGATCTGGAGCATTTGGAGCAAGAGCAAAAATGACTGGATCTGCATTTCAGAAGGTCACTCTGGCTGCTGTGGGAGAGGAGACTTCTAGGGCAGAAGGTAACAGGCACTGGCACGATCCAGGTGCAAGGCAATGTGGCCTGGCACAGGTGACGGCGGAGGGGGTATGCAGAAGTGGTCAGGTTCTCCGCCTGTCTTCAGGGAGACCTGAGACTTTGGCTGATGGACTGGGCATAGGGGGATAGAGAGAGAGAGTCCAGGATGACTGCAAGGATCTTGACCCACGACTGTGTTCAAATACCGCAGCTGAGCTGTGACATGTGGGCCAGATGGTGGACACAGAGCACTTCTCCAGGCAGCAAAGGTGGTGAGGGGTTCTGAAGGTTCCCAAATACTGTGCCCAAATTCCTCAGCATCAAAGGAAGATCCCTGAGGTCTCCACTAAGAATGGAGTGGGCCTGTCCATGTGATTAGAAAGGTGGGAGGGTGCTATGTTCTGTGTCCCCCACACTCATGTCGAAACCTGAGCCAATGTGATGGTGGCAGGATATCAGCAGGGGGTCTCTGGGAGGTGCTTGGGTTGTGAGGGCATGACTGGGATAAATCCCTTGCAAAAGAAACTCCAGAGCTCCCCTACCTCTCCCACCATGTGAGGGCACAGTGAGAAGGTACGTCTATGAACCAGGAAGTGGGCTCTCACCAGGCATCAACTCTGCCAGAGGCTTGGCCTTGGACTCCCCAGCCTCCAGAACTGTGAGAAATAAAAGTCTGTTGTTTAAGCCACTCAGTCTATGGTGAATTGTCACAGCCCCAGAAACAGAATAAGACAGGAAAAAAGGGAGGTGGACCCCTTATACATGCTATCCACTGAATCCTCTGGAAGAACATATTACAATTCTCACTTACAGATCAGGTAAAGATGACAATGCTGGATTACATATCTAAACCTTAAAACATACACAGAGTAAACACTCGGTAATCTGGGGTAGGAAAAGCCCTTCCACACAAGACACGAAGCTCAGATACTGTAAGGAACAAGACAGACAGGTTGGAATTCATAAAAATTGAAAATGTCTGCCCAATTGAAGAAAAACAAAAATACAAAACCTAAAACTACACACGCATACACCCAAGAGACAAAAACAAAATAGAACCCACTTACAAACAAAACTAAAGGCAACACTTAGGAGAAAATACCTACAAGAGCATGGAGCTGGGATGTGCAGTGCAAAAAGAACGTATTTGAGTCAATAA
The DNA here is from genome assembly GCF_001458135.2 of Marmota marmota marmota. Taxonomy (NCBI): domain Eukaryota; kingdom Metazoa; phylum Chordata; class Mammalia; order Rodentia; family Sciuridae; genus Marmota; species Marmota marmota. Next base: position 14,642,814 of record NW_025999999.1, on the reverse strand, counting down.
GAAAAAGACAACCACATTTTTATAAAGCAGAATCTAAGAGGATCAATTAACAAGAGAGCAAATACAAGAGACCAATTCCCCCAGGAAGGGTCCCACCCTGCCTGTGTTCAGAAGAATGTACAAGAACAACCACCTTGTGCTTTTCATTTGGGGGATTAGGAAAATTGAAGTAGGTGCTCCTTCAGTGTAGGCGACAGTATGAGAAAACAAACTGCCCAGTACTCTGCAGGAGGAGAGAAGGGTAAGTCGGGTGCTTTTTTGCAGAATCTACCAAAATGTTTTAAATATATGTGCCATGGCTCAGCTATTCTATTGGAAGACTCCATCTATCCATCTATAGCAATATCTCCACATGTATGATACAATACTGTTGTAACAGAAAGAGAAATATGGGTGAATAACTAGATGTCCATCAATAGGGGGATACTTAAGCAAAGTATCATATTATCAAATCTATGAAGTGTAATTTTTCTTTTTCTTTTTTTTTTTTTTGTACTCAGGATTGAACCAGGGGTGCTCTACCACTGAGCTCTACATCCGCAGCCATTTTTATTTTTTAATTTGAGACAGGGTCTCACTAAGTTGCTGAGGCTGGCCTCAGATTTGTGATATGCCTGCCTGACTCCTGAATGGCTGGGATTACAGGCCTGTGCCATCATGCCCAATTATAAAGTAAGAACAAAACAGACCTATATGTACTAACATGTAAGAACAAAAAAACAAAAACAAAACAAAAAACAGAAGTAATGAAACAACACACGTAATATGCTATTCTATAAGTTAAAAATGAAATAAATTACACATTTGTACACATAAATATGAATATAAATGCAAAGAAAAAGGGCTGGAATACCTCAAACTGCTCCCAGGAGTCACACTTTGGAGAGAAGATTCAAATTGAGCAGAGATGAGGAAGAATGGAGTCCTCTACCTATTGCTCAATACTTCTAAGGAAACTCAAAAGTATTGCAATGTTTATAATTATGAGCCCACATATTGCTTATAAAGTTTAAAGGGCTTTTAAAAAACAGAGGATGTTAATGTATATACATAGATTCAGGCTCTTAATTGCATGTAACAAAAATCCAATCCAAAGTTATTAAAACAAAAAAGGGACAATCCAGGGGCCATGCAGGGCCTGAGGAAGTCTGGTCCCTGCTCCACCTCTGTTTGTCCCTGGGGTTGTTTGTTTTTATTTTGTTGTTGTTGTTGTTTTTCATTCTCTAAGGACAACACCAGATCCAATGGAAAGGCTTCCTGAAGCCCCCAATTTTTTCCTCTCTGAAAAGCAACCTTGGTGCAAAAGGAACTGTTTCCCTCTATTTGTTAGTCCCAGGAGAAATGGTGTTTGGCCTTCTCTGGGAACAATGTACCTGCCTCACTCAGTGAGTGGAGTAGCACAGACACTTTGGGTCACCTGTCCAATCCAGTGAAGGCAGAAGACCCTCTTTGTGACTCTGTGATTGACAGCCCCACTGGGATCACATGGAAAGGGTAAGGAGTTTCCCCCAAGAAACTGGAACCAGAGGAAGAGGGATAAATGTGTGGGAGGCAAACGGAGCAAGAGATGACATACTGTATTACAGACCAGAACTGAACAAAATCTGAAGTTACTACCCAGGGTCGCACACCTAGTCAATGGCAGAGATTGGATTAAGATCAACTTAGAGAGACCTCAAAGCCCATTCTCCCTCCACTTCTGGTAAAGTGCTGCTGTAGGCAGCTAGGGACATAGGTGCCATCTCTGCAGTAAGCCCTACATATGTGAAAGGGGTAATGAGAGCTTGTCATCCAAAAACTCAGTAAACCTATCACATTTTTTAAGTTCCCTGCAGATTATCACTCTTACAACAAAATGAAATTTGCACAGATAGAATTTTGCTGGAGAGGAAGAAGAGAGGATGTGGAGGGGAGAGGGGAACGGTAGAATATTTATGAGACGTGAAGGAAAAAGATGAGAGAGGTCCCAACAGTACTTCTAAAGAATGGGAAAGTATGAGGGTGTAGTGAATCAAATATGAAGACTCCCGGTAGACCACCTTCCCCGACCTCATCATTTATTAAACACCGACTCCACACTGAAGAAGGAGCCATGAAAATAGGATGGGGCAGGCATTCCACAGTTTGGTCCTCAGAAGCCTACAATCGAAGATGGCCACACGGGTGCCAGTGTCACCCTCCGGACACAGAGATAAGATAAAGAGATACCAATACAGCCAACCAAACTTTCTTTATGAGAATCCAAACAAATAATGAAAAAGCTCAGTCAACTGATATTTACAAATACAAGTACAGGAAGAATAACAGGCACAGTTAGAAACTGAAATTTTCCATATTTTAAAATCCTTTTATTCCATACTCCAGCCATTTATTCAACAAATATGTGCTTCCTCAAATACTCCCCGCCTTCTGAGTTCTGACAATCTTTCCTGTGCTCTCATTCCAAGCTGGGATATAATCTCCACCTTGTAATATTAAATCACTGAGATCACCCCAATCCCAAATTACGCTCTTTCAATGAGGGAAGAATGCATACAGGTAGACAGTGCATTTTAAAAATTATGCTGGCTGCAGCATAATCAAAGCTGTCTTCACGGGGGGCTTGTGCAGCAGGGGAAGCCAGGCCCTGTGGTGCTCATGGGCAGAGGTAGTTCCACAGCCACTGCACTTACTCCATGGCAGGAAATGAGGTCAAACCTTGCCTTGGGCTGAGGCTTCTACAAGGTTACCTGCTCAGAAGGCTGTTTCTGCTCCTAACCATTCACCTACCATTCCATCCTCATTACAAAGAAAGGGAAAAAACAGAGACCGTACAGAGGATGCGTAAGCTACTTATTACTAATCTTTCCATACTGGGCAATTAATGCTATGTACATTCATCCCTCAGTACCCAAAGGGAATTTGTTCCAGCTCCCCCCACCATACCAAAATCCATAGATGCCCAAGCTGCTAGTATAAAATGTCATCCAGGCACTGCCTACAGTACACTGTAAAATCATCTCTAGTTTACTTATAATACCTATGAGAGTGTAAATGCTATGTAAATAGTTCTCTTACCACATCATTTAAGGGATAATGACAAGAAAAAAATGGTCTGTACATGTTCCATTCAAACACAATTTTTCTTTTCAGATATTTGAAGCCACATTTGGTGAATCTAAGGTTACAGAACCCATGGATACTGAGGGCCAAGTGTACTTCACTTTTTGTTATTCATATTCTACCCTCTTTACAGATAAAGAATATGAGATTTCCTGGGAGAACCTTGCTTCAAGTCAGTGAGAGAACCAAGAACATAAGGAGTTGGTGTTGTGACTTCTGATGGTCACTCTTGTCCAGTTGTTTCCTGCTGGCCACACACTTACTTTGAACGTAGGTAGCAACAGTGCTACCCTAGACGTCTTTGTTGCAGCAACAGCACTGGCAACATCTGCCATATGATGAGTTCTGGCCAACAGGCTACATGTGGAAGGGGTGTCACCTCCAAGCTAAAGCATTTAGTTCCTGGTATGAGACCAGGGATCGAGAAAGCCACATATTCCAGTTAGTACAGCTGTGAGACGGTGAAGCCTCAGTCATCCTGGGTCCCTAAGGTACTATGTGGAGCAGGCTTTCCAATCTTCCCCATACCAACCCAGGTAGGAACATAAATGAGAAAAAGTTTTATGTTATGTTACACCTCTGGAATTTTGTGGCAAAAGTATAAACCTAACCTATCGTAATTTCATTTAAAGCAGCTTTTAATCTAGCAGAGGTCTAAGATGTGTATACAAATGAGTCAAATACAACAAAGACTGACATCAGCCTGACCCACCAAGAGTATTCCACCAATGTCTGGGGACAGAGTGGACAAATGACTGACAGGGAAGTGCTGTCAAGGCCTGGGCCTGTTGCTCAGTAGAACAGCACTTCCCTAGCATTCTTGAGGACCTGGGTTGATTCCCAGCATCACAGAGGAAAAAGTGCTACAGACAGTACCATGACAGGAAACAGAAACCTTCCCTACCATTTGGGAGTAAATCAATAAAACTAATTAAAGTAGAAGCAGTATTTAAAAATACTTTTAAAAAACTTACTGGATTACTGATATTTTCTTCAAGCTCATCTGGGAAGGTCTCTACAACAAGGATAATCTTTTTCCCCTAAGCCAGCGCTCCGACAGAAACTGGAGAACCAAGTGACAATCCAAGCCAGCTAGAGCCCCCAACTTAAGCTGCTGGGTCTTCAACCCGGCCCACTGATGGAAAGGGATTTTCCTGACTCTGCACTGAGAAGGGCTCTGCAAAATGGACCACATTGTCCCTCTTCAACAATTCTGTGGGGCTGGGGACCACCAGGAAGGACTTCCCCAGCCTGGCTCTCTTATCTTCTGCTCCCACTGGTGGCTACCATTGGCCTGGGCCACCCACAGCTCCCCATGGCTTCTCCTGCTCGCTGGGGACAGCAGCTCCTGCTGCCAGCTGCCAGCAGCTGCTCACCGGCAGGTCTCTCAACAAGCCCTAGTGGCAGAAGTTCCTGCCCTCAAGTAATGTGATCTTCCAGGAGAGCCTCAGATTGGCAGCCCTGGGGGTCCACAATGTCTTGCCCCTCAGGCAGCTCCTGGGGGCCTGGATGGCCATATGGCTAGCTCCAACGTCACTGCCACCTCTGCAAAGAGCCGACTGAGACAGGATGACAGTGCCACATTAGCAACAGTGCTACCCTAGACGTCTTTGTTGCAGCAACAGCACTGGCAACATCTGCCAAAGATACATCTGCCAAAGAGCTACTTCTTAACAAAACCTCTTCATTGCCCTCCAAGGACTGCAGATATGATTATATTTCTATCTGCCCAGCACGGGCAGGACCCAGGCTCTTGAGTGAAGGAACACTCTTCTCTCTTAAGAAGGTCTCCCATCATTCCTTAATCCCAAGTTAGCCACAGCTCAAGTGTCTTCTCAGTGGGCTTGGCAGAAGCCCCAGATTCCTCTCCCTGCGTCCAGTCTGCAGGATCAGAAGTGCTTCCACGACTCTCACCCAGGCACAGACCCGCTTAACCCAGGCCCCTTGGTAAAAGGGTAAATTTCATCCTAACAACTTCCTGGGGGATGATCTGGAATGACATGCATCTTCCAGGGAAGACATCCAAACAGCCTCAGTCTTCACAAGGAAGTGTCTCTGACCCTTCCCAGCAGCCTAACAAGGCAGCCCTTAGTGGCATGGAAAAGGCACAGGAAAAGGAGCCCTGATTCAGGTTCCAGGCTTCTCCCTTACTAGCCAGGAACCTCGAAAAATAACCACCACCCTAAGCGTCAGGTTCTTCACTTGTAAACTGGGTTATATCTGCTCTGCCCACTTTAGGAAATGGTTATTAAATGGATATTAAATTAATAAATGTGAAAGCTCTTTCAAAATACTCCACAAAGCTCATTCAAAATGCTTAATTGGCAAGTGATACATAATTTAATTAAAAAGAGTTTCCTTATCAATGCCATAAATGCTGAGTTTGCGATACTAAATTATTAAATAACTTCTCTGTCCCATTAGTGAGCAAAATATCACAAGGAACCCAGGAGACTTAAGGCCCAATCCTTGCTCCTTATCCATTTACCCCTAGTCAGGATTATAATCTAATTAATCTTACTGCATCTAAAATGAGAGTGGAGAGGACTCAGAACATCATCCAAGCCACAGCCCTCACTTAACAGGGAGGAAACTGAGGCCCAGAAAGGTTAACAATTAAGCAGCAGTGGTTTTAATATTAGCTAACACTAGTGCACGTTATTTGTACAGGCACACAGCAGATATGTGGCCATGCCAGGCCTGAAACCCAAGTGTCCAGACCTCTTGGCCAGGGCTCTTCCCATGAGTCTATGTATATAAATCCACTTCTTTGCATCTGCTGTTAGTCCAGCCTCTGTGTCAACAACTTATGTTCTATGATTCTTATATGAAAACCCTAAAGAACAAGGAGAGGGATGGGGCTATGGCTCAGTGACAGAGCACTTGCCTAGCATGTGTGAGGCACTGGGTTTGATCCTTAGCACCACATAAAAAGAAAAAAAAAAAAGGCATTCTGTCCATCTACAACTACCAAAAATAAATAAATAAATAAATAAATTTCTAAAAAGAACAAAGAGAAACGAAGAATGAGCATGACACAGTGGGCAGAACAGAGAAATATTATAAGAGGTAGCCTAGGGGAAATGGAGGCATTCAAAGAGAAAGGAAAAGATACTTAAAATATAAATGCCAAAGTGAGGATGATCTAAGATGACTGACAACTGTTTTAAGATATTCTGCACAGAGTATAACAGCTATGCTGCTCATGGATGTGCCAGGCAATTGCAGACAGAATAAAATTCCTGACACCCAGGATTATTTAGTCAAGTTGAAGGGAGGTGATATTCCCCTCTCCTCCTCAGTCCTTCCGTAAGTTGGGATTTAACTGAGAAGAGAGGACTGAAGGGGGAGAGCAGCTCTCTTAGGAAGCCCAGTGGGGCAGCCCCAATAGTCAGTGTCCTCTAAAGTTAGAAAGTGCAGTAAAATAGGGACAAAAGTACCTGCCTCACGGGGTTGCCATGAGGACCATGTGAGTGAACACACGTGGTTACAGACAAGCGTGAGCACTCAGCATATGCTAGAGAAGGGTTTTATTGTAATTTGGAGTCTTATATTTCCAGATTACTAGGAAACATCCTTCTGAGCACAAATGTTATCGTTATATTAAAATAACCTCAAATGCAAGGGAAAATGTTCAATATGGACATAATCCAACTCCTGGTATCTGCTTTCACTCATCGACGCACATGTGAGAACTAAAGAGACCCTACATGCCAGGGGCCAAACAGCATGGGAAGAATTTGCTCAAATACCATGTTTTTCACACTTGTACTTTATAGCAATGAATTCTTTCTTGATGCAAAACACGAGATGGGAGTCTCAAATATAATGCTGATGTGATCACAGCAGGTCTGGGAGGGGTGGAGTACGGACCTAGAAGGGACCTGGATTCTACCCTTATCCTTTGTAGCAGCCCCTGGGACTCTAAGGAACTCAGGTTAAAAAATAAATTTTCTTCAACTCAAAAGGGTTTTGACATGGTTCTACTTTGAGCCTTTTAATTTTTGAAGTTATAATTCACCTTTAAAATTATGTTTATGATTTGCCAGGACCTTTGGTCAAATATTTCCTGCCCACATATAGAAGAGTAAGAAAAGTTCCCCATCCTGTGCTGTCTCCCTTGCCAGAGTGGGCTGAGCCCAGATTCACAGGGTGTCTGCTCCAGGGCTCTCAGCAGGCCAGCGGGGTTGCCCTCTCAAAGGCAGACATCCAGCATCAAAATACCAGGGTCATCCCTTGGATCTTTGACTCCTGATCCCAGCATTTAAATCCTGGCCATTACACAAGCAGCAGGAGGGCATCAGCCGTGCCACATTGTCCAGTGGGGAGGAGATGTCAACAAGGGTTTAGAATCCCAAGCTGTTTATCTCACATTGAACCTGACCCCACCTCAGAAGAAGGCTGGCTCGGCCCTGGTTCTAAGGAGAGCTGCAGATTGGGCCAACAGTTGAGGCATGAGGAAAATATCAGAAAACAAGAAGAGGATAAAAACAAAGGAGCGGCTATTGATAGCCAAGGACTTAAAATGAAATAAAATTCCATCAACACTTTGTGTAAAACTGGATACCGGGCCCAGGTTATCCCCAAGATTATAAACACCCACTAAAGTTTTCTGCCACAAATGGTCCTACCTCCCCACTTGGACACAGTCCCTGCCTCCCATAAGCCATTTCTCCAACTTTTTTCTATGATTGGCTTTGGAACGGATGCCCCAGGACCCCAACTCCCAATGACTGTCTTCCAGAATCAAAATCAAATGCACGGGGTTGTTTTTTCAAATCCTCACTGTTTCTTCCCCCCACCTTAAATAACAAAAATAACTCTTGCTTGTTATAAAAACTCAAATTCAGAGATATAAAATTTAGGAAGTGGAAAACTTTTGAAATCCCAGATTCCAGCCATAGCCATTATTAATAATTTGGGAAACAAAAATTTCATGTCATTTATTTTTATCTAATAAAAATATATAGAACCTATATATCTTAATAGAAACTGGTAAGAAATGAGATTTTAGTTTTATATTGTATGCAATAAAATTCAAATGTTCAAAAACACTGTTTACCCAGTATTAGGAACTTTGTAAACAGTTGCAATATCTAAGCTCTTATGCCTGATCCTCAAAAATTCATATGTAATGTATTTAAAAGTTTATAATGTTTAGGTAGTTGATGAATTGGGCCGGAAATTCCAAACTGCAAAACTAGTTGGAGCTGAATTACCAGGCAGTCATTGCATAGAACCAGCTTCATCATTTGCAAGATCCATTGCAAAACAAAATAAGGGCTTCAAAGTATTAAGAACGTCAAAACTGTAATAGTAGATTTGATATAAGGAGACTGATTCATAGTGGGATAGGGAGCGGGAGCATGGGATGATTAGATGAACTCTAGATAGGGCGGAGGGGTTGGAGGGGCAGGGAGGGGCATGGGGTTATTAATGATGGTGGAATGTGATGATCATTATTATCCATAGGTATGAAGACACGAATTGATATACTATGTATACAACCAGAGATATGAAAAATGGTGCTCTATATGTGTAACAAGAATTGTAATGCATTCCACTCTCATATATAAATTAAAAAAAAACTGTAATAGTAGAGCATTAAATAAACAAAAAGTCTCCCACATTTTTGCAATCATGGAGAGTGAAGCCTTATTTGTTCTACCACTGAGCTATATTCCCAGCCCTTCTTATTTTTTGAGACAGGGTTTTGCTAAATTATCTAGGCTAGCTGCAAATTTACAATCATCCTGCCCCAGCCTCCCAAGTACTGGGATTACAGCCATGTGCGATGGTGCCCAGGGGACCCTAGAATGAGGCCAGTCTTGCTGATGCACATAGATTAAATATATGCCTATCAAATGTTTACTTTATATTTTTATGGGCTTTCAGTATAGCATGTTTGCCTTTAAAACCCCTCATTGTCTTTTCTAAAAATGTGTAACTTTCTCTAGAAATAAATTGGCAGAATGGCAATAAAGGCCAGAATAAACATTTAAAATCAGGGCAACTCAGCTTGACCTTGGTTAGTATTGTGTATATTGATGTATTTTCCAGTTGAAATGAATTGCCATGTGGCTAATATTGCAAAAACACACCACGTTCTGGAATATCATTTAGCATAAATAAAATCTTAAGCTCCATTTTATATCATCTCTGAGATTATTTACGACATAAGATACTTTTGCAGGACAGATTTATAATACCCTCTCAATTTTTTTAACTTAAAAAAAGAACATCCTTTACATTACTCCCCAAAAGTCATCACTAAATAGACTTCCATTTTAAAAAAAAAATCTTATCACTTGGCAGATTAAACTGCATAAAATTAAGAATTCTCTTTAGCCCCTTTTAAGTGCAACAGGTTCATTTTACAACACAAAATTGCCATGTAGCCATCCTAGAGCCTCCCTGTCATTTAAACATACTTCCTATTCACCATGAGCTGTATGGTGCATAAGAATAGCTCAATCTTTTATACATGATAAGAATACCGAGAATTCCTTCTTAACTGCTATAAAAGGCTCCCGGAAAGCCACCAAAAGGCTTGGACCACATTCCTTGGTGATTATCAGTAGGAGGAGGCAGAGTTAGGACAGGGAAAGAGGGGAAAGTGGCTTATTAACATCCCCGACCACAACCAAGCCTCTTCAATTAGGAGAAACAGCTGCAGAATCTCGGCTCCCCCAACCAAGAGGTACCACTTTATTTCTGGGGTTTGCCAATAGACAGCTCAACACCATTCTGAAATCCCCCCACCCTTTAAGCCCAGGAGAGAGCAGTGGAATTTTCTCCACTTTGAATGGACACATCTCAGATGCTCAGAATTTGTTCAAGCTTTCTCTGAGTCACTCAATGAATGCTGCTTACAGAGAACTGCTGTGTTTCCTGGGAGAGGTCAGAAAGAGGACCAAAAGGGAGGTAGCTCCGTGACTAGTCATCCTGAGCCCCCTCCTCCAGGTGCACAGCTATCCCAGAGACTCACAGAAACCACTCACTAAAGATGAAGAAGGAAATTTTAAAACCTTCCAAGACTCCAGGCACTTTGTGTGGGTCATATATTAATCCACACAAAACCTACCATTTTGCAGAGGCAGCAGCTATACATGGCCACTTAGCTAATATACCCAATGTCACACAGCTACAAATCAGCAGAGGTGGGCTCTAAGCTCAGATCAACAAAAATCCCAAAGTCCCTGATGTTTGTACTCCATTAGCGGTGAAACCCAGTGTAGGCAATGCAGACACTCCAGCGGGGTCTTGTCTCTAGAGAATTTTAAAACAATAATAAAATGACTAAAAGACATCTCCTTTTCTAATTATCAAGCATCAGCCGTTGTAAACAAAAACAAATATTTTGCCTGTTTAGGTTCTAAATAATGATTGCAATTACTGTTGAAATTTGTATGTGTGTGTGTGTGTGTGCGTGTGTGTGTTTGTGATTTTTCTATTATTTAATATACATGGTATTTACATGAAAGTTATTTGGAGAACTCCTAACTCTTCAGGTTCACATGCAAACTCACACTCGATTGAGAAAATAAATTTGTTAGAGTTCAGAATTTTCCAATTCCACCTCGGACACAGTTTGTGTCTCCAATCCATGCAATACTAGATATTCTTGGGTTTAAACAGATTTGAAACAAATAGTGATCGTAGTGATTGTAAAAACAAAGAGAACACTATGTGACCAGCTGGTACTTTTATTTGTGTTTAAAATGCAACACAGTAAATCAGCAAACTTGCTTGGTAAGCACAAATTTTAAATCAGGTGTGGAACATTTATTGAGTTTGAGCAGTATCTTTAAAACTTAAGTGTATTCTTCTAAAATCATTCATTGTTTACAAATTAAAGGGAAACCAAGAGCAAATGTTCACAGCAGCTTCATTCCTAAGAACCTCTCCATACTTCAGTTTATTCCAAAGAACCCGCAGTAAGTTGTGGACTCTGATCCCAACCTAGGCAATCTGCATCAAGAACTCTCTCTCCTGAGATGTCTACATTTCACCCCTAAAGGTAAGCAGGTGGATGAGACTTTAAATCCTGAAGGTTCCCAAAGTCCAAAAGAAAGTATGACAAATCCTTAGGATCATAAAGCCAGTCTTAAATTCCACATGCTCTTGACTTCAAAGGAAATAAACAGAATTAATGGATTCCAAAGTAAAACCTCCCACCGTGTGGGTGGATGAATATTTTCAACACTTGAGAGCAACCTGCCACTTTCGCCAGCAGAGGTTGGAAAACAGAGAGAAGCTTTGCGCATATTTGGGGCCACATTTCAGAGAGAAAGAGTGAGGAGCCATAAAAAGCAAATGCATCTGGGAGTGGATAAGAAGGGAAAGCTGAGGCTCACTGAAACAAGACCATGTAATCAGTTTATGCTTCACACTCAATTGCCTGGCTCGGCAGCCCTCCTGCCCTATCACTAAGGCCCATATCTCTGCTGGCTCTCATTCTCTTGGAACAGCTCTCCATTAGCTCCCTGACTTATCAGCTTCAAGCCCACAGGCTCTTATAAAGGCTCACGCATGTGAGCCCTGGGTGCTGAAACACAGAACTTATGTGGCATTCTAGGGCAGGCCTATAGCGAGGCAATCTGGCTCAGAAGATTTTCAGATTATCAAGTGGGGAAGACAGGAATGTCACGGCCTCTATGGGTGGACATGGGGACATTCATCAAAAAGACAGCTACCATGAAATCGCTGTCTCCATTTCCCACTAGAATGGTGCAGAGCTCAGGTTTGTACATAGGCCTGTGTGTGGGGACAAGCATGCATACAAACCCAAATTACCATCGTGGAAAAACCATTTCCCAAGTGGGGCAAAGGAGGGCTAGACCCATACTTTTCAAAAAACAAAGTACCAACCAGAAGGGCACTGTAACTTAATTCTAATTGGGGGAGCACTGGCTCGCACAGTTTTCAATCGTAAATTGCTGTGAACAGCATGTCCCATGTGGTCCAGGCTGGTGCCATGTACCATTTGGAAATCAGGAAATGGCTACCAGGAGTAAGGACCAGACCTCATCAATTTGTAAGGCAGGAACTCTGATTCTCTGTCAAACTTTACCCAGCAGCTGATAAAAATTAAGCCCAACTGTGAACTCTGAGCTGGAAGAAACAAGGAGGAAATGAAATTCTTCACAGTCTGTGATTCTGCGATAGACCCACTGGGGATGCTGTTGAGAATGGTGACAAGGAAAATGGAGTCTCAGCTCACTGTCAGGGCCCCAAATGACTCAGGTCTATGTGTCAATTTTCATAGCTACAGGGCATTGGGCAACTGTAACAAGGTTCTGAAATTTTCCTCAACCAGATGAGAGGGTCGATGTTGCCCACGGCCCCTCCCCACACCCCATTCTTGCTTTAGTTCCCAAAAGGCATGTGAAGAGCTGTCCTAAAGCCCCTGCCACCACCTGTCAAGGAAGCCACAGGCATGAGAACAAAAACATGGGATGTGGCAAGGCAGAAGGATGGAAAGACCCTGGAGCCTAAAGTCCCTGCTGAGCCACCACACCAAGCCTGGACCATTTGTCCCCAGACTTCTTGTTAAGTAGATGATAAATGTTCCTCTGGTTTAAGCCACTGTTTGTTGGGTTGTTTTATCTGGCAGCCAAACATCTACTTGGTACAGCTCCCCCATAATGATTTTGGTCAATAATCATACTCTCATTACCAGTGTCACTCCCTAACTGGCCCAAGTCTGAAACTTGGATGAAACCCCTAGTTCCCCTTATCTAAATCTCAGGCCCTCATGGGGAAAAATGTAGCACTATCAACCTCGCCAACCCTGTCACCTGGAAGTCTGGTGTGGGTGCCAAAAGCACAAGATAAATACAAAGACACAGAAATCAGTGGGAGATGGGGGGAAAGGACAAAACAGGAGACTTTTTTTTTTTTGAAACTTGCAGCTGACCCTTTAGGTTGGGGGATCAGGTGCCAGTCAGCTGCAAGTTTGTTTTTTTGTTTGTTTTTTTTTTTAGAGAGAGAATTTCAATATTTATTTTTCAGTTTTTGGCAGACACAACATCTTTGTTTGTATGTGGTGCTGAGGATCGAATCCGAGTCGCACGCATGCCAGGCGAGCACACTACGGCTTGAGCCACATCCCCAGCCCTTAAAACAGGAGACATTTAAGGTGTGGGGGAGAGACAGGAGACAGGTGCCTTTTAAAAATGTGTTTTTGGTATTTTTAAAGGGATTCCCTCATGCTTTTAAAAACTCGGTGTGTTCTGAGTAAGAAGCTATTGTGTGCTGGCTCTCCATTGTCACATAGTTCTGGAAAGGCTGAATCCCATCCGTTGACCCCTCGGCTACATGGTACAGACGTGTGAATGACCGATGGCTTCTTGCGTTGCTGGTGCATGACTTGGCGGGGCAAAGCATATTTTACATTAGCTTAGGTCCTGACATTCTATCATGTTCCCTGTCGAGAGGCCAACTAGTTCTTGGAACCCTGCACACCAAGTGACATATCACAGAACCCTAGCAAACGAGAAGGCTCTTTGCCAAGTGCCCTTAAACTACAGGCTCCCCTTCCCTCTCCCACTTTGACTGCAGCGGTCTGGCTGGCGAGGCTGAGCAGAAACCTGCTAAGGAAAGGTCACCATCCCGAGTTGGAGAATATAATGCTAAGTGAAGTAAGCCAGTCCCCAAACACCAAAGGCCGAATGTTTTCTTTGACATGAGGATGCTGACTCATAATGGCCATGGGGTTGGGGGGGGGGGGGGTACCTGGGAGGAATGGAGGAACTTTAGATAGGGCAAAGGGGAGGGAGGGGAAGGGAGGGGGCAAAGGGGTAGGAATGATGGTGGAATGAGGTGGACATCATTACCCTAAGTACATATAGGAAGACACAAAAATACTTTGTGCACAATCAGTGACTTGAAAAATTGTGCTCTGTATGTGTAATATGAAATGAATTGCATTCTGCCATCATGTATAACTAATCAGAATAAACAATTTAATTTAAAAAAGAAACAAAAAGGTCACCATCCTTTCCCAACACCCAAGTCACGGTTCTGGGAGGCCACATTACATAGTATGGGGCTATTTGCAGTGGTCTCTCTGGCAGTCGTTACCACTGCATTCAGGGGCTAAAAGTGGCACAGAGCTGGGTGCTCTAGGTTCTCGATGGAATGTGGCAGAAGGCTGAAGGAACAGCCATCAAAATGACACCTTCCCTGTCCCAGCTCCAAGCTGTCTGCCGTCAACCTTCTTGTGCCACCCCAAGGGATGCTCTGTCAGGCTGTAAGGGGAGAACCTCCAAGGCCACCTCACATGACACTGTCTGGAATGCCTGTGGCCCGACAGCAGGAGCACCAGTGCCCTCATCACAGGGTGTCAGTGCTCTCCCAAGGATGACAGGTCCCCAAGGACGGGCAGGCTTCCCACCAGGCTCCTGCCACAAGGGCACCTCCTGGTGAGGAGGCTGGTACTTCTCTCAACTGCCCTCCACTCTGGCCTCCCCACAGCCTCTTCTTCTAGGACTTGCTTCATTCCTAGCCCGCTGCCTGTATCATCTGTGTGCTCAGAGCTGCTGCAGCAAAGTCCAGAGAGTAAAGCAAAGCCTTTGCCCGTAGAGCGTCTAAGAAATAAGATCTGTTTTTTTGTCTTTTTCCCCCACTTCTTCTTCTTCTTCTTCTTTTTCAATTTGAGGAATAAATGGTGCAGAACCGCGTGGTGCTGTGGGAATTGTATGGCTGAGAGCTCAGAGGAGGGCAGGAGCACAGGAGGAAGGCTGGTCAGCAGAGGCTTCTTGGAGGAGGTGGGGCTTGAGCAAAGTCTTGAAGGTGAGATGAGGGCCCAACGGGAATACAGAGTGGGTGCTGGGGACAGCAAAAGTGTTATGGTTCCTAGGGACATGGTGGGCTCTGGGGCCAGAAAATAATCAGCCTGTTGGCTCCATGACAGAGGGAGGAGTGGAAACACAAGGTGGGACTGTGCCACCTTCTACACTGGAGTTGACAATGCATCAGTCCTTCCTCCGTGAACACCTGTTTCCTGTAACCTAGCATGTGCCTGGCTCATAGCTGGTGCTTAATTAATGCTAATAAAGGAAGGAAAAATTATTAAGCACCCTCAGCCATGCTGGGGGCCCCAAAACCAAGAATCAAAACAATATTCAAAGGCAGGAATTGCAAACTCAAATGCCCCGATGGTCAGGAGGACACAGGTCTAGCTGGCTGGGAGAGAGCAGTAGAGACAGTGGAAGAGTGGACACCCATCTTCAGAGGGACAGTCCCTACCCAACTCTAGTCCAGTGTTGCTGCCAAAGGCTGTGAGCCCAGTGCCGCCAGGTCTTTTGATTGATAAGTGAAGTCTCCTGGTTCTTAGATGTTTACAACAAACTCTTTTAAAACGACAAACTTCTTGAACCAAAGAAAACATATTGCCAGAATAATATTCAGCCCCTTAGCAATCTTCGGCTCTATAGAATTTTTTTTTTTTTTTTGGTTCAAGAAGTTTATAATCTAAAAATCCTCCCCCAACAAAACTAAACAGAGATGAGAATGGGGGTTACTTTGGTAAGCTGAGGATTGGAAGGGGTGTCTGGGAAGGTGGAGATGCCCAATATTTGATCTGTGTGGCGATTACATGGGTGAGGGATTTAAAAATTCATCAAGCTGTGAATTTAAGAGTTGTACACTTTACTATATGTAGGTTATAACTCAATTTACAACGGAAAAAGATAAGTGGAGTCCCCAGTAGCTGAACAAACCACCCTGTACAGTGCTTCAAGTGGTGCTGCTCCTCTGGCTTCAAATTCCCTCTTGTCACCCTATTGCCACTCTATCTACACTATAAGACAATCCTGGCTGCAATTCCTCCAGGAAGCTTCTCCTACCCTCCCCCCAGCCCAGGTCTGCTGTTGAGCCATCTGGGTGCTCCCAGAGCCAGCCCCATAAGTATCACCATCACCCCCCGAGGAATCTAGAAGGTGATCCTCCTTATGCACCTCTCTCAGAGCTCCTGAGGTCCTGGGGACAGGACTGTGCTTGCTGTAGTCCAGGACTAGTGCAGGGGGCATTCAGCAAAGGTCTGATATGACATCTCTGCCTCCTCCAACCATCAGCAAGCAGGAGGAGGCCTCCCACCCCAGCCCATCTCTATTTCTCCAGAAGACCCAGATGTAGCTGAGAATAGAATGTGGAAACAGGCAATCTGGAGGAAAAAATACACATACACACACATACACACACACACGCACACACACACACACCAGAGGGCTACCGAGTCCTCAAGAGAAGATGGAGGGCAAGGTGTGGGGTGGGGGGACTTGTACACTATAACTATATGTAGTTATAACCTGCATATAATAAAGTGTACAACTCTTCAGTTCACAGCTTGATGAATTTTTAAAGGATTTTAACACATGATTCTCCTGCAATCAGCTGCAGAGACTTCATACTGAGGAAACAGCGTGTGTGTGCAATTCTTAAATCACCTGCCTGGCTGGAAAAAACCTCTAAGCCAGTGGTGCCCAAATTTCAGCAGCATCAGAATCCCCAGAAGGTCGGTTAAAAAAAGATTCCCAGGCCCATTCCAGAGATTTGGTAAGCAGGAACCGGACTGAGAACTTGATTCCTAACTAGCTCCCAGGTGATACAGATGCTGCTCGTCCAGAGGCCCCTATCAACAGCCCAGGACCAGACATCAGTGGTGTTCTTTCATTTGCTCGTTTAACAGACCTTCTTTAGACCCGTGCCATGTGCAAAGCCGTGTGAATGATGCAGACATAATTAGAGCCAATGGTTGTGCTGTCACCTCTGGTCACCAGAAAGTGAACTGCTACTTCTCTGTGCCCTTCCCAAGATGTGCTGCTGAAGCAGAAAATGACACCCACTTTCAGCCACTCCTCAATGCTCAGATGGTCTCAGATTCAAACTCATGACTCTGAGAAGAAGGTTTTCGAAGTCCACTCCCATCAGCACATGCATCTGCTTCCCCAAAGGTCTCCTGTTAAACGAGCCGTTTGCCCAAGTCTGCCTTCAAGAGATGGTCCCCTCATTCAACCAGAGAGGGATTGACTGTAGTTTTGTGTGGTCAGACTGGGCAGGGGGCAAATGAATTTTCCCAGAGACCATGCCAGCAAAGGGTCTCCTGAAGTGCCGGAGGGCAGAGGCAGACTTCCAGCAGACAGGCAAGCACACTGCTCTGAAATAGCACCCTTCCCCTGTCCCGGGCAGGAGGAGCATCCTGACGATCCTGACGTATTTGGTTACGCGTGAGTGCCTGGGTATTAAATCTAAATGGCCCATGATATGGAATGCCCAGGCAGCATGCACTTGGATTATTTATGCCCTCTGCACCTGTGGAAGCTGAGATTTAATTATTTATTTCGTGTTAAGTTTCCAATCCTGGGCTTCCCGTCTGCAAAAGAATAAAGCACCTCAGTTAAACTGCAGGGACTTAAGATCAACACTCAGCAGGCGCCGGAAAACTTAAGGACTTTGTCACCCAGGATGTCATCTTCCTCCCTACCTAACAAGATCCTAGCAAAATTCAGTCATGTGTGGAAGTTTTAAGAACACTTTGAAGTGACAAACCTGAAAAATTCAGCTGAGGCCTCTCAATGAACATGTAATTCAAGAGGCAGAGACACCACCTCTGGACCTTAGGCACGGCTGGCCGTCTGCAGGAACATCCTTCCTGACCCAGTAGGAGGCCATGGACTCATTCACTCTGATTTCTTCCCAAATTTGGGTGGAGAGAGTTTCAAAATTGTTAGAACTCTCAAGTTCAATGTCACTGGGCCCCTTGTAGTGTCTGTATAACCTATATAACCTACTAAGTCCCAAATTTTTGATTCTGCAAACAATATAAGTACTCAAATATTATTTCAAGGTTACTGTAAGTGGTATATTTGTTTCCCAATTTAAGTTTTTATAGGTCTCCCACATCTGGGACGATGGGACAAAATGGGCTATAGTGCAATACTATGGAATGTTCAAACAAAACCAAATACCTTCTTATGGTTAAAGCCAGTGTGTGGATGTCAGCAGGCCTGTGGATTGGAAATTGCTAGTTTTAATCCAAACCATCATCAGTGCTTTACTTCAAGCAGAGCTACCCAGAATTCAAACCTCGTCTTTTCTCTCACCTGTCTTTTCCTACATTATTAACTTGAATCCAATCTCCTAAAGTAGTGAAATTATCAGATTCCCATCTGACCATATTTTATCCCTTGGAGAGGATATCAGCTTTCATGTACAATTCTAGAAGGTTCCCAAGGTCCTGCATAAATTTACCGACTGCTTCATTACAGTCACTTTCCCTTAAAGGTGGATACTCAAGCTCACAACATAAGGGCCAACCCAGCCCCAGCAAAGTGACAGCATCTGAGAACAGATTCGCTCTGTCAATAGGAATAGGATTAAATGTTAAATGTTTAAATGTTCTAAACTTTACAATGTGAATGACAGTTCACGTTCTTTCTTGGAATCAAAGCTGCCTTTTACCCATTTTGATATGTTATACTTGAATGTTCATTCAGTTCAGTGTGCTTTTTAGTTTCCCTTGAGCGTTTTCCTTTGATATATGCATTGTTTAGAACTGTGTTGTTTAGTTCCAAAGGTTTGGAGATTTTTGTGTTATCTTTTTGCTATTAATTTGTATTTTGATTCAATTGTACTTGGAAAACAAATTCTTTGTGATTTCCTTTTTCTAAAATTTGTTGAGGTTTGTTTTAGGACCTGGGTCATTGTCCATGGTAGTGTATCTTCTGCAAATGCTTCTTTATATACAGAGTTATAAACAATCATGCTGTGAATGGATAATTATGAATGTAATGCATTCCACTATTGCCATTTGTCATGTATATAAGAAATTTTTTTAAAAAAGAGTATTCTGCTGCTCTTGAAAAAAAAAAAAGCTGCCTTTTGGTTTTGGTCTTATTCCTTGGTTCTCAAAACGCACAGGAAGTTGTCTGTTTGGTGTGCTTCTGTGTTCTGCTTCATGGGGATACTGATGGTTACAGTGGTGCTTGGCACGTGGCAGGTACACAGTCAGTACTTGTTGAGGAAATGACTCTCCAGAAAATACCTGCCCTCAGGACCAGGGGTCAGTCAAAAAGCTTTCATACCACATAGAGGCAGGTTGCTTCTTTGAGCTCTGTCTGACCTAGTTACTGAAAAGACACTTGAGAAATTTACACTTAAGCCAAATATATCACTGGTTTATTCTGTTGTGCAAATAAATGGGTCAAAGACCATATAACACAAAGTCAATTTACCAAGGGTGAGGTCACTTGATAATAATATTTAACCAAAACTTCCATAGAGGCCCTATAGTCTAAACTATATCATATGTTAGAATCATTTTTAGATAACCTGATAATCTTATATACACATTCTCACTTTTAATGGGTCACAGGATACATAGTAACATATTTTATTAAATGTTTGGCAAAACCAGATTACATATAGTGTAGATTATAATCTATACAAGCAAAATCCCTCATGTTCATTGGTACTTCACTTTGTAAAGAAATTAAATGCCATTTAAAAATGAGTTTTAGTCTGAGGCAAGAAAGTAATTCCATAAAGCTGAGAATGGTAACTAATTTGCTAATAGTTCCATTCAAAAATGGCCATTGCTAAAATGGGCAAATACCCAGAAGTATACAATCTACCAAAACTGACTCATGAAGACATAGAAAATATAAGAAGACCTTCAACATGTAAGGCAAATGAATTAGTAATCAAAAATCTCCTAATAAAGAATTCCTTTGAGCATATGGCTTCACCAGTAAATTCTACCAAACATTTAAAGAATTAACACAAATCCTTTTCAAACTGTTCAAAAAATGATGAGGGAACATTTCCCATTTATTCTATGAGGCCAACATAAACCTAACATCAAAGTCAGATGAAGATACTCGAAGAAAAGAAAAATACAGAACAATATCCCTTATGAACTTGATGCAAGAATTCGCAACAAAATACTTACACTGAATTCAGCAGCATCTTTAAAGAATTATACACCATGACTAAGTGGGATTTATTTCCAGAATACAAGGATAGTACAACATTAAAAAAAAAATCAGTAAATGTGACCTGCCATATTCACAAAAAAAAAAAGGAAAGAAAACACAGGAGCATCTAAGTGATGTAGAAAAAGCATTTGGCAAAATTCAACACCTTTTCATGCTTAAAAAATATATACACACACATTTATACTAGGAATAGAAGAGAATTTTCTCAGCATGATAGAAGTCTTATATGAAAAACCTGAAGCTAATGTAGATAATGGTAAAAGACTGAAAGCTTTTCTCCTAAAATCAGTAACAAGACAAGGGTGCCCGCTTTCTACACTTCTATTCAAAATATTACTGAAGACTAACCAGAGCAATTAATCAAGAAAAAGAAGTGAGCGTTGGGGATATAGCTCAGTCTGTAGACTGCTTGCCTCGCATGCACAAAGCCCAGCACCACAAAAAAAGAAAAGAAGTGAAAGCATTCAAATTGGAAAGGAAGTCAAAGTATTTCTGTTCACAGAAGGCATGATCTTATGTGTAGAAACCCCCAAAGAGCCTGTTGCAATGGCACATGCCTGTAATCCCAGCAGCTTGGGAGCCTGAGGCAGGAGGATCAAAAGTTCAAAGCCAACCTCAGCAACTTTGTGAGACTCTAAGCAACTCAGTGAGACCCTATCTCTAAATAAAATATAAAAAGGGTTGGGGGTGTGGCTCCGTGGTTAAGCACCCCTGGTAAATTTGGACTTTATCAAAATTAAAAACTTCTAAAGACACTATGAAGAGAGTAAAAAGCCCACAGAGTGAGAGAATACTATATCTGATAATGTGTTAATATCCACACTATAGAAAGACATGCTATAACTCCATAGCAAAAATCCAGTTTTAAAGTAGGTAAAGGACTTGGGCATTTCCCCATAGGACTGGGAGCTATGGAAATAAGGATCTCCACTAATTTTGCTCAATACAAACTATTCAGATTTTTATAAACCCATGACCAGGGCAGAAAACCACTACGGATTTACAACAAACAGGACATAAAAGAGTTACACGTGGTTACATGTAAACCACAGATTAAATGTTTCCAGAGCTCCCACCTACTGTGCTGAGAAGGGAGGCTGACCCATGCCAACAAGAAATGAAAGGTCTTAGACATTCTCTTCTCTGAGGGCTGGGTCCGCCTGCTTTTTCTTTGCAGCTCTCATTAGCTGACATTATATTGTCTCTGTACATGTTGACTTGTTCATGTCTGTCTCCTGGAAGTTAAGCTCCCTGAGGGCAGAGGTTGTCCCTCTTGCTCACCCATGTACCCCAAGCTTGGAGCGGGGTCTGGCTCATGGGAGATCTCAGTCATAATGTGCTGGACCAAGGGAGTGCAAGAGTTAGGATGAATGAGGGATCTGTATCTCCTGATTGTATCAAAGCCAATACCCACGCTGATATTGAACTACAGTTTCAAGGAGTTAGCACTGGGGGAAACTGGCTGAAAGGTATGGAGGCTCCCTCTATATTATTTCATACAACTGAATGTGAACCTATAATTATTTCCACCTAAAAAAAGTTTTTAAAATTCAAAGACAAAAACGGACACCAACAAATGCCTAAAAGATGTTCCACGGAAGATCTGACGTACCTTTCAAAGCTGCAAGAAAGTTATAAAAATAAGAAAAGACTGAGAAACCGATAAAGACTGTGGATGACTCTGGAGAAATAAGACTAAACATCATGTGGGATCCTGGTTAGGATCGTGGAACAGAAGGAGGACAGACATGGAGAAATCTGAACAATGCCTGCTGTTAATAGTGTTGTTCCAATGCTAACATCTTAGTTTAATGAATGTACCATGATTATGTAAGGTGTTAACTTAGAGGAAGCTAAGTAAAGGTATGTGAGGGCGCTGTATTTTCTTTGCAGCTTTTTAGTACGTCAAAAGTTATTTCATGGGCTGGGGTGTGGCTCAGAGGTAGAACATTCGCCTGGCATGTGCGAGGCCCTGGGTTTGATCCTCAGCACCCCATAAAATAAATAAAATAAAGTTATTGTGTCCAACTACAACTAAAAAACTAAATATTGAAAAAAGAAAAAAACTTTAAAAAGTTATTCCAAAAGAAATGTTTAATAGTTTTGTTGTATATGCATATATCCCACACTTACCAAATGCTACCTGCAGAACTCATTTTTTATATACATTTTTATGTTCTTCCTTTCTTTATTTTATGTGGTACTGAGGATCTAACCCAGTGTCCCACAAGTGCAAGGCAAGTACTCTAGCACTAAGCTGTAACCCCAGCCCCAAGAAATGTTTATTTTTTTTAAATAAAGGGTTGGAAAAGAAATGGTTCATTATGTACCAGCTAACTAAAACTGCATCTGTGTTACTTTTCAGATAAAGATCATATAAACCTAAACAATAAAAGAACAAAGGCATGAGTTGATTCATAAACAATTGTGTTACCATTTAACCCACAATCTTCCATTCAAAATCCACAAGACCAGATTTGTCTTGGAATTTGAAATTTTTCTTATTTCAAAAACAGGTCTGACTCATACGCTGCACACTGTGCCCCAGGGGAGCCCAGGGGAGCGCCATGTTGTCAAACATATGAATGTTTCTTCAGCAAAAGGCACAAAGAATCATACTACATGGGATAAATGAAGACTGAAGACTGCAAGCACCCTCTCCTCCTTTCAGGTCAGGTTTTGTTGCCAAATAATTTTGCTCATAATTAACAAAAAGAACTTTTTAGTGGACAGAGCTTTTTGGATTTCAAAATTGCAGAGAAGGGATTATGGACAGGATTCGTAGGATTCCAAGTGAATGAAACTTTCAATTTTTAGTCTATTCAATTTCCAAATTTCTAAGAATTATCACTTCAGTTCTTTTTCCTCTCCATTCTTGAGGTTAGCATTCATGATGCAAAGGAAGAATAAGGGGTCTTCTATGTTGACAGTGTTCTGTTTTTTGGGGGGGGGTTGTTTTGGTTTTTTTTTTACTTTTTAACAGTGTTTGTGCTTATTTATGGGGCAAAGCATTATAATTTGATATACATACACAATGTTCAATGATCAAGTTGGGGTAATTAGCATTTCCATCTCCTCAAATACTATCAGGTCTGTTTGGGAACCTTCAAACTCTTCTCTAGTTATCCTGAAATGTACAATCAGCTTTCATAGTCTCTTGTTATCCTACTGTGCTGTAAAATTAGAACTGATTTGTCCATCTAACTGTATTTTGGTACCTGCTTTCCAACCTTTGTTTTCCCCTGCTAACCTCTGGGATCTCTATTCTATTCTCTGCTTCTATGTCACCAGTTTTGTTTTGTTTTTTTTTTTTTTTTGGCATCCACAAGTGAGTGAGAACATGTGGTATTTGTCTTTCTGTGAATGTTTGACTTCTTAATCCAGGAGTGAGTTAGAAGGGTGAGCCTTCAGTGAGCTATGCGCTTTTAATTTGTGTACATTTCTGTATGCATGTTAAATGTTAATTCAACTTTTTTGGTGGGGGTACAGTGCTGGGGATGGAACTCAGGTCTCCCACATGCTAGGCAAGTGCTCTACTGCTGAGTTATGCACTCAGCCCAACATTTTTTTTTTAGTTGTAGATGGACACAATACCTTTATTTATTTACTTTTATATGATGCTGGGGATCGAACCCAGGGCCTCACACATGCAAGGCAAGCATTCTACCATTAAGCTACAACCCCACCCCAGTCCAACGTCTTCTTAAAAGCAATAATACTTTAATTAAAGTCATAAAAATGTTAAAACACTAACATGAGAAGAAATCTCCCCTCATCTAAGATATACAGTCAAGATCCCTGCAATACACAACCCCACAGTGAAGTGACCTGCCCAAGGTCACAATAAAATGTCATGGACAAGCAAAGATGCCCAGCTTGACTTCTGGTCTGTCATTCAAAAAACACAAAATTTCTGTTTCAAACCATGTGTTCTACAATATGTGTTACTAATTAACTGGGGAAACTTGTAATACCATCACACTGGAGTTAATACCGAAACATTTTTTGCTCATTTAGATTTATTTTTTCCCATGAAATTACTGAACTGATGTCTGGATCAGATATCTCCTTTAATTTGGTGTAACTATGCTTCTCTCTAATAATGCGTAAAACCATCAATGACCATAAATACGATATAAGCGAAGCGTTTTGTCACATCATCCGACTTAATCACTCTGCTATAAATACATCATGGATGATTTAAATCACATTGATTGGACTCATCACTAGAAAAAAAATCTTAACCCTCTGGTTGACTGTGACATTTTCAGGATGGGAAAGGAATAATGATTTAGGCTCTTCTGGGTTACGTGCTTTTAGCATCTTACTGCTTTCCCAGTCAGCGCCATATGACTCAGCTTTTCCTTTTGTTTAATTTACAATCTTGCCTTTGATAGCCTCCAGTCTTGCAAGCCATGGACAACTGAACTGGGCTAGTACTAGAAAAGCACTGAGCTTGTACTAAGAACACAATTTGATAATTTCTTCCACTGTAAAACTAGATGATCAAGAAAGATACATAAGGAGAAGAAGGAGGTAAAAGAAAAGGGGGAGAATGTGGACTGAAATTGAATTCAGTCAATTGATTTTTGTCAGGATGAACCCAACTACTATGTATCACTATAATCCTCAAAAAAAAAAAAAAAGTGCATACAAGTAGAAAATTCCAAATGCAAAAAACCTATTTCTATCAGGTAAAATTGCAATTTCCATAAAAGAAAAATATATGGAAAACAGTGATTCTTAACTGGACTTCAGAGTACAAACCAGATATTCTGTGCTAAGGTAGGTGTGTGTGTGTGTGTGTGTGTGTGTGTGTGTAAAAAGGAGGCCCATACTTCATTAGAATCTCAAAGAAAATCAAGACCTTAAATGCAGAAGGGAAATACTCACTAGCTTTCATAAATAAATAGAAGAAAGTGACCCTCGTTTCTGTCATAGGTTCTGTTAAATATGTAAAGGGCCATGATGATGTCACAGAGAACTGCACCTTGGACCCTCACAGGCAGGCAGACTGGGCTGGCTCCACTCTGCAGATGGGGAGGGCAGGCTTGCGACACTGAACCTGTCAGATCTTAGTGTGGACACAGGACCCTGGATATAGGTAAAATTTAAATCTGTTACCATAAGCTAACCTTCAGATTTAGGTAAACACCTTTGAGGATTTCAAGGGTCTCTTGGAAGTTCTTTCATCATGGGAGGCCTCACCATTGTATTTTTCAAAACAAAGACTCCAAATTATATTATAACATTATAGAAATGCAACGCTTAGTGCTTGTGTTTTCATTTATATTTTATACAGCAGACAAAAACAAAAACAAAAACAAAAACCTGCCCTCGATAGTGTTAGTGAATGATCATGATAGTTTCATCCCACCAGCCACTCACTGCCCAAGGCTGCCTCGCATCCAGCCCTTATTTTCCATTTCCTTCCAGCCATTCCCTTTCCAGGCACCAAAACCTGTCAGGTCATTTGCCTGACATTACTCTGAAATACAGTCTTCTCCTTCCCACCTTCCCAGAGGACTACCAGGGACACGCTAACCAAAATAGTCAAGAAAAATACATTCTGTGTCCCTCTTCCTATCTAAGTGTTTAAATGCCAGAGCTATCTTCCAGGTACCTCATGACCATGCTGAACATAGACACAGCTGTCAACAGAAGAATGGAAAACAAGAAAGTTCCTGTAAGTTTGACCTGACAGAAGACAGCTTTGTCACAGGTCTCCAAGTCGAAAATAGATCACCCACCACTCAGAAAGACACAGGACACTTTTCCATCCTTATCTCAGTGGCCCTGAGCAGTTACATGAAACACACTCAGCACTTGACAGAGTGAAATGTACAACCAGTGATATGCTTCTGAAATGACTTCTTTTTGACAAGGACAAGATGACAATGACTCTATAAGGTCACGCATATGAAAGTGCTAGCATAGACAATGATCACTAACTCCAGAAAGGACAGCAAAGGCCCCCACCAACAGCTGGGCCAATTGCCTCATTTCGTAAATGAGCAAAGCCACTCTCCACTACCTTTTGGGCCGGCTGCTTTCCTTGTGCTAAACTTTTGCAAATACATTCACTTCTCCAGATGTCAGGATGCTCCACAGTCCAGATACACCACCAGCAGCTCTCTGTATGCGTCTCCTCCACATTTTAGGGGGTAAAGGCTTTGTTGGTTTGGTTTTGGGTTTGTTTTGTTTTGTTTTTTCAGTGGCCCTAAGAGGTCTTCATCTGACCCCAGCACATGACTTCACTGGGCTGCTTCACTGATGGGAAAACATGTGGTGGTGAAAAGGTCTGTGATTCTCTGTTGAAATTTTTTTAAGTATTCAGTCAGCCTTTTTCATCCAATCTACCATCAAATGAGGTGAACATATTATGAAGGCTGTCATGCCAAAATTCTGGGTGGTTTTCATTCCTACGGGGAATCTGCCTGAACTTCCATGGGGCTTTATAGCCCACTTATTTGGGGGCTAAAGAAGGCAAAATTATGTGAGGCTTTGAATCCTGTACGAGGGCAGATAAAATGCTCTCGAATTTTGCTTTTTTAATGTTGTGTGTTTTTTGTTTGTTTTCTCTTTTGGGGGGGGGGTTGCTCTGACAGTGTCTGGGGGCAAATAACAATCCTTATCTTTCGATTTTATCCTCAATTGACACTGTGGGTGAATTTTTGCCTCGCACTTCTCTAAAAGCTGAATGAATTTACTCACATACTCCACCAAAAAAAATTTTATTAAAATATCTCAAAGTGAGGAATACAAGGCTGTCCTTATTTGCAGAATGCACTTTGATTTTTCTCTCTTCCTTCTATTTCCATTGACCAGAAAGCCCTAAGTAAGAACACGTTCTGAAAGATTATAAAGCTTCAACAAAACTTAAGAGCCATGCTCACTGGCCATTCACCTCATCATCTACATGGCTCCCAGAGGAATAATTTTCATTCCAAGGTGAAACTGAACTTTCTCCTCTTTTAAAGAGAAAACTGACTCAGCCCATTCATTTTTTTTTTTCAAGCAGAATGAATTTTGAAAGTGTAATTGGAAGCCTGATTGGATAATGAAGACAAAATCATTGAAATATACACCCTACTTCAGTCTAGAAATGAGTGTACAAAGCCATGAAACTACTTTTAACAGCAGAGCAACTTTTCCACGCTTAAACTTTCCCAATAAATAACAGACTAGCAAGAAAATTCTCAAAGAGAAAGCAGGAAGGGAGGGCTCGTCACTTGAAACACACTCTCAATTCAAACCTGACCTAGAATTTACAAGAAAGCACTGCAAAACTCCTTCTGCACACAACAGAATTAACGGAAACCAAGAACCAGCTCCAAATGCTGCGACACTGACTCCCAGCAGCTCAGCCAGCTCTGTCGCAGGTTGAGACTGCACATTTGGCTGGTGCTTTGGGTTGAAAAATAAAACTGCCTTCTGACATCAACAAGTTAATGAAATGCAGACCCATTAGGTCTGAGGCCACAGGATGCTTTATTCTAATATTGTCATTAGAATAAAGCTGACTATGAAACCTAGACAGTAGTCAAGAATTAGATGAGACCAAAACTTCAAAAACTTGTGATCATCATAACCTAAAACATGAGAGAAATATGAGTCCTCACTGATATGAATAACTGATAAATAAATAAATGAGGTCGGAAGAATGGCTAATCCTTACAGAAGAATTACAAATGGTAAATGTAGAAGAAATAAGTGAAACAGAAAACCACCATTAGAATATGACAATGATAGCAACTCAGGAGACAGAAAAAGGAGGATCATAAGTTCAAGGCCAGCTTCAGCAACTTAGTGAGGCCCTGAGCAATTTAGCAAGACTCTGTTTCAAAATAAAAATTTTAAAAAGGACTGGGGATGTGGCTCATTGGTAAAGTGCCTCTGGTTTCAATTTCCAATAGCAAAAACAAAAACCTCCGCAATGATAATGGGTGCAGGCAAGCTCTACTGGTGGATGCTAAAATTAGCAGGTGAAAATCTGAAGAGAAACAGAGTATTTGCATAATCCTACAGTATCTCTCCAGAAATATGCTTAATTACAAAGGAAAAATAGAAACTTTTAACTTTGCAGTTAACAGCGCCTTAAACAAGTGATGAAGTGACTCATCGAGAAAAGACAACCCTTCTCACCACCTCCATCAAATCATGAGAACACATCAGAGAGATGCAAATCCAAGGATTGGTGAACCACACCAGGGACCAAATCTAAACCTCTGTACCACTGCATAAATGAAGTTAGACTGGAATACAGCCCTGCAATACTCATTTATGTCTTGTCTAAGGCTGCTATTATGCTACAACCAAAGACAGGCGGTCGCAACAGAGACCGTATGACTTACAAAGCTGAAAATATCTATCTGCCCTTGATAAAGTTGGCTGATCCTTGTTCTACAAAACATAAAACTTTTCAAAAGAGTCAAGGTCATAAAAGACAAGGAAAGACTGAGGAACTGTCACAAGGTGGAGGAGACAATGGGGACATGACAACCAAATGCTAGGTGGAATCCTGATTGCATCCCAAAATAGGAAAAAAAAAGTCATAGTAAAAAAACTGCTGGCATGGGGCAGGGGCTATAGTTTGATGATTAGATTGTACCAGTACTCCCTTCCTGCTTTTGATAAACATGGCAATGCAAGATGTAAACTCTTAGGGTTGCGAGCTGAACCGCATATGGGAACTTTATGCTGTACATTTGCAAATTTTCTGTAAGTCTACAGTTATTTCAAAATAAAAAGTTAAGTAAGTGCAATGAACCTCAGCCTGATCTAAGGAGGAGAGGCAGCAGCTGCTGGCCCCTTCTCGAGGCCAGCACTGACCTTCCAAGGTTTATCTTTATGGGGTTTAAAAACAACTGTAAAAATAATTCCAGTGTCACCAACACTTCAGGCCAGTGCCCTGAAGGCAGACAGGATTAGCAGAGAGCATTCCTTGCTTCAACCAATATAATGGCTTTAAAAAGATTGCGGTTTGGGGTCCCCTGTATTCAAATGCAAAGCACAAACACGAGGATGTCCTGAGACATCTAAATCTCTCCCCTGTGGTCTCTTGAAACCTAAACTGACCCTGAAAGACAAATGGAGGTGAACATTTTCTAGGAAGTCTTGGTAGGGGTCGGTTGAGTGCAAACCTCACCGCAGAGGAGACACAGTCTGACAGCAGAGGGAGACAGTGTATCCCTCCGATTCGATTCGGGGCCAGTCCTGTCGCCAGCTTCTTCAGCAGCCCTGACAAGGAGACAAATGTCTTCAGTGCATGTGTCCCGTCTTCTCTTGCTGAGGGGCTGTCCCTGCATGGTCAGTGAGGAATGTGAGAGAAGAAGGTGCCCACATTTCTCTCCCACCAAGCAGCTGCCTATAGGACAGACGCAGGCCACCCAGACTCAAGACTTCTCATGAAGCACACCTCTAATTATACCAGAGCAGAGAGGAGAATCCCACAGAGCTTCTAAGGGAAAAGTAGACAGAAGAGAGATGCAAAGGGAACTGGGAGGAGGGGCGGGGAGCACACAGGCCGAGCAGGAAGGGAAAGTGTGGGTGCAGCTTTCCTTTGCAAGCAGCAGTTGAGCAAACCAACCCTGCAAAACCACTGCTCCTTCAGCCTCCCGGTGTGGCAAAGCCGGGGCAAAGGGAAAGGTCCCACATCCCAGCCATGAAGGCCGGTGGACGCCTCCGTGATCATCCACCCTCCTGCCAGGTGACAAGTGCCGAGTATCCCAGAGCCCGGCTCTCTAGCTGCATGTGTCAGTCCTGGAGCTGGCCAAGTGCCCTCGGCAGATCCTGGCTCACAGCTGAACAGGAGACCCAGGGAGGACCGGGCTGCACAACGGGGGGCTTGGAGAAGGAGGCTCCTGCCCTGGGAACTGACCAGCTCCTCCTCCTCCTTTGCAAGAAACAAACTCTGAGGTGGGGAAGAACCGGGCAGTAGCCAGTGCCATCTGGAGAAGGAGGTGGCAGCGTTTTATGAATGGACCATTTGGACAGGAAAACAGCCCTTCAGGCCGTCCCTGGCCAGGGCCGTCCCTCCCTTCTCTGAAAATTCCTCCAGCCCCATCTGTTCGGAAGGAGGTAACACACCCAAGAAGCATACCCACCACCCACTCCCGGGCTTCCGCCTCCACCAAGAACATTCCAGTGGTTTTGCCAAACAAACTAATTGCTCTCCCCAGGGCAGACTGCGTGACAACAGGTGCCCGGCTCTAATGCCAGGCTTACAGTTTCTGGATTTCATTGTTTTGTTTTGTTTTTTTAATTAGCCTAAATAATTGTATTTCAAGTTATTCTAAAGCAGTGTTGTCCTACTCTGCCCTTGGCTAGAAATTTCAGAAGAGGAGGTTAGAAGCAGCAGGAACTGTCCTCTGACTGCCTCTGGCACCAGACAGCATGAGCTGTGAATGACAATTGCCAAATGAAGGAGACGGTGGCCATCTGCGCTGGGCCTGTGTGCTAGATGGGAAAAGTGTGGGCATGTGCCTCAGTCAGTCTGGGCTGGAAGAGGCAGACCTTCCTTCCAGCCCTCAGCCAGGCCCTCCCAGAAAACAGCCCAGCTGTGGACAGATAGACCTCCAGCATCCTGTCTGCCGGCTTAGCCTTGGAGGGGGGTGAAGGTTCACAAAGTAATTAGCATGACCACCCTTGATTTTCACAACAACGTCATGAGGCAGGCACCACAGTCAGGAAACTAAGACATAGGGCGGATGTGATGTGCCCCGCTAAAAAACGGTAACGGAAACCATAATAACTATTAAGAAGAATTTTTAAAGCCAGCAAACATTTATTGGGCACTTCTTATGTGCCGGGTACTGTGCTAATTCACACAGGGTTCGTCCTTGTCCCGACCCTGGAAAGGAGAAGGGAACGTTTGTCAATGAGAAATAGGCTCCATTTATGGACTTGAAAACTGCAGCTCAAAGAAGCCCATTTTTCTGCCCAAATCCAGAAAGCCATTTAGCAGAGTATCCTGGGTTTGAGCCCAGAGCCTCCCTGCCTCTAATGGAGGCTTGCAGCAGAAAATGAACTCATCTGTGTTCCAAGCCTGGATGAGCAGAAACCAAGTCATTCCAGAAGTCCAAGGTGTCGCTAGAACTTCCAAACTCCTGGTCCAAAGCCCCTACTGCATCACTCCATGAAAATGTCACATCCTGACTAAGCAGGAAGTGATTCTACCCTAAACATTCTCCTCCTGCTCATTGCCTCTTAAAAAAAAACAAAAAAACAAAAAAAACTTGGAAAACCCATTATGGCCATCAAGCTCAACTTCTCCATTTTCAGCAAAGACAAGCTGCTTGGCTGAAGAGCTTTGAGGCTGGACAGAGAATAGAACCCAAACTGCCCAGACCTCCAACTCAACGTACTCTCCCAAACCAAACTTCACCTTCCCAGAAATCCATAACAAGGGAGAAGCCCCTGAAGCGGACCCTTTCCCTGGCTAGCCCTGACTCTGGATGTCCCTCTTAAATGACACTGTCTACTGATTTAACCAAAGATAACCAAATTGCAAGCAGTCTCAGAGTAGTTATGGGCTCAAAGACGTCTTGAAACAGAATTCCAGGTAGTGATACCCTCAAAGCCCATCAAAGGCAAATTGCACAATCATGTTTAGCCTTTGCTCTTTGCTTAGGTTTTCATAGGAATCTGTTTTGAATGGATAAACTTTTGGGTATTCTCATGGCTCTATTTCCCCAGCACAAATTGAAAGAAATTCTTTATCTTCAAATATTCATCTCAATTTACCCCTTGATGGTTCTCTGTATGTTATTGGTTTACGTGTCTTCTCCACATTAGACTGTAAGACCCACCTGTAAGGGTCCCACCTCCTCCGTTCATCACTCAGCACCTAAGACAGCACCTAGCAGGTAGTAGGTGTTCAGTAACTACTCTGCTCTTACTTGAATTAACTGGCAGTGAAGTGTCCTGTGGTTAGACGGGGAAGCAGCAAGCTCTGGAGGGTGGGAATCCTCTTTGCTTCTAGTAAAACAATTTGGAAAGCTGTTATTTTCCTAGTCAGGTTAACATCATTGTCTTTGGCCAGACCTCCATTACAGAAGACTCACAACGTGTGATATGTAAATGCTCACCCATCAAAACCACCAGCCTTGGATTTAAGATTCCCTGTTATAGAAATGTACCTGTTAGAAAATTAGAGTAATTAAACAATGGGTAACCCTCCAGTTTTTTGTCTTTGTTTTTGTTTCCAAAATACCACCTAGCACCAGTTAGGATTAAAAAAGAACAAAAACACGATTTTAGCCTTATTTGAAAATTCAGACACAGTGATCCTAGGATTTTAACAAAATTTTCACATTTCAGATGGACTACATATTTTTAAACTTTTTTTTTAAAAAACATTCTTTAGTTGTCAATGGACCTTTATTTTATTTATTTATATGTAGTGCTGGGAATCAAACCCAGAGCCTCACAGATGTTGGCAAGCACTCTTCATTAAACTACAACCCTAACCCAACTCTTATTTTTCTTTTTAGCTTTTTTGGGTTTGTTTAGTTCGGTCTTTTTGTTTTTCCCACATAAAACCTGGGGCCTTGGGTATGCTAGGCATGCAGTCTAACACTAAGCCACATCCCCAGACTCTTTTTAGCATTTTGACCCCCAAATTTCAAAACCACATTGGATTAGCAGGAAAATAAATAAATAGCATTTGGTGGTTTCCAAGAAGCCAAGTTTATTATGTTAAGGATACAGGGACTTGAATAAATAGGTTTGTCACAATGAAGGAGACAGGACAAAAAATTGCTCTTCCGTATCAATGACTTGGGGATTTTGAAATTCTTGAATAGAGTCATAAAGACAAACTCCACAACTTCGGAGAAAAACTGCAGGTAAACAGCACAAGATGTTCAGGGACTCAAGTGTGAGAAGCACGAAGTGCTGTCACCCCTTGAATTCTGAGCATGTGGTTTCTAATTAGCATTTCACCTTAGAACACACTTTTTCTTCCACTGTTTTTTTTTCTTTTCTGTGTTTTGTTTAAATGTCTCTGTCTCAGTTGTAATCATTTCATGCACTATTTATAGACAATTAAGTGCACTGCT
Source organism: Marmota marmota marmota (assembly GCF_001458135.2). Classification (NCBI taxonomy): domain Eukaryota; kingdom Metazoa; phylum Chordata; class Mammalia; order Rodentia; family Sciuridae; genus Marmota; species Marmota marmota. The sequence goes on along the minus strand of NW_025999999.1, from coordinate 14,609,651 downwards.
TTCAAATATCCTTTGTCTCTCTGAGAGATGCAGAGCTCCCATACATGGTCAGCACCATCAGGAAGCTGGAACTGGCAGAACAAGGACACCAATAATTTCAGCAGATCCCAATTTCAGTGCCTGGAATGCACAACTGCTACCAGATCCTGTGCCAAATTTCAGTACAATGGCAGTGTCCCGGCTTTACCCTCCAAGTTTGGAGGACAAAGTGAAGAGCATTCAGTTCTCAGAGTAATGCACAACCATATCTGGAATGGATAGTCCATTCCTGGGATGTTCCGGTAGGAATCAAGGACCTGGTATCTGTGTTGACTATGATTGCAGGTGATTAGCAAGCAAATTCTATCTGAATCATGTCTTACCCTCATTCCTTCTCATTCTCAGAGACTGTGTTATAGCCCCGCATATATCTGAGAAATGTAAGCCCAGAGCATCCATCATTTCTGCCTGTTTAGTCTCTGCTGGGCACTCTGTTATGTGATTACATATATTATCTCATTTAATCCTCCCCAACACCAGTAGGACGGGGTATTATTATCTCTTTCATAATGAGAAAATGGGAGCTCAGAAACCTTGGAACAAGGTCATAACTAGTAAATGGCAGAACCAAAGGTGAGCCCAGTTCTGTCTGATATGAAAGGCTAGACTCCCCAAGGACCCAAGGGGAGACCATGTTAAGCTCCTCAAGTGCTCTTAATGATTACTAAGCCACAGCATTATACAGAGCTGAAGCCCACAGACTCTGAGAGCAAGCTAGCTTGCTAAGTTCATTCGAACTTCAGCTCTGCCTCGTACCAGCTGAACTCAACTTCTTTATATTCCAGTTTCTCTTCTGTGAGGTGGACATCACAATTATTGTTTCATAAGGATGCCTGAGGATTAATTTAGGACAACACCTGTAAAGCCCTTGACCACAACATAAACCCACAGTAAATTAACTGATGAAGATAACATTGTAGTGGTTTCAAGGACAGGCTCTGTTCTTGACTTTGGAAACTCCCTCCAAACTTAGTCCATCATCCTATCTAACCTTCTGCCCATCACAATTCTACATAAATCTTATTCTCCCAAACAGATATTTTTCTCCCTTGTTTCCGTATGTTCTTCTCTGATAAAATTTCAATGACTTCCACCAATTAAAACCTGCTCGCTCAATTACAGCTCCTTCCAATCCCACCTTCTCTGCGAAGTCTTCCCCAGACACTGAAGCCCATTGGTCCTCTTCTTTACATCCCACAGCATTGGCACGTAGAGCGGTATTAGCAATCAACAAATGTACTGTGAATAGAGAATTAAATCCTGACTTGAAATACTCATTAACTACCTCAGTTTTATTAGTTATCTCACAACTTGGTTGCAAGCTGCTAGTGGACAGTATGTGAGATAACTTCTAAGTCTCCACAGATATACCTATTTTATGTGTGCGGGTATAAACTTGTATCACACACACTCATGCCCAAACACATATAAAATAGGCATATCCCTTTGCAGAGGAATCCTAAAGTTATCGGCTTAAATTATTTCAAATTACAACAGTGCTGAATGAAATAAAAAAGAGCCTCAAGAATAGAGCACAGCAACAACCCTGTATTTGATCTCAAAGACTTAAGCAGTACTCAGTCTTAATGCCTGCACTCATTACCAGCTTGTTAATATGCAGGCCTCCTAATGCAATTAAAACTATTTGGATTAAACAATTCAAAAGCATGAATCCAGTGAGCTGCAAAGTGATCCACAAAGACTTGGGCGACATTATTGAGCTTGTGTCATTATGACAAAGACATCCAGCTACAGATTATGTAATTCAAGTAAGTCCTCTCAGCATCTGGAAATAGACTGGGAATTGGGAATAATTCTAAAATGATGGCTAGGATCTTGTTTAAACTGTAAGGCCATGGAATCCTCTGACGTGAAAGTCGTAGGACACACACAGAGCTCCTGGTTGTATGAGTTCCCTGTCATAAGCCATGCCCCATGGATGTGGGAGCCAGAATGCATGAACTGGAGATACAGCTACAGATCTCCAATGGATGCTACAGAAAATTGGACTTGGTCAAGATGATTGAAACATGAATCCCACTCAGCCAGCTCACTTGTTATTAAAGCCCAGTCTGGGGACTGAAGTGCACCCTTGAAGGGAGATTTCTTTCCAGGCCTTCAACTTCAGCAAGCAATGGCAATATAAAAATGCAGGAGAGGTAGTTCAGAATAGCCTCAGGTCTGCTCCCTGCCTCAGCCAGAGCAATCCTCCAACCCCACAAGAAAGCCCTTCCAGGGTGGATTCATTCTCCTCAAAATGTTTAAGAAGCCATCCCCAGAAGGTATGCCACACGCAGAAAATGGTATTTCCTCTCCACAGGACGCTAGCTCACAGGTTCCTAAATCATGACAGTTTCCATCCGCTCTCTAAGCACAGCGACTCAGGACAACCTCCAGAGCCACCTGGGTCCTGGAAACAACTGAACCACCTTCCTCCAGATTCAAAATAGACCAATGTCTGGGCTGGGGATGTGGCTCAAGTGGTAGTGTGCTCGCCTGGCATGCGTAAGGCACTGGGTTCAATTCTCAAAACCACATAAAAATAAAAGATTGTGCCCACCTAAAACTAAAAAATAAATATTAAGAAAAAAGATAGACCAATGTCTTCACAGTGTAAAGAGCTGGAATAAGTGGGTTATAGAACACACCTCTGTAACCTCCTGAGGATGCCAACACCCAGCGCTGGCGAGACTGGCCTGAAGGAAGCACGCACCACATCTAGCAGCAGGGCACATCCACGCAAGCCTCTTGGAAATCCACTGAAAAATGTTAAAAAGGGGTTGGGGGTGCTGGGGATGTGGCTCAAGCGGTAGCACGCTCGCCTGGCATGCGTGCGGCCCGGATTCGATCCTCAGCACCACATACAAACAAAGATGTTGTGTCTGCCGAAAACTAACTAAATAAATAAATATTTTTTTAAAAAAATTCTCTCTCTCTCTCTCTCTCTCTCTCAAAAAAAAGGGGGGGTGTGTTGGGGACATAATTCAGCAGCAGAGTGCTTGCCAAGCATGTGAAAGGCCCTGGGGTCAATTCCCCGGTATTAAAAAAAAAAAACTAAAAATATTAAACAGGCAGGCTACAATGGTGCCCGCCTGTCATCTCAGGCCCTCAAGAGGCTGAGGCAGGAGGATCACAAGTTTGAGGCTAGTCTGGGCAATTTAGAGAGACCCTGGCTGAAAATAAAATTAAAAAAAAAAAAAATTAAAGTTCTGGGGATGTAGTTCAGTGGTTCAATCCCCAACACCCCCCCCCACACACACACACACACAAATTAAATAAAATAAATAAATGAAAATGGCTGAGGCTGTAGCTCAGTGGTATAGAACTTGCCTCACCTGCATGAGGCCCTGGGTTCAGTACCCAATGCTGGGGAATACAGGGAAGCATTTTCACTCTGCCCTACTATAATGGACTATAATTTAATATGGGGGAAATTTTAAGCAGAAAAGAATCACCACATTTTAAAAAGAAAAAAAACCACCTAATAAATATTATGGAGTCAGTATGTACGTTTCTACAAATAAGGATTAAGGGAAAAAGCAAAATTCAAAGTTGAGCATTATAATACAATTAAAACTGGGGGAAAAAAAGAGAGAGAAAAAGATTTTATATATATGTACAAAAGAATCCCAAAAGGGGGCTGGGGATGTGGCTCAAGCGGTAGCGCGCTCGCCTGGCATGCGTGCGGCCCGGATTCGATCCTCAGCACCACATACAAACAAAGATGTTGTGTCTGCCGAAAACTAACTAAATAAATAAATATTTTTTTAAAAAAATTCTCTCTCTCTCTCTCTCTCTCTCTCAAAAAAAAGGGGGGGTGTGTTGGGGACATAATTCAGCAGCAGAGTGCTTGCCAAGCATGTGAAAGGCCCTGGGGTCAATTCCCCGGTATTAAAAAAAAAAAACTAAAAATATTAAACAGGCAGGCTACAATGGTGCCCGCCTGTCATCTCAGGCCCTCAAGAGGCTGAGGCAGGAGGATCACAAGTTTGAGGCTAGTCTGGGCAATTTAGAGAGACCCTGGCTGAAAATAAAATTAAAAAAAAAAAAAATTAAAGTTCTGGGGATGTAGTTCAGTGGTTCAATCCCCAACACCCCCCCCCACACACACACACACACAAATTAAATAAAATAAATAAATGAAAATGGCTGAGGCTGTAGCTCAGTGGTATAGAACTTGCCTCACCTGCATGAGGCCCTGGGTTCAGTACCCAATGCTGGGGAATACAGGGAAGCATTTTCACTCTGCCCTACTATAATGGACTATAATTTAATATGGGGGAAATTTTAAGCAGAAAAGAATCACCACATTTTAAAAAGAAAAAAAACCACCTAATAAATATTATGGAGTCAGTATGTACGTTTCTACAAATAAGGATTAAGGGAAAAAGCAAAATTCAAAGTTGAGCATTATAATACAATTAAAACTGGGGGAAAAAAAGAGAGAGAAAAAGATTTTATATATATGTACAAAAGAATCCCAAAAGGGGGCTGGGGATGTGGCTCAAGCGGTAGCGCGCTCGCCTGGCGTGCGTGCGGCCCGGGTTGATCCTCAGCGCCACATACAAACAAAGATGTTGTATCGCTGAAAACTAAAAATAAATAAATAAATATTAAAAATTCTCTTTTAAAAAAAAAAAAAAAAAGAATCCCAAAGGGCAGCTGATTTTTGAGAGTGAACCCAGAGGGTTTTTCACTCTGCTTTTCCGTTGTCCTATAATAAACACAAACATTATTGGAAAATAAAATAAAAAACTAAGGTACAGCCAGGCTTGGTGGCGCACACCTGTAATCCCAGTGGAGCTCTAAGCAACTCAGTGAGACCCTGTCTCTAAATAAAATACAAAATAAGGCTAGGTGTGGCCCACTGGCCAAGTGCCCCTGGGTTCCATCCCTGGTATCCCCCTCCCAAATAAAAGCAATCTAAGCAAAACCGGATTCTCTGTGAAGAGCCACCCAACAAGGAAGGAAGAGGAATCCCCTATCCAGGCCCTACAGTATCCCTCAGCTTGTCCCTCCAGTGTGAATTTGAATTCCTTGGGAAGAAGTAGCTGTCAACCTCAGCACCCACGGGGTCCCAGCTGACATTCTGACCATCAGAACTGACTCAAGAAGAACACAGGACTTAAAAAAAAAAAAAAACCCAAGAATTCCAAAGGAATATGAATAATCATGACAGAATGAATCTACTGTCAATTAACATTTAAAATTTTAACTTTAAGCTTCACAATACTTTTTTGTTTTCCTGCATTGACTTTTTTGCTGTTGTTAGATATACATGACAATCGGGTGTATTTTGACATATTATACATACATGGGGTGCAACCCATTACAATTTGATCCCATTCTTCTTGTTGTACATGATATGGAGTTACACTGATCATGTATTCAGTTATGAACATAGCAAGTTATGACCTGTCCATTCTACTGTCTTTCCTATTCCCACCCACTCCCTTCCCTTCATTCCCCTTTGTCTAATACTATACTTCTATACTTCCCCTTCCTACTCTCCCTTGTTATGGGTTAGCATCCATATATCAGAGAGAACATTCGACCTTTGGTTTTTTGGGACTGGCTTATTTCACTTAGCATGATATTCTCCAGTTCCATCCTTTTACCGGCAAATGCCATAATTTCATTCTTCTTTATAGCTGATTAATATTCCATTGGCATCACATTACTTCTATTCATTTTTTTAAAATCCTGAATTACAGAGAGGTACTTGTTTAATAAACACACAGATCATAATACTTTGAAACTACACAAATATTTACTCATTTCTAGTAAAAAGCCTAATAAAGTAGGTGGATGATAACCCTCTTAGTCCGTTGCTATAATAAAATACCTGAGGCTGGGTGCTTTATAAAGAAGAGGTTTAGGTAGTTGAAGGTTTCACCTCTGGTGAAGGCCTATAGGTTTTCCCTCTGGTACAGGCCATGTTGGCTGCATCACAACATGACAGATGATGTTACAGCATGTAAGAGAAAGAGATCACATGGTAAGGCTAGAAGGGAGAGGGATTCAGAAGCCAGGTTCCCTTCTTTTATAACAACTCACTCCCAAATGAGAACTCATGTGTTCTCATGAGAATTATATCAGTCCCTTCAGACAGCTCTGCCCCCAAAGACCTGATCACCTGCCTCCCACTAGGCCCCACCTTTTAAAGGCCCCACCACCTCTCAACTTCACCACACTGGGGACCAAGCTTCCAGCAGATGAACCTCAAACCATATTCAAACGAAAACACCCCCATTTTACACAGGTAGTAACTGAGGCATAACCTGCCCTAGATAACACAGCAGGTAAGTGGCAAGCAGGGATTCAAACCCAGGCACAATGGATCCAGAGACCACTAAGCTATGGTGAAACTAACACCCTCAAATGTTACTGTTGACTTTTTAAATTGGTCCCACTGTATGGTGAACCAATATGGAAAATATATCAAGAGCAATAAAAGTATACATACACTTTGACCTAGAAATCCCATCAGTGGAACAATAGTCCAAAACCACATGCATGAGGATATCCACTACAGTACTGAGTGAAAAATTGGGACCCTAGCTGCCCATCAGCAGAGGAATATGAGAAAAACGTTGGTAGTTTGACTCAGTGGAACATCAAGCAATCACAGAAAATTGAACTATGAAAATGATTCAACTGCAAGAAAATATTTTTACATATAATGTGAAACAGGGGACTGGAGCTGCAGCCCGGCAGTAGAGCCCATTCCTAGAATGTGCAGGATCCTGGGTCTAATCCCCAGCGCTGCAAAAAGGAAACAATAATTTAATGTAAAACAAGAAAAACAGAATGTGATGAAAATCAAAGGGAGATCAGTAGAGTTAAGGAAAGGACCAGGACAAGGGAGGACAGGAGGGAAAAGGGAAATACTGGGGAATGATATTGGCCAAATTACATAGTTATACTGTATGCAAGTCCAAATACGTAACAATAAATGCTGCTATTGTGTATGATTATTATGCACCAATAAAAAATAGGAGGAAAAAATCCACATCAAAAAGAAGAAAACAGTGTGAAGTTGCATGCAATACAGTGATCTCTTCTTATCTGTTGTTTTGCTTTCTGCAGTTTCAGCTACCTGCAACCAATGATGAAAACCTTTCTATTCTTTTCTGAATATCTTTTGGTAAAGGGGTAAGTGTGTGTGTGTGTGTGTGTGTGTGTGTGTGTGTGTGAGAGAGAGAGAGAGAGAGAGAGAGATTGTGGATTTTTCCTGAGTGTACTGCAGTAGTAAAAGAAGGTAAGACAGGTGCAATGAAATAACATTCAGACTATCAGAAAATGTGAAAATTTACCCAAAGTCTATCTTAAGTCGTCATCGAGCTTGTCACAGCTTTTAAAAACATCTATTTAAACGAATGCAATAAACACCATCAATTTATTTTTTCATTCATTTTGCTTCACTGCAATTGATCATAGTATGAAAATATTAAATGGAAAAATCTAGAAATAAATAATTCATAAATTTAAAACTGCATGCTCTCCTGAGTAATCTTAAGTATACTTGGGATTCAGTATCATCTGTAGTTCAGGCATCAACTGGGGGGCTTGGAACATATCTCCTATAAATAAGGGGGGACTGCTGGATTTTAAAGTACATGCACATGACTAAGAATAAAAGGCAAATAATTGAGTCAGATAAAGAAATTATTGCTACTATTTTTTTCTTTCAGTTTTTTTTTTCCTTTATTATCATTACAGTTAACACTATTCTATGTAAAACCTGGAAAGAAAAATATCTGAAAACATCTATAAGACTAAGCCAGATTTTCCCAAACCCTGATCATTCAGCAGGAAATAGAACAGGGAAGGTTCTAGTGTGCTTGTGTGGTCTGAGAAAGGGGAGGAGGACCAGGCTGGCAGCTGGAATTGGTCCTGCTCTCATCAGCTGTGCTGGGGAACATCAGCTGAGACCACCACCCAGGATTCCAGGCCTCCCATCAATCCCCAAAATCATAAAAGCAGGGAAAGAAGGGAAGGCTCCCGCCTGGGGCTTTTCACACACACCTAAAGAAACAGTCCTGTTGAGAGAGATCTAGGCTCAGGTCTCACCAGGGGACAATTCAAGGATGTGCCTCATTCTTCATATCTTTGTCTAAGTCAGGTATCACAAATGGTCCCTGGGAAAGATGTTCTCCAGCCACAACCAACCTGCACCATGGCCTGGGTCCACCTTGACACTCCAAAATGTGAGATACCCAGACTCCCTAAGCCATCAAGTGGAGACAGGGAAAAACAAGACAAAAATACTCTCTTCAGCAGGAACAACCAAACAAGGTGAAACCACAAGGTTTCAAAGAGATGAATCATGAGACTCACTAAATAAAGTTGAGTCGTGGTAAAGAAAAAAAAAAAACAAGCAAAAATATCTTAAACAGCTAAATAGGATGAAATAGAAGTTTCAAAGAAACGGCGTATTATTTTTAATTCAGTATCTCTTTTATCAGGATTTGTCCATTCAAGTCCCAAGCTTTATCCAGAAGATAGCAGAGTACCCTTCAGTCACTGTGTGCCTAAGGACAGCG